>NC_140030.1:108335224-108707115 GCF_963513975.1 Fringilla coelebs | reverse complement strand
TGTGTTGTTTGAAAAAGAAAAAATTAATCCTTAAATATGACTTTTGTGCTATTCTATGATTCACTAGGGTGTAAATCCTGACAGCTTTGGAGCTTTTTGATACTTCTGAAGATGTACATCAAGAGCTGTCATGCCTTTTCTGAAGGTAAGAATAGTTACCAATGCTTTCTTTTGGAGTAAAGAGAGAACCAGTAAGCTTTACTTTCCTTAAATCCATGGTTTGTGGGTATCCAAGTCTTCCTATATGAAAAAGTGCTCTAATCAATCAAAAGATTAGATTTGATGTCCCCCTGAAGCAAATAGGCCTTTTTACCTCCTTCAACTGCAAGAGCAGTTTTGGAAGTGTCTTAATATTGCTATGATGAAATATCCTGCAATTGAAGTAGAACCATTTGGGCCAAGAATGAAAAGGTTTTTTTCCATTAACTTAATATATTTTTACTTGCTGTAAGTTTGTGCTGTGGTTAAGATATAGACAATGCTATGAAGGAATGAGGAGCCTGGTGCATTTAAGATCATCATGATTCATCTCTCTCAAGAGAGTGCTCAGAAATAGAAAGCTTACTGAAGACAGTTAATTCTAGTCCTGTCAGAGGATTTTGGGACAGCAGTACTGATTATTAAAGCAGCAGATATGAAATAAATCCAAAAATTCATTTGGAACAACTAAAATAGATGAGTTTGCTCATTATGTTTTTCCTATCAGATATTAGAACAAGTTCCCTGTTGGAATGTGTGTGTCTGTTGGTTAGCCCCAGTCCTCCTTGGTATTTCTGGTGTCCTCAATTTCTGGGACTTCAGTAAGCTGTGCTTTATTTTTCTGGTGGGAAAATGTAAATGATAGCAATTTGCATAAATTGTACATAATACTTCACTCTGGCTCTTTTGCAAATGTAAAAGCAAAGCTATTGTGTCTATTCATGGACAGTTTGGCTATTTCATTCTGTCCCTTATGCCTGCAAGGGAAAACTTGAATTATAACACTAGAGATGTTCTCTGGATGATACTGTGGGACAGTTACATTTTTCCTTTAATTTTAAGCCTCCTTACCCTATTCTTGATATGGCTTTCCATTCAAAAGGGGTCTTGAAGCACACTTTTCTGTGAATCTTTCAATTTATTCTGTCCTAAACTTGCTACTCACAAATTGTATTTCTAATAAAGTTTTGAATCATCATAAGAGAGAGATATAAATGGAATGTTTCTTATACCTGTCCATGAAAATCTCAGTATAAACCCACCAGAGAGGCAAGGGGCAGGGGAGAAAAAGTCATGTCTCTTTTGCTGCAAGTTCTGGCTCTGATAGCAAGCAGACAAGGTTAGTTGTTGCTTACCATCCTAGAGGTTGTCCTTGCACATGTCCTTCTCCTATGTCAAGCTGGGCTCATGCAGAGGGATGTGAGTGCATGAAGAGCTTGGGGAGCCTCAGGTGTCCCTGGAAAACCTGAAGCTGGACTTTGGGCTCACATTGGGTGGGAAGCAGAATGAAATGTGGAGCACTGGAACACTCATTGTTGGAATGAGGTGGTGAAGTAAGAACAATGCTGCATGTGACATACTGACAGGAAAACTCTTTGCACCTGCAGCTTCAGGATGGGAATGATGAAATGGTGGTGATAAGGATGTAGTTTGTGGAGAGGACCATATATGAAGCAAGCTGAAATTAGGCTGCTGGTCAGCCACCTATGGCATATGAAATAAGTATACGTGGTTTTATAAGAGCTTCTGAAAGATGTGCTGAACTAAGAGATGTTCTTGATGGTATGAAAATGGCAATGCAATTTTCTTCCCTTTGCTTCTGCCTTCTTCTTGTCTGAGTTCCACCTCATCGAACGCTTCCCTTTTGTCAATCATGTGAGAAGCACCATTTTCCTAGCACCTACCAGCGTATAAGCCTCTCTCACTTTCCACCTGCTTCCTTAAAGATTAGTTTCATGTTATGATCCACCAAAGTAACCCACCTAACACCTTGCTGCAGAGATTGCAGGAGCAGTTTCACATCGCCGACAAAATCCCATCAAAGCCGGAAATTGTTTTTTTTATGTGAGTGGCAAGGCAATTACCGAGCTGAGTGACATGAGTGAAGGAGTGCATTTACACCAGCAGCTATTGCTACAGCATAAAACTACTGGCAGGAAAGCAGTGACTGACATCCCTTGGCTTATTATTATGGGCCTTGTATAAATGGAATAGAAGCAATGACTGTTACTGCATTTCTAATCAACAAAGTGTTATGCCAGTAATTAAGTTTCTACTGACTCTCATCTCCTTTCTAGGCATTAATTGGAGGAAGATATGCAGATTGCTGGTTAATAATAGAATGTTTATAGTTCTATAATAATTTTCTTCATGTTTATCCATTTGTTTGATTGTTTGTGTGGCAAATATTTGATCCTGTATGTGTCTGTTTAGCCATCAGACTGTTTATAAACATCATTGTTTATTGTGGTAGTGACATCTTAAAGCTCTGCAACTTGCAGTGCCTAATAGCAGCAAATGTAGAACTTTATTCTGCAAAATAGAGGAAGGCCTTTCAAAGAAAACTCCAGATTGTCCAAACCACATATGGATGTCAGAGATGGGAACAGTGTGAGCTGCATGCTGAACCTATTTTAAACTCCCACTCATGATTTCCAAATGCAGTACTCTGTCAAAGTGTAGGCATAGAGAATTTTGGGTGCTACAGCACTCATGTAAATAAAGGCTCCAGAAATCTGTTTTGTCAGAAGTGTTAATAATTTTGTTAGTTTGTGGTGGTGCATCTAAAACTGGAACATAATGTATAGATGCAATTAGATTGTGACTAATTGTAGAATATATTTATGATGCTTACTGGCCAAAGAAGCCAAAAAATTGACAAAAGCATTTTCATTGTTTTGTACAGGGTGACAAAGGGCCCTGTGAGGAGAGGAAATACTCATGTATCACATAGTGGCAGACACATGCTTTATCCATTGACCCAAAAGCCAAATCCAAATGCATGTTCCCACACCTTTCAGTAGGTGTTGTGTACAGGAAAGCAACTCTGCACCAGCTCAGGTTTCAATTTGTTCTGCACCCACTCATTTGCAGCTGTCTGGAATCTACCATCATTGCATACCAAAAAATTTATTGAATTGGGAACCAAACATCCATTCCCTCTGCCTGTCAGTATATCAGCTTTCTGTAGATGCAGTCCTGTCCTCAAGAGTTCTCTAAAGTGTGCCCTATTCCCTTTGTTCTAACAGACCAAAGATGAAGTATTTGGCCAGAGAGACAGCCAGCCAGCCTTCTTCTACAACAAACAGTATTGTTTGGCTTAGCTAAGCTATTTTCTTACACCTCCTGGGGAAAGAAAAAACTGCTTGGGAACAATCATCTTTTATTTATACTGAAGGGAAATACTGTTTCTTATAATAGCAGAGTTCAGGTTTTTACATGAAGCCTCTAGACAGTTCTTAATTCACGAGGTGACCATCATACAAAGGAGTTAGCTGGTTTCAAGTTTTGTGCCTTTGGAATTGCACAGGATGGCTGAGTGCTGCCCTCCAGCCTCTTTATCCGGCCCGAAAAAAAGGAACTTGCTTAATTCTGATTTTCCCCTTGTTGCATCTTTATACAAATGACTCTCCATAAACTTGCAGCTTGTTTTTAATTAGTTTCTGGAAATACTGCTTTGAAAAAACCATCAAGGAGCTCTGGAGATCTAGTAAAAAGCCTTATAGGTGTTTGCTTTTTCCTACTCCCCATTCCTTTGACATTTTAGCAAACAGATTAATTTTATATTTGAATGGCTGCTGCAATTTGCAGCATTGGGTAAAGTCTGGGTATACCACATTAAGCAATGGCTTGGGACTGGTGTCAGAGAAGGGGCCCCTTCTTGGAAGAACATCTGCTTGCCAGTAGTTCACAACTGAATTTACAGCCAATGGAAGTGCTTGTGACACGTCTTCCTTTTTGAGGTGCCCAGTGTGGATGGGATGGAAAAGTCTCAGGCAGCTGCTTCTGCACTCACGTGCAGCTTTCAGTCTGGGATTGCATGTGGTCACACAGACACCTGGGTTTTGTGCAGATATTGCTCCAGGTAAGCACTTGATGGGGGTGGTAAAAGAAAGCAGATGTATGGGAAAAAATCTGAGCCACAAACAGTGGCTTGGGCTCCCACAGAGAAGTGTCTAGGCAGGAAGCACTGTCAATATCCTTCAAACACTTGAAAAATATTTTAGAGATGATTTTACTTTTTCAGTCTTGTTTCATTTTTCTTGAATTAAGAAAAATGGTAAGAACCTACAAAGTACCTTTGTAAAGACCTTCCATTATAGGTCACTCCTCTAAATTTGGCTTGAAATTGCTTCTTGCTCTCTAGGAAAATTTGATTTCTCAGTATTCTTACTGGACGCAAAGGTTTGAGTTTGTAACTATATCTCTGAAATCACATCCATGCCACAAAAAAAATAGTTTCAGTGAAATACAAAAGCTAAACTAATGAAAGATCTATGTACTTTTATAGTGGTTGAATAGTGGAAGAATGAGGAAGAAGCAGCATGTGTTTCTGAATGAATTGATAAGAGGAATGTGCTCTTGGACTTTGGACAGGAATATTCTCTATATTCTCTGCTCCAATTCACACCAGTCTGGATTCCTGTCCTATGAATGCTTTGGAAGTGCTACCTTTTTTTTTTTTTTTTCCTTGAGGATGATTAATTCCAGTTCTGTAGCTTGTGTTTTCTAGGTCTGTGATTGTTTTCTTGACTGTCCTCTACACTCTATCCAGTTGAGCTCTAGACATCTACACATAAACAAACCACAACTGTGATATTTCAAGTTGAAGCTGCTAAGACATCCTAAGAGATTGGCTGCAAAAAAAATCTTCAAATGAGAATTCTATCTCTGCAGAGGTTTTAAATCACTGCAGGGGTAAAACGGATACATTTGTCTAACAGCTTTCAGTAAAAAGGAGCTACATTTTTCCAGGGTGGTCCTACTAAAAAAGGTTTCCAAACTAGCATACCTGCAATTAAGCACAGACTTTTATGTAGGTCTTAATGATACTGAATGGTCTTTATAAAGCTTGTTTTCAAAATTGTCAACATTCCTGTGAGACCATGGGGTCTGGATGTGTTGTGGTCTCTAAAGTAATATTCTCAAGGGTAGGAAAGTACTGTTATACCCTGGGAGCTGAAGCATCAGCTGCTCATTTAACTTTACAGATACCAGTCAGTTTTCAGAATTGTCAGGGAAGGGGAACACTACCTTAAGGCAGTTTAGCCTGTTCTTTATTGCATGTAAGGAGCCTTGAAGAATTACAGACCTGGCTGAGGTATGCCTGTTGTTATCTTAATGAAAAAGCAAGAAAAATTAGGGTTTCAGACTCTAATTGCTTCAATCATACATACATCTCTAGCCAGTCAGAAAGTCACTGGACTTTCTTGCTTCCACTTAATCAAAGTGAATTAAGCACCACTACATGGTGGTGCTGCGTAAAGAAACTGTAGAAAATGAAGGGAAATGAGTGAAAGGAAATGAGTGGTTGTTCTGCTGGTGGGTGTTGGGAGGCCTGTTAACCTCAGTGGAGAGCAGTGTTTTAGGGGAGAAGAAACTCTTAACCTGCTCTCTGGCTAGAACTGGGAATTTTCATTGTCATGAAAGGTGCTATACTGAAAGCACTGGGTGTTTAAAGGTTTTTATTCACTGGACACAGAATTGCAGCAAATTTAGTGTTAAATAAAAGCAAACTTTGACTGGTAATAGCTGGATATAACTTTTTGAGCCAACAGACCTGAGCATCTTCTCTGTTTTTTCTTCATCCTTGCCATTAGCAGAAAACCTAATATTTATTTGTCATGGAGCCAGCCCAGCTTATCTCATGTGTTTTAAAAAGTCATTTCCCCACTCATCTCCCTGACTCAAGTAGAAGGTGCTTGCGCCATGCTCTGGTAGAGGTAGGAAACGCCCTCAGGAAATGCATGTGCAAAGACAGAACAGATTGTTGATTAAAATGCCTGTGATGACTTAAAAAACGTTGGCCTGGATATTTCTGGTATCTCCAGAATATGCCAAAACACCTGCACAATCTTCCAGATGCAACATGCTCTGTAAATGTTTAACTATGTGATTTCTTTATAAATAACTAAAAAGACTTGTCCTTCCTTTTCTCATATCTTCAAGCTTTCTACTTTCTTCCTGTTTATCTGGACTGCTTTCTTCTGTCCCCTGCCACAGTTGTTTGGTGTCATGTAACTTCCTTGCAGTTCAGAAGGAAAAAAAAGGATAATTCAAATATTAACACTTCTGCTGAGACCAGATAATATTTTAGCTGAAACAGCAGCATGAATAAAATTATCTTTATGGTGCAAATCTATTTTAATACTAGTTTTTAAAGAAAAAAAGCTTTCTTCTACTGTGAGGAAGATCTCGGAGCCAGGGGAGGGAAAAAACCCACCCAGACCTTTGCCCTACTTTGCCTTTTGGTGTGCTGAGCTGCAGACACAAATAGAAGTGTGAATATGTACCACTCATTCTTTTTCCAAAAGAATATCTTGTTTCAGCAGATAATTGTGGTCTTCTGTTGTGTATCATTGACATGTGCATATTCTCCTGTAACATTCTTTATTCCAGGTATTTCAGGTATGGTTTTGATGGATGATGTGTTCAATCAAAGGGGACTAGACCTCCCCTTTGATTGAAATTGTAATTCTGATTTATACCAGCTGCTAAGCATCACAGAAGTAAAATTTTCTGAGTTTGGGTCATCTAAGTAATTTGGAGGGTTTAGTGGTTTACAAGACTAATGCAGGGTCTCTGCACAGGCACGAATAGATTTACAGGAAGTGATTTTGTAGACAAGAGTGCATTTGAAAGGTATTACTCCTAGACTGGGTATAAGGGTTTCTTGCTCTTTGCTGTATCTGAATGTTTCATATCTATTTGATGTTTCATCTCTTCAGATCTCTGGACAAAAAGCTGAAATCTCTTGTGGTTTCTCTGGAGAGTAACTCACTTTTCATGTACACCAAGGAGTTTCCTTAGGCTGTGGGTCAACAGAAATCTGCTTTTCAACTTCAAGACAGCTAAAAAAGCCAGGGATTGGGGAGAAGCAAAATATTTCTGAAAAGCAAAGGAGAAAAATTGATTTACCCATTACACTTCTGTCATTTGGTCATTGCCTGAATATCTCTGACTGGAAATCACAAAACGGAATCATTTTCATGATACCAAGGGAAAATGCAGTACCAAAGAGCATTATTTTGTGTTTTGCCATTGTTACTTTAATATAAATATATGGATTGGCATGGAAGGTGCTCAGAAGATTCTCTGTCCATAGCTAAGAGTAGAGTCTTAGTTATTGACAGAATGCATTTTGTTGATTCCGAACAGATACATTTCTATAATTTCAAAGGAGTTTAATCCCTCCTGCAAAAGGCTCTTCCCCAGCCTACTCAGTGTCTTCAAGACCTCCAAGGATGAGGCATCCTTCTTTTTTAGGTCCCATAAGTTAATCAAGGAAACTTGCTCTTACAACTTTTTTTAATAAAGGTTTTCATTCCTGTTGTTGTAAAATGTACTGTAGCAGTTTATTCTTTAGTCTGTTTTTCTCTTACAGCCTAAATAACTCTGTCATTCACATTGAAGTTTTGCAAACTTGGTAACTTTTAGAGTATTTACTGTTCTGCCTTGAGAGAGGACACAGATTTCATTCACAAAATGATATATCATCTTCTAGCTGGCACTTAGTCTTTTTTATAATACATATTTCTTTTAGAGAAGATGTGTAAATGCTGACATAACCTTCAGGTTTTGGATAATTTGGGTGTGGGTACTGGTGATGGTGTGAGGAGGAAGGGGTAGTAAAGTCAAAGGGAATGGTTTCCATTGATGTTAGAAGGCTTTACTTTCATCAACTCTGCTTTCAGTTAAAGCTTTTTTCCCAGGGGGTGTATGACCTTCTGTGTGCTGCTAAACAGCTGCATTGCAGTGCTAGGTCCCGGGTCTGCCTTCCTTGGGATGGACTGCTTGTGCCCTCAGTTTCAATGGAATGGCTTGTCTCTCTTTCCTGGGTGTTCCATAACATTGTAACACGAAAATGCCCTCAAGGCATCCTAAACTTTGCCAATACTAAGAGAAAAGAGGAAGGAGAAATTTGGTTCCTCTAAGTAGAACTAAAAGAGATGTGGATGCTTTTGCAGTGTTTCTGTGTTACTGTTGTCATTCTCTATGTCTAAAGTATCTTCCTGTACTTTAAAGAATAGCAGCACCTGGAATATTTTTTCCAGACTTGTAAATCTCCTTACAATTACTTCACTGACTTTTTTCCCTATATTTACCCATGACTTCCAGACAATATTTTTAGCTTGTTCTCAAGCTCACATTGATGTCTCTATGTGAATTAACTGATTAAAGTCTGTCATTCAGAATAAATATTTGGTTTAGGCTTACCTTTTCCCATCCTGCCAGTTTTTACAAACTGCAGCTTGTGTTTTGTCAGCTAAAGAACATAACTCCAAAAGAAAAAAAAAAAAAAAAAAAAAAAGAATGGAAATGAAATTATACCTCCAGTAAAAAAAAAAAAGTCATTTTCTAAAGTTCTAGTTATGCTTTGGTGTGCATATTTGCAGGGTGTTTGGGCAGTAGGACAAGCCAAGATCTGCAGATTAGCCAGCAACAGCTGCTTACACCAGCAAGGCTGGCTTGTGGGAAGTGTGCTTGTCCTTGGCTGAGAGAAGAATCACCACAGAATAGTTTGGGTTGAAAGGAACCTTAAAGATAATCTAATTCCAGCCCCTCTAGTTTGGGCAGTGATACCTTCCACTAGAGAAGGTTTCTCAGAGCTCCATCCAGCCTGGCCTTGAACACTTCCTGAGATGGGACAGTCACATCTCTGGGCACCCCGTGCCAGTGCCTCATCACTCTCATAGGGAAGAATTTTTTTCCTAATATCCTGCTAAGCCTGCCCTCTGTCAATTTAAAGTCATCACCTCTTGCCTGTCACTGCAGACCCTTTTAAATAGTCCCTCCCCACTGTCTTGTCGGCCCCTCCTGGTACTGGGAGGCCACAACTGTGTCATCCCTCAGCCTTCTCTTCTCCACAATGGCAGCGGTGCTCCATCCCACCAATAATTTGGTGGCCTCCTTTGGACTCACTAAAGCAGATCCATGTCCTTTTTGTGCTGGAAATTGGTGACAAACTGACTTGTTTCCCTTTGGAATGTATTTCATGCTGCTCACTATTTCTATGTCCTCCTGATTCCCAGCAGCCTTAGTGGTGTTCGCATGGTGTCCCCAAGCAGAGATTCAGCTGGCTTTGTGGGGTGCACATCAACTCTAAATCATATGCACTGAAGTACCTTCTGCAGAATGAGACATAAAGGAGGGCAGATTTTGCCTTCTGTGACTTTACACAGTTTATACACAGCCTTTTCTGTGGTGAGCTATAAGTAACAACAAAAAAAAAACCACAGAATGGAGCTGAAGCATATGAAAGACCTTATCACATTAAGTCATAATGAAGTGCAAAAATGTACATAGCATCTTGTTTGCCACTAAAGGGTATTGAAGGAGGCTCTTCTTCGTTTTTCATTCCTTCTCTGATCCCTCATTCCCACTAGGTGTTGGAGAGTCTGAATTAACTCTTCATAAACCTGTTTCCTTGCCTGGATAAAAGTGGTTGGGCAGTTGGCAGTCAGGTGGGAAAGGAATGACCTCTGTTCCCCTTTGGAACAGAGATCCTTCACAATGCACCATCAACTTGCAAGTCTTTTTTGGCTGTGGTTTTTTTTTTTTCCCTGCAGGGCTTTAAACACTTTTATGTTGGTGGGATATTTTTTTTTTCTTTTTTTCCTCTCAAGTCCTTGAGCTTGTAACTCACCTATCTGGACAATATTACCTTTGCCTACAATTTTACTTTTCTTACCTTGGACAGGTCTGCTTGATTTGTTTTTCACAGTTTATTCTCCCAACTCAGCAATTTTCTCAGAAGTTGGAGTCAAGGTTACAGAGCTGTGCTGTATCAGCTGGCCTTGGATTACACACAGCTGAACCCTTGAGATTACTGCTAGCAAAATGAAGACAAGAAGTTAATACAGCTTACTTCTAGTAAAAACCCCAGACAGTTAGGGATGAAGAATCAGAGACTGTTTCTTTCCTAGTCATGTAGCATCAAAATTCTAGTCTGATTAAATCTAGGTAATTTGAAGAAGTATCTTTTAATAAATTAGTCCTGAAAAGCAAAATAGGCCTGAGGTAATTGCTGTCTGATCCTTGATCTAGTGCCTGTTGGTGATGCTTGAAAAAGATTCTTGCCTTGCTCAGAGCTGAGGGGGGGTGCATAGAGTGGGACAGAGAAGTGATAATCATGGAGTCATGAGGATCCCAGTGTCATGGTTGTTTTCTCTAGGAACAATATCTCCTTAAGAACTGAAATGGATTATGCTATTCTTTTAAACTCTCAAGCTGTTTGCTAAATCTAGGCTAAGATACAAAGGGACCTGCAGCAATGTTTAGACACAGACAAATCCTCAGATTAATTTACAGAATGTAGCTAATTACACTGACAGCTTTCTTGCTTGCTTTTTTTCCTGTAGCTTCTGTTTGCAGTAGTCTGTGGCTAATAAAACTGTCAATTTTCTTTTACTTCAATAAAAGGTCACCCCCTGACAACAGCCCTGTGCCTCCTAACAGCTACTGCCTTTATTAATATTTTAAATGTACACAGTGATATTTCCAAAAGGTCAGACTTTTAAAAGACATAAAATGTCATCCCTAATTCTTTTCCCTCCCAGCCTAATTCTCTGCCTCCTCTTCCCCATCCACCATTTATATGTTCTATTTTAGGTACAGTATTTAGCATGGCTTGTGTTAAATCAGATAAACATCAAGTGTTTCCCTCTTGCAGGACTACAGTGAGGCAAAGGATAAATTTGTCACTGATTCACAGTCCAACAAGTTGTGTATGTGGATTCCAGTTCTGGCTGTAGCATAGATTCCCTTGAGTTAAATGAGTAATTTGTTCTGTCAATTCCTGATTTAAGAATGCATTTAAGCCAGTACCTACCTTCAGGCAGGTAGGGTCAAGAGGGTATCAAGGCTTCAGCTGTGAATAAGAGCTTAAACTTTTTCCTCCCTGAGGCTTCTCTTCTTCCCATCTAACAGGCAGTCTACAAAATGGAGAAAGTAATACTTCTAACCTCAGCTCTCTTTAGATGGCAATCTCTCTATTCAGAGTCAGGTTTTCCAAGTATATTTATCTAAACAGCAGCCTGCTCTGCCTGAAAGAGAATTGAGAAGAGAAAGCATGAACTTGTCTACTGGCCAGATCAGAAAATGGTCTCTTTTTCCATGAGAAATATGATTATTCAGGCCACAGAATGTCATTTGTTGCATCCTCTGCCCAGAGACAGGATTTAACAAGTCTCTAATTCCTGGCAAAAGCTTGATCATGCTGTTACTTTTTAAATTTCTCCAAGGGTAAAGATTGCCTGTTTTGTGGTGAATCATGGATTCTTCACTCATATTGCCCAATAGATAAGCAATACCCAGGCTCACAGAAGTCCTGGTGAATGAGTTACCGGATTCCTTCTGAAATCCTTTCACAGAAGTCTGAACTGCAACTGGATGATCCTAATTAGATAGCAATTCCTTTTTTTTTTTTTTTGTGGAGGTTCTGCTGACACAGTCTTTCATCTTCTAGACTGGTTATAACATCCACCTGAAAGCACTCAACAAAATTAATCTTCAGAACAAGATGAAGCATTGAGGAGCAAGGTCTTGTTTGGTGTTAAGTTAGTTCCTCTGCTTTTTTCCATGTTACGATTGCCTATGAAGATGCTTCAAGAGCTGATCTCTGACCAGTTACATCACATTTATGTCATCACTATTCCTCATTCTATCACATCCACTATTTTTTGAAATTAGGTTCATTTGTGTAGCTGATTATTTTGTAATGTTTAACAGTGTCCTGGATCAGACAATCCAAAAATAGAAGTGAAGGGCTGCTAATACAGTCATCAGTCTCTGATAATATATTGTCCAGTGAAGATCTGTCAGTGCAGGTACTGGAGGAAAAATGTGCAATGAACAGAGTTCAACTACAAGGAGTAGTTGCTGCTGTTCCTTAATGCCCATGACTGACTGACAGCAGATTGTTATTCAAGTTCTTCCTTCTTTCAAAGAATATAGTTAATTTTTCATGACAGTACGAGAAAAGTACGTTCTATGCTAAAAGGGACTAATGGCTAGTATCCATCAACCTCATTTTCCATAAGATGATAATTTTAAATCCAGCTGAGAGTCAGAAATAAGATTTTGTAAGCCTGCAATTTGGTTTTGGTTTGTTTTAAAGGATTAAGATGATAAAAAATAAATGTATTGGTTATGATAATGTAGTTCAGGTAAAAAATAGTATTTCCTGCTGTGGTTTGTACCTAACTTTGAAGCCTGTAAAAATGCACAAGCATCATGGCTGGGTTAAACATATTGCATTCTAACTAGTTGGATAGCCTCAAAGTTAGTTCCTCTGCCCTGAATGGTGGAATACTGATTTCCATAAGGAGGGGAAAGACTGTTGGGGTAAAGGACAGGCCACCCACCTTGCGTGTAATATCAGATCAGTGCACCTGGTGATGGTGAATTGAGAGTCCTGGATCAATAACCCTGTCAGGTGAAGGAGATTCAAACTTACATTTCTTGGTTCACAAGGGTATGTCCAACTTCAGGTCATAAACAGGTGGTCAGAGGCAGATGTGGAGATGGAAGGGCTAGGAATAAACATAGCATTGCTCTCCCAAAATCTGCAGTAAATACTGCTTAAAAGAGAGAAAGAGCAGTTAGGAGCCATCAAGTGCAAAAAGGATCTGTGGGCCCTTGTCCAACACGTGTCTGCTTCAGGCTACATCCAACTATAGCAGGCTTGGGGTGCAGGGAGAAAAATGTCATTAAATTGTTAACACTTGCTTCATTTTCAGTTTATTAGAGGGCTTGGGCAGCTCCCAGCACGCCCTTCCTCCTCCACTGTGCTGACTTATTAATACATTTTTAGGTGTTAAAGTCTCACTGTCCTTTTTACAGGGTTATTAGACACCTAGCTTGAATCATGAGTTTTCCTGGGTTTCTGTTGTGAACCTGAGCCAAAGAACTTATGCAGTAGTTCTGCCAGTTCAGTTGTGGGTAGGTGTGGTGCAAGTTTACTTTGGAAGCAATACAGAAAATTATTGATCATGATCTAGGGTATTTGGAAATTATACTTAGTGATTGGAAGCGCTTTGAAAATTATTTTGTGTTATCTTTAATCATGGATTAACAGCATAATGTGTGAGAAGAAATGCTTTGTCTATGTGAATTTTGGCCTAACAGTACTTGGGACCAAACGTTAGGGAACTGTTCTTAGTATTCCTTGGGGATGTTATAAATACCAGTGTGAGAATTTCAGGCCCTAAAATCTTCAAAAAAAGGAAGTGATGAATAGTGAGTAATGAGCACAGCTGGAACAGGACTGTTTGAAATCAGGAGCACAGTGATGTTTGATTGTGATTTTGGGGAATGTAATCTATTTGTGAGCTTAGCAATTTTAACTCCCTTGGGTTTTATAGCTCTACTGATTTATCTTTAACTACTTTGCTGGTAGTACGGTTGAAAATATATCTGTAGTGATATGTTCCTAATGAAAGCATAAATAGCTGAGTGAATGTGGCAGGCATGTTCCAGGCAGCAGCAATTTCTGAGCCTGGTGAAAGGTGGCAGTGACTAGAACAAAGCAAATTAATGATTAGGGATATTTTTGATCAGAACTCCTTAAAGGGCCTAATCTGGCGACAGCAGTGCTTTTGGCAAATGTAATTGTTATTGAACTGGTCTCTATTTTAGGGAAGGAAGCAAGGAAATGGGAGTACATAAAAAGTCTGAATAGCCTATGTTTTATTTTTTGTTTTTAAAATAATGCTTGAGTTTATTTTAGCTGAACTAACTTTTTCAAATACTTTCTTTAGCAAAGTCGTGAGTTTAGAATTGTAATTAAGTGTTCCATTTACAACTAATATTTATTTAAGTCTAATTTTGCAAATTTTACTTTTGCTTATCACTGGAACAGGTTTTGCTTTGTGTTAGGTAAATTGGATTTTGTCCATCTATCTGTGCTCAGTAAGCTGAAATATTTTTTGACAAATAAATTAATTCCTCATTGCAAAACTCTACCCACCTGCTCATCAAAGCCCAGGCATTGTCAGGTAGGCTTATCGATTAGTACTGCAAAACTGCTTAACAATTAACTGGGATTAATTCTGTAATCACTGTACCATGGAGGTGACAAGCACATTAATGGCCCTTCCCAGTCTGATCCAGAGTTACAACTCAGCTTGCCTTTGTCCCAGCTAAATACCTTTTACACTAATGCAGAAGGCCTTTGAGTTTAGCCTAATTGTTTTTCTGTTTATGCCATCAACTGTGCTAAAGGCTCACCAAATCCTTAACCAGTGACAGCTTCAGTGTAAGTTATCTCTGTGCACATGCACAGACTCGATCTTCTGTCTCCCTTCTTAATCTTCAGGGGTCCTTAATTGGTAATGTATGGGACAGTAGACTAATCAACACTATCAGAAAAACAGGCAATTGCTTCCTTTTCAGTTTGTGGAAGAGTTATATCTGTGTAGGCATCATTTTCTTACTTGGGTTTTTTCCCCCCCATACTGCTGCTTCTAAATAAACAGGCAGCTCACAACAAAAATGCACCATCTTTCAATTAAATCTACCAAGCAATGACCCACCTTAAGTGATGGGATTTTTATTTGCAAAAATGAAGTTCAGTGAAAGCTAAGGCCACCCATCTGAATGGAACAGCTGAGCCCATTTTACCTGTGGACAGATTTGGTCCTGCCTTTATTATAGACTTCAATGCTGTATTTACTAGTTTGCCTGCAAATTTATCTTGCAGCTGTGCTCATTGCTATATATTCAAAATTAATGAAAGCAAATACAATTACTGCAGGGCTCCAACAAAGGAAGGGCATACTCTTCCCCTTTTCCCACTTTTTAATTTTGCACCTACTAATATTTTTTAAAAAATAGACAGAACTCTTGTCAGCAGAAGCAGTTCTGTTATGTGATTAGGAGAAAAGAGGGATCTAAGAAAAGCAGACTTGAATAGAACTGAACTGATCAATAGAACTGAAAGGTTACTGAAAGCATATGTGCTCCTGGGTTTGAAAGCTAAGTCAAAATTTATTTTAGCCCATCGCACTTGGTGTACCAATGTGGAAAATGTGTTTGCTGCTACCTCCCCAAAAGTGTGTTCTGAGAAAGCCACTTGGGCAGGCACGGACAGTGACTCAATCCACAGTCACACCACAGTTAGGTCAGTGAAAAAAGACAGAAAGGGTCTCCTGTTTAGAGTTCCAGCAAGGTTTATTTTAGAGTCACACTGAAGGATTCCAGTGACAAAAGACGAGAAAACAACGCAGCACCCGGGGTTAAGTATGTGTGTCTGCAGCTCTCTTCACAGAGAGCAGCAGGCACAACCTTCCCAGGATTTCTCCTGAGGAAGGTAGTGAGAAAGCTCAGAGGAAGAAGAGAAAACAATTCTTATCGCTATTTGCTGCTCCTGTTGTTTGGAACAGGTGGAATGTGTTATGGAGATTGTTTACCAAAAGTGATTGATTAATTGGGCTCTGGTGATGGTTGTTTGGATTGATTGACCAGTTAGGTCAGAGCTGTGTTGTGTAAGGGGTCATGGGTTTTTGTTTAGTATAAAGTATATAGTCCAGTGTATAGTATAGCTTAATAAAGCAATTGTTCAGCCTTCTGAAATCCCTGGAGTCATTGCACATTATTCCCCATTTTGGGGCTCCCTGCTACAATAAAGTATGGGGTCAGGGGCAGTACAAGGGCAGGGCAAAGGCAGTGACCTATAGAAAACTGAGGTAGATTAACATAGTGCTGCTGAGCACCATGGGAGAAGCCCCTTTGTCTCACCCTAAGCTGAGGCATTCTTGTAACCTGTAGTAGATTCGTCCAGGGCATTACCCTAGAAGTTCTCCTAAAAGGCTCAAAGGTCTCCACAACTTGGTGTCTCCTTTGTTTGGAGATTATTACTAAAATGAGTCATTTCACTGTTCTATGTTCTTTTATTCTACTCAGCCACGTTCCTTATAGGAAACTCTGAACAGCTGAAAGCAGAATGTGGGGGAGAATGATCAAATGTCTGGTGATCAAAGGCTGAGGAAACAGTAGTTTAACAAGGAAAGAAGCAAAGCCAGAGAATGCTTTTGCAGGGCTCATCCCCGCCCCTGGCTCGCACAGAACTGGAACTCCAAAAGTCTGTACTATTATTGCTAAGTCTTAATAACCTGACTGAAGCCAATTTGAAGATTTCTCTGGAGAAAAATTCCCTCCCTGCTCTAGTCAAACCTTCTGTGCTGTAAAGGCTGTCAGAAGGAGCTTGCCCCTGTTGGATAAGTGATGTATCACAAACTCCAGTAATACAGGAAAGTTTACAAAGGGAAAACCAGAGTGAGAGGACTTTGAAGACTGCTCATCTAAACAGCAAATACTTGTGCTTTGATTCCCTTTGCATCGCTTGCCTGAAAACCAGTCTAGCTGAAAAATATCTAAAATAATGATCAGAAGTATAAGGTTTTGAGGTTTTTTGTTTTGTTTTGGTTTTTTTTTTACTTTTGGGGCTTTTTGCTTTTTCCTATATTTTCAGATTTTCAGGGTGCTGCAAACTCGTGGATGATGATGAATTGTGGTTTTATTTATGCAGCTAAACTGGCAGCTCTCTAGGACTAATTCTGTTATTCTGAAATTGAGCTGGGTAGAGCTGCAGTGTGATCCTACTGAGCTCTTTGACGAAAAATATTTGACCAAATTTATGAGATATTACTGTGGCATTTCCTCCATTTATAACACTTTGATTTAGTTGTTAACTAATGTCTCATTTTCAGGGATTCAATCTAAATTTTATTGGCAAGAATTACAATGCAGTTGCTAGATTGGGATGCACTTCATAATAAAGGTAATTACATTCTTTTACAGTATAGTGTCATATATTTTGGATTTCCTAGTACATGTATATTTTCACTCCTATCAGAATCTTCTACTTTATTGCTGTTCTGCCTCACATTTTTTTATTTCATGTATTTGATATGCTCAACAATTTAGTTATGTGTCTGTAGTGTTGCCACAGGTTCCCAGACCTACTTCTCTATCCCATGATATATCAGTATACTTACTTTCCTGGAAGGAGTTCAGCTTCACTCCTTGGTATATCATGGTAAATCACTGTGAAAGAATGACATTTTAGTGAAACTTATCCAGTCTATACATACCAAGTAGGACAACAAGAATTCACCAGCTACTCTGCTCCCTTTAGCTGCAAAACCAGTTCACCTTATTTTCCTTAAATATGATCAGCTTGGATACACATACTGTTGAATGATGGAATCTAGAGCACAGATCAGTCTCCCACTGTCATTTATCACAGATTCCAGTTTCAGGTCAATTAAAAATTTCTTCTAATAGCTGTAGCAGCGTGGGGTTTTGATGGTGGATGCTGCTACCTGTTTCCCAAAAAGCATCTCCTGTGGAAAATCTGCTTGGGTGGCCATTCAGGCAGAGCAGTCACGTCTACACACCACACTCATCACAGCTAGCTCAGCAAAGAGAGGCAGGAGGGCCTTTTGCATGATAAATTCTGGTGAAGGTTTGTTCCAGCAGCCCAAAAGGAAATCAGAGAGAAAAGACGTGGCCGTGTGGTGTGCGCAAGGTTAAGGATGGGGTCGGTGGCCAATGGTCTGAGGGCACAGGGGTGGCACCAAGGGCAGGGCAAAGGGCATTGGTCTACAAGGAAGATGGGGCTGGCCACCAGGGTTATCACAACCAGTGGGGAAACAGGGAAAGGAGAAACTACAAGAGTTTGGGACATATGGGGGAAGGAGCTGGGATGAATCCATGTTGCAAGGCTCCATGGGGGAAGTCTTCTCTTTCAGCCTGCGTGGAGACTCTGTGGTATATTCTTAGAATCTTGGATTTCCCTGAAGGGTTCAAAGGATTCCACAACTAGCCACTAGATAAACACAGAGCTAGAATGAGGACAATAAATGGGCTCCCTAATTGCTTCTGACAGTAGTCATTGCAGACCTGAGTCTATAGAAGAGGGTCCTTGAAGAGTTTTCTGTCTAGAGCCTGATGTGCTCTCAGCCTGTCTGCTGACCCCTTGCTGATCTCTGTATTATTCCAGCAGCTCAGAGTTAGTGTTTCAGCATTGTGAGGGGAACAATCAGGGCTGGTTCCATAAACAATCCAAACCAAGCAAGAAGCTCAGAACCAAATGTATCCTTGGAAAGAGATATAAATAATGAACAGCTTCATTATGGGTAAATAGGTATGGATCTTTTTCCTTTTTAGGTTTTTTTTAATAATCTATAATGGCAGCAGAGCCCATATGAACAGGTTATAAATTTCAGATAAAATGTAATGACATGACATTAAGAATTAATTTTTCTTTTTGAAAAGATAGTAAGCTTCAAAATGCTTGGTGGAATTCAGATAATATAAGTTTGAGCTCTGTCACAGCCTTAAAATGTTGCTACCTCTACATCACATTCTTTCTTTCCTGCATTTCCCACCTGACCTTCCTCAAAAAAAAAAAAATGTGGACATACCTGTAGGTTTTAGTTTAGTCACAAAGCTGAAAGCTGAAAGAAAAAAAATTGTTTGTCTCAAAATTCAAAGTGCTTTGCATTTTGAAGAGAACTAAAAATTTAACAGGAGAATTACTATCTATTTGAGGGTGACTAAGCCAATTTATCTAAAAAACAGCTACTGAAATTCTAAATTATAAGAATTTAAATTACATATTTCAAAATATTACAAGTCATAATACTGAAAAGGGGTTTTTTACTACTTTTTTTTAACATTCCTACTCACGTCACGTAGAAATAGCAAGGTGCTTTAGATTTCCCAAAACTCTTTTCCCCCATATTAAGAGACCCCAAATCATTTTTTTTCCCACATTCTTACTGTTATCCAGTGCTACAACCCACCTTATATGGTTCACTGTGCTACTGGTAGGTTACAAGTAACTCAGTTTTGTGTGGTTGGGAACTTTGGAAAGTGAAATTGAGCTTGGTGGGTGTTCTTTCTCCTTTTCTTTGTTTTCAGTTAAGCATTTTTAATCATTTCTCCGAGTGTAGTGCTCAGAAAAGTAGTGGATCATCAGCTTGTGCTGGAAACTGGTAAAATTTGTTTCATTGTTGTTTCATTATCTGTGTGTAGCTCTGGTGGGGCTTTCACAGGCTGACCTATGAAAACTTTTTCTTCTACCCTGACCTTTTCCAAACAGATGATGTTGGCACACATAAATAGTAAACTGTGCAGATGGGCTTGGTTTTTCTTGAATAGACTGAGAGCAACAAGTCTAGTAAGTGGTACCTTGAATTTTGATTTGAAACTGAATCCCCAGGAGTGGGAGAGTTATTTGACTGCTCCAAACCCGCTGAAATGCCAGCTTCCTCAAGAAAATTAATTTGATGGAGGAAAAAAAAATCAAGAATCTGCTATTATAGCTTGAAGATTGAACTGAGGCAGGCTTTGTCATCTGTGGCTGGCTAGGTTTCTTTCACGTTTGAATTTCACTCCTTGAAAATGCTGAATTAGCCCATCTGTTCACATTTAATTTTCCCTTTCTGCTGGGACTTGACTTGGTCTTCTTGTGTGTCACTCAGGCACATTTCCAAAGTGCCTACATCTAAAGTATTCATTGCTTCCTCCTGAAACAGTAAAAATGATGCCTGCTCTGCTTAGCTAACAACAGCCTCCTAGGATACCCTGTCGTACAGGGAACATCTGTCCCTGGAATGTGTGCATGCTTCATCTGTGCAATGCCTTTAGTGGTGTTAACTGAATTTTTTCCCTAAAGAATTAACTTTCTTCTGGGCAGTGTTGCTATCCCAAATTTTTAGTTACACTGAAAATATTCGCAGTGTATTTCCTTTAAGTGAAGAGCAATAAGGATAATCAACTGGAGCTTCCATGCACCTTAAACTAGGAGAAATTTTAAGCATCTACACTCTCCAATGACACTGCTGAGATGTCTAGGCCAAGTGTTGTCACAGTCCTGCCTTGTCTTCCTTGGGCTGCTTCCAGCCTGCTTCCAGAACTCAATTTCACCCCATCCCTTTGGTCTTAGAGTATTTAGCCATATGCTTCTCTAGGGATCCATAGGTTATCTGTGGATCACTCTGTACCCTCTGTCATCTGCATGCCTTACATCCAGCCTCCCCAGGAGCAAGGCAGCAGCTTCAGGAAGCCAGAACTGACACACACCTGACCAGAAGTTCTCCCACACTTGAGGATAAGTGTGGATTGAGAACTGTGTGTATGTATACTCTGGCACAGAGGTATTCTGCTACCACTTACGCTTCCATGGCAGTATGACAAGGCATGTATGTTGTTCACTAGGGTAACAAAATAAGCCTGGGTACTCTGTTCACTTAAATAACTGATCCATGATAATTTTCACCAATGTTGCCCTGACTTTTTAAGATTTTTTTTTTTAAGCTTTGTGATGTTTACATTCTTGTAATGAATTTTCTCATACACTTTTTGTAAATGACTTATTGTTTTGCATTCTTTTATGGAGGAGGAGAAATTTGATGAACTGTTTGTCCAGTGTCATTGGAGGGGTGGCACTTTCACCCTCCAATCCACTGTCACTTTCGAAAATCTATAAATGTTAGAATCAGTAAATAACTTCCCTTTTTTTACCTTGAGAACAGCAATGTGTGCACACTGTGTTATTTTGTGTCCTATAGTGGCACGCCAGTTCATATCTTACCACATCCTGGATATCAATATTATACCAGTTCCTGTGACTGGGAGTTGTCTAGCTCTACTACTTTGTTCCTGGTAATTAGAATGACCCCTTGTCAGAGCAAATGCTCTTTTTCTGCTGTTTTTTTTCTGTGCTCAAGCAGACACTTGAAGCCTGGGGACTGTCATCTGGGTTTCCAGAGCTGTGCTGTCAGGAGGCTCTGTGCTGTGCAGCCTCCTGTGCAGCCTGACTGCACATTGGCACTGAACCAAGGCCTTCCAGAACTGACAGCCATAGTAGAAGATGATGTATTATACCTACTAATTTCTAGATTATTGCACAGCAGTTTACCTATTTAAATTCTTCTCTGGGACTGGGGACTGCCGTGGATTTCAAACAGCTGTTCCCAACCATTGACACTTTCAGAAGGTAATAAAGCTAGCTGCAAATTGACCATTGAATAGCAGGAGGGAAAAAAAAATGTAGAAAATCAGCTGTCACTGTTGCACAGAAGGATGCCCTTAGTGTGAAGCAACAGAAGTTTGATTTCCTCCCTCTTTCTAGTGAGTTTGAATGTCTAAACTTCTCATGAGAGTCGTAAATTGAATTTGAACTTCTTAACTCCTGATCGCCAGAGTTTGTGAAGCAGAGAAGAAATCTTTAGGCATAGGCAAGTTCTCTTTCCTGGCACAAAGCACTATTGAATAAGTTACAAATAGGAAGCAGAAAAATTTTGCTTTTTAAACCAAAGTACTTGCTATCTGGGCTTTAGCTGTGTATTGCTTCCCAATTCCATTGCCATGGACAAAATGGGTCATTAGGTTTCTTTCTTTTTTTCTTCTTTCTCCTGGGAAATTTTTTAATTCTCATTCTGCCTTTTTACTCTTTTTACATACATGACACTAAACAAAGATGTTTGTGCCTTTTCTTCTCCATATAGCACTGAGGAGAGATGGATTTTGTGTACCTTTTTATATATTTTGAATAGACCCTATCCTGCTCATATAAATTGCAAAACTGTTTTGTTGTAGCTTCTGACAACCTCATTAGTTTGTTACCAGAGGCAGTTAATTACAAACCTCACAAGAAAAGCAGCCCAAATGTCCCTGTGTTGGTGCACCACTGAGAGCCAAAGTAAATGGGAAGAAACTAATCTCCTTAGTTTTTGGGTTTGGTTGGGGTTTTTTTTAAAGTAGGAATTAATGAGATAATGGAAAATGTTATATAAGAATTTGAAGAATATATGCCTCTCCTGTCCATCCTAGTTCTATACTTTACTTTTAGCTGAATCAGTCCATGAAGACTGCAGGATCTTGTGGCCTGTGAGAAAAATATTTCCCTACACATGCAAGTTTTCTTTGTGAATTCTTTCTGTGAAGAAAAAAAAAATGAAGCAAAGGCCTGAGCGATGTCTTTTAACAGTGCTGTTGTTTTAAAAGCCAGTTCTTGAGGAAGACTTGTTGGTGGGATGCATGGGAGTTTAGAAAACAAGCATGTGCTAATCTAACAGGTGTGTGATGTGGATAACTGCCTATTTTTACCAGAAATTGTAAGCAAAACATCCAGTTAAGATTTACTGGAATATCTGATGAGGGATAAAGTCCATACTGCTGTGCTAAGGTGTTTGTATCCCAGTTCGTGGTCTGACACATTTTCTGACAATCTAGCCTAATACTTGCTATATGTTTGCAGGCACACGAGGGAGAAGGTTACAAAAGCAAATTGTACACTTCTAAAGGTCATGTGCCCAAGGCAGTCTGTCCATCACTGCAGAAAGAAGCTCCACATTCCCTCAGTAAGGTTCTGTGCAGAATAATGCAGGACAAGCAGCTCCTTCCCTCTCTTCTCTCTACAATCCACCTGCCCTGGGACAATAGATGCAGCTTAAAGAGATTAACCTTCTTAGTTTAAACAGAGCATGGCAAACAGTTCCCAGAACATTAAAGTGACAGAATCTGGAAAAAAACCCCATGAAATCTTCATAAATAATAATGAAAAAAGTGAACTGATAATAAAGGCTTCATGCTTATGACTCTGAAGGCTGCCTTCTGCCCTAATGGGAAAGATAATTTGCAGAAGCTAATTTTCTGGGTCTATTTAAAAAAAAAGCCCCATAAGATCACTGATTATTTTTGCTGGAAATCTGTCAAACCACAACTGGAGTGAAATAATTACTTTATTTCATGTAGACCATCAAATAGTTTTCTCCACATTAATTCTCAGCCACCAGTGATGCTGGTGACATCTGAATCACTGACCTGGAAAAGCTCTGAAAGTTGCTGCCAATTCCCCAGAGCCATCCAGATTCCTTCCCAGTGAGAGACAATTGTATGGGAGACCAATTAAAATAGCATCTGTGAATTAAATAAATCTATAAAAAGCATCAATTTTTCTCTGCAATGTGCATGGAAATTAGCAGAGTATTTTTAAATAAATGCCTGATGAACAAATAAGCCTCTTTGGGGAGGAGGGGAGTAGATAAATGTCCTGTATCAGCTTGGAATAATGAAAGAGTAAATGATTAATTGTTGAAGGTTCCATTTGGTATAATTTGGGATTTTTGTGGTTAAGATTTGTTTCAAATTTTTTTACATAGTAAAAACTAAAAATCCAAATAATCTGAATGTCTGAAGAACAAAACTGGCTTTTTAAAATGTCCCTGCTAAATACTTATGGTATAATTTTTGCATTTTCCACTTCAGTTTGGAGAATCCAAATTCTGTATCTTTTGAGGAATAAAAATTCCTATTTCCCCACACAGCATTAGAGATCTTGTCATTACTTCCAGTTAAAAGAATGATGAATGGTGTCATTACTGTTTGATAGCAGTTTAGGATGGATTAACCTGCAGTGCTAAATCAAAATTCTGCAGACACCTACGGATGTATAAATTCTTTCTTTCTTTTCCTTGTGGTGATGCCTTTTGATTGTTCCTTAGACTATGAGAACTTTCCTAGTTTTCATGTAGACTCATAAATACATGGGTTGATAATCTAGCATAATTTTACTGCTGCTATATTTTATCATCACTAGCCTTGAGTTTTATAGATGTGATCAACTGCTATCCAGAGGTAGGTTTTGTGTAGTTTCTACCCAAAATGGATTGGCACAGGAGAAAAGGGAGCTTTGACAGGAAAACTAAGCCTTTACATACTCCAGTTTTTCACACTAAAATAGGCCTACTTTTACATAATTAAGTTATACAATTCAACTTTATATCTTGTAGCTCATATCAGTCAATTCAACTTGATATCTTGTAGCTCATATCAGTAATAATACAGGAGCAACAAATGCTCAGTATATCAAAGAATAAGCTTTGAATGTTCTAATGCAGAACTGCAGGCATGAAAATGGACAGTTTGTAGTGATTGGCAAGTCAGCTGGTGAACACAGGTGTTTCTGAAGCTCCTGCCTCTCTGTAGTTATTTGTCTTGCAACAGGCATTTGCCATAAATCCATTTTGATGGTGATCCTCACAACCTCTAATTTTCTTCCCTGCTCTCTTGCCATTTGCCAAACATGCTTGGCCACTGCTTGCCAAGAGAGAGCAACGCCCTGCAATATGGTCGTGTGTGTTATGCACCTAGAGCTAAGGCCCAGGCAGGTCTGTAGCAGATTGTCCTACTGCTTTTGGGGACCTCCAGAGCCTGCTGTGTGACAGATTTTCTAGGAGTTTGTCAGTGAACAGATTTGCCACCCACAAAAGTACAGGCTGCTTCATGCATGTCAGGTTACTTAATGTCAGATTTTTTGCTAGACAAGATGAAGGATAAATTAATAGGTTTACCTTGAAAACATTTCTTTGCAAATGTGGAAAACGTTATTTTTAAACAACATGCATGTTTCTTTAATGTTAGATTGCAGATGCTCTAGGCATTCTTGCACTCTTAAGCAGATAATTGGGCACAGGCAACCTGTCCATTTTCAAGCTATTATTTAATTAACTCTTCTTCCCCCTTATTAGATACTGGTTCTGGGAGTATTGTTCACCAGAAAATATCATTCAACCTTATAGATAAGAACTGCACTTAGACTATCATGTGTGGCCATTAATCTGCTAATGCTTATCTTTTTGGAAAAAGGATAAGCTCTTTTATCTCTACTCTTTGCTGCAAAGAGACATCCCAGTCTCTTTGCTTCCATAAAGCTCTTTATGGCACTCTCTATCAAGTTCTTAACTTCAACAGACACTGGGTGTTTTTAATGCATCAGAGCCCAAAAACTTGGCACCTGTTTAGGTACTGAGCTGCACTCTTGGAAAGCTTTGCTTTGAGGAGCACACTGAGCTGCTTGCAGCCTGGCACTGCTGTGGTGGTCTCTGGAGGTGTGTGTTGGACTCCAAAGGTTGGCAGTGTAGACAGGGAACTGCTGTGTTACTCTCATGGACCTGCATGTGTAAACTTGTGACTTTCTGTGTGATAAATTACATCTCTCTCATTCCATCTACCTTGGATGGAATTATCCATGAAAGGCACAAAAATTTTATGCCTTTCTGGCGGAAGATTCTGGTACTCCTGACGCAGTTGGGGTTAAACATAGAAGCAAAATGGTAATAAAGCTCTTTGCTTTCTGGCCCTAAATCACTACAACCCTGTGCCTGCAGTGATGATACTCTGTGTTGTTGTCCTTGTGTATTTGTACATAGAGAATACTCGTATCAACTTCTTGGTTATTCTCTTTTTTCCCCACAAGTCGCAAAGAACTGGAAATGTTCCAGTGCTTGCTCCCAACAACAACATCGTTAACCAGTCTCTATTTGAAGAGATTGTATTGCTGGAGTTTATTTGCTTTTTGCTGGAGTTTATTTGCTTTTTGCAGACATATTCTCAGTTCTTTCCAGGTCTTCATAGCTACCATTTGAGAAAGAGGAAAAAAAAGAAACCCATTTTGATTACAGCTATTGATCTTTAATGTTTGCTGCTCAGGTACAGGTATGCCTTGCGTACTCCTTGACAGACACTGAAGATTTATGGAGCTTGAAAGAATTAACCCTAAATTCAAGCTCTTGGTATTTTTTTCCTCCTCATTTAGGGTTTATTCTATTATTCAATGGATGGACTAAAACTAACTCCTTCAAACAAGTTCTTAAGAGCATATGTATAGAAATAGGCCTATCATCCTATTTACTCAGGGATGAAATCATATTAACATTTATACTTCATGAGCAAAAACATATTCTGTGCATAGGTTATGTGTTAGTGCCCTGAATGAAAGGTAATTTTTTTGTCCCGAGTTTCAGAGCAAATTAAAGCTTGTCCATGCTGACTGTTTTTGACTGATAGGAAGCCAATGGATAGATATTTTTATAGTATTTCTGGAAGGTTTTTTCATAAAGGATTACATATTCTATAGGGCTTTGCTGCTTTTCCTGCAGTATTGCTTGTTATTCCTGACACTTTCTCCACCACATTTTGCAGAGGAAAGGAGAAAACACCTTGTTTTGTGGAGAGCAGTGAGCAAGCAGTGGCCAGGAAGAGGGGAAACACATTCATTTTGGCCCTCCATTCAGCATTATGTCCATTCCCCCTGCATCTTTGGAATCAATAGCAAGGCTCTTGGGTCAGAGATATCACAAGATATCTACCTTTGTGGAGTCTAAATAAATTAGATTCATGATGTGTCATTGCTTGGGCAATAGGGATGCCACTGTACTACAAATGACTACTGTTCATTGAACTGTTGTCACCCTGAAAGTGAGTCTTTTCTTTCACTTTATTCCTAGTTCTTCTCATGGGACACAGTGATCCTCACTCACTATTCAAATAATCCATGCATAAAGTTAAAATCTAGACAGATAGATACCAGTATGGATTCAGCTCTCCAGTAACACAAATACCAATGTGCTTCCAGTAAAATTTCCTGAAGAGACAATTTCCCCTCCATCAATCCTTCATGAATTCCTCAACCTTCATTCCTTCTGCCAGTGGAAAAGTCCTTTTTATGTAGAGAAGTAGTTAAGATGTGCATGTATTGTTAGACATCCATGGGGCTTGATTAATTAATTCCCATACTATCTGCCATCTCTCATTCCAGAAATAAATTTCACAGTATCAGCTAAAGGACCCCAAAACAGCAAACGAAATGCTGAAAAATGGACATAAAGAGAATCTTTCACTCACAAAACTTACGCTGTGTCAAGTGGACTGTTGTGAGAAATGTGTGTGGCAATTAAGAATTGGTAGAATGTTAGACTGCCCAAAGAAAAATGTTTTTAATTAGCATTATTCTTCAATAATTTTTGAAAAGGGCATATTTGAATATTTCAAAATATTCATACAATTAAGTGCCTAGAGCCCTGACATGTTTAGAACTGATACTACACTCACATGCAATTTCATCTCTTTCATTTCAAGTTATCATTTAGGGATGTCATGCTTGTAAAGCCAGCAAGTATGTCTGCTGTGGCCTGCAGGGTGTTGAGAAAAAAATGTATATATTTCATAAAAGTATGTATGTGTGTGTGTATCTATCTATTTATATGTTTGTGCATATATATACACATATTTCATATTTAGATATGTGTATATACATATTATATTATTATATGGAAGAAATGCATAAAATATTTAGCAGGAGCAATTGGAAGCTGACAGTCACCTTCACAGATGTGGTGACAATAAAAGGTTCTAATCTTCTTTGCCAGAGGTTGGAGTTACGACAATGGGTGCAGATATCTTAGTAGAACTTGGAAAATTCTAGATTTAATGCTATTGTTCCTGTCAAAATTGTTGGAAGACATAGGTTTGTATGCTAATTACATTTTTATCTTTGTCATTCTTTAATAGTTTAGAAATGCCAATCAGTGATCACTTTTCTCAGTTTTTCAACATCTGTTCTTTTAATTAAATCCCTGCATGATTTATAGCTCATTCCTCATCAGCTTGTCCTCCAAACTGTTTTCAAAACCAGTTAATTTGTTGCTCTGTCTAAATAACTAAAAGGGAAGAAAAAAGGGCATAAAGCTTTCTTAATACTGTTTGATATGAACAGGTCTAAAACAAAACAACACTACCAAATCTACAAACACTGGCAGTACTGTCTCTTTGCTTTTGATGGCTCTACATCTCAAACGTGTTGGTTATTCTTCCTAAGCACTGTATCATGTAGGCTTAATTTCCTTGTGTAACCTGAACCATTAATCTAAAAAAAATTAAAATATTTCTTGCAAGATCATGTTTGAGTGATAATGTTGGTCAGCACAAAGCCCAACGCCCAGTCTGGTTCATTCCATTTCTTCTTCTCCAAAGCTTTGTGACAGGTTTGAATAGCAAAGGTGTCTTTTCCAGGACAGCAGAGGTAGATATCCATGCTCTCCAAAATCGCCAAAGTTTTTGTAACAAAAGTGTACAACTAGCTAGAGTTGAATTTATACAAGTATATAGAGAAATGTAGAAATGTCTTGCTTTCAAACACAAAGGCATTTCATCTCTTTGCCTTCTTTAATAGAAATGCTGTGTCTCAGCAAGATAATTTTTCTGTTTGTTTGTTTAACTTCTGCCTGTTGCCAAGGATTTTTTTCAATACCCATTATGTTTGTTTTCAGATTGTATAATATTTCTTTTTGCATTAGGCTGTTCAATTATGGCAGGCACACAACAGCAGTACAGGAAAACAATAAAGAGATTTTTACAATGTGGGTAAAATATATGAAAAGAAATACAATTTTTCTTTTTAGCAGCCTTTTATTAAGCCAGAATTTTCCTCCAGGGAACAAACAAAAGAGATCCTCACAGTCTATTGCAATGTGTATTAGCTGGTTGGGTTCATCTTTCATTTTGAACTTGCTGTGGATACAAATTGAAACCTTTCCAAGCAGCCTGGAATCTTTCAAGCCTCCCAAGACCTGAGCCTCCATCTGCAGCTAATTTTGCAGATGATTCATCTCTTGTCTTCAAAGATGATATGGGTGCAAATTATAATCACACTAAGTCATCTCAACTTTTGAGATGTTCAGCTGAATACATATATGCATCTGTTTTCTTTACAAGAGAATGAACCAAAACTTTAACACTTAATCCCCTGAGCTCTTAGAATACTGTGTGCTCTGTAGTTGTGAAAAACAGCCCAGTCATTTCTGTGCTTTTCCATGACTTGATGTCTATACTGAGTGCCAAGTCCATCACAATCACAATTTGTCCAAGGGTAGGGCATTTGAATTGCATGTTATAATGCAAAAGAGCATTTCAACAGATGCCCAGATTACAGCCAGAACTGAATCACAGCCTTACTGAATAATTCTGAGCCTACTTTGTGTGCTAGATGGTAAATCTTTGTCTAACATTGGGGAACAGCTGGCTGTTCGACTGGACCCAGAGAAAGTTCCTTTTACGTGAGGAGGACAAAGGTGTTTGCAGCTTGGTCTCAGTACACTGCCTCTCCAAACCTTGCCTTTCTACCACCTTTCCAGTTTTCCCTTTGGTATTTAGTGTACCTGCTGCCCCTGTCTCACCTGTGCTCTCAGACATTGGCTAGGCAGAAATATCAGAACAATGCTTATGCAGTTTTAATGCCAAGTTTAGGGTCCATGTCTGCACTTTTAAGCAGGGTGAATCTCCACTGGTTTATTTCATTGTCAACAGTGCCTGATCAGACCATTTAAAATGTTATTTTCATTTTCAGTCTTTACTTGTGTCACCTTCCTGTGTCAACTCTATTACACACCACAGAAGCTCTGAACTCTTTCCTCTTCCTTTCATTGTCACTTCTTGCAGGGTCTTTTCTCTGCTTTGGAGCTGCTCTTTCCCACAAGCTCTGTGCCTTCCTCAAAGGTGTGTCATGGACTGGCTCTCGGGGGATGGACTCACATGGGTCACCGCCCCAACCTTCCCCAGGACACAGCCTGGTGCATCTGACATCTCTCTCTGATTCTGGCAAAGAGCAGCTGCTGGTGGGTCACTTTTCATATAGCTCTGTTCAGAAACTCTGAGAGGTGTTTAGTTTCTGTTGTAGGGTAGCTTTGACTCTTTGTGCTAGCTTTCAGGAGCAGAATGTTTTTGGCTTCTTCATTATCATATATAATCTTAATTTTGCACACTGTACTTTTTTTGAAGATGCTGTGGATTCCTTCTGTGTTGTTGGGGTGGGTTTTTTCTCCTTCCTTCTTAGCTTTTCAGCTGCTAAAGATTTCCTTCACCTCAATGCTGCAGACAGCATGATCACCCTTAGGTGTCATCAGAGAGTTTCTGGTCCCATTCATCAGGGATAGAGAGTCCATATTAAACTGCCCTGATGATTTTGTTACCACATCAATGGTAAGATCTTGGGCCATTTAAGCAGTCAGGTTGCTGTTTCAGCTCCCATCTTGAGTGAGCCATTTTTATGCCAGGTTGTTCATTTACAGTAAATCATCAGAAAGTTGTTGGGACAAAAGAGATTTGCATGGAAACTACAAGATCTGGGTTTGAAATTAATATTTTCTGTACAATCAGCATTCTGGTATGGCATTCTGGTAATACCTCAGCTTTAGCTCCTTGTTGTCAGCTTCAAATAATCCAAAAATCTTTGCATTTCAGTTGTATTTGTGTGTACTTTTGTTTTCATATATGCAGAAATATGTGTGTTCTATACCTTATGCATGTTAGAGTGTGGCAAAATTATTGTTTCTCTTTTAAAAATATCATGCAGGAAGTATAGAAATATACTGATTTCACATATCTTGGTAGTTCTGTGTCCAGCTTACAGCCAGAAAGCACTAGCTTGTAACAGTGAAATAAGAATGCAGAACAGAAACATTTTGTATTAACTTGTAGATTAAATTGGTTGCATAGCAAATGTATTGCTGAGCTCTCCCTCTATTTGTGTTTCTGCAGTACAATATGACTTCTTAATTCACTCTGCCTCTGAGGAATGTCTTGTTCTACAGGAAAAATGGAGCACTGGGTAGTTAGTCTTGAATCTGCTGTTGAGATCATTGACTTAAGGGAGGAGACAAAGGAAAGGAGAGGGATCAAGGTGCTTTGGGAAAGGAACAGAAAGTTCCTTTTGAGTATGAGAGGCCTGTGAGCTGGGTATCAAGGCAACTGTGATCTGGGTCAGACACCAGTGAGACCAGGGAGCCTGCAAGTTGGCTCTGGTAGGGTCCCAGAAACCCACGATGAGGGAGACTACAAGATCCCTAAGCTGGGAGCTGGGGTCAGCTTAGTGGGATCTGTTTGCATGTGAGTGTCTCTTTGTGAAGCAAATGGAGGTTAAAGGATCCAGGGCAAGATGCTGGACAGGCTGAGTACCTGTGGCCAGTCACTGGAGAGGTATCTAATGTGCATGGAAGAGTGTTGGTGGGCCAGCAGCTGCAGCTGGGGAGAACAAGGATTGGGGGCAGGCTAGTGGATAGACTGTCTGAGGGCAGTTAGATACAGATGTGTAGATACATCTGTTAATATGTGTGTTAATATCTTCCATTAACAGGCTTTTATCCTGTTTAGCCAGAGAGGAAAACAAGAGGAAGCTGTTGCTGTTTGTGTGAGTGCTTGGTGTTTCTGTCTGCTATAAGCTGTATTGCTGGCCATGTACCTACACATCTATTGGTCTTACACCTGTGTTTTATGGGCACCAGTTTGGTATAGACACTACCTGTGTTTTATGTTATATATATAGACACTACCTGTGTTTATTCCTATTTGGAATAGACACTCAGCCTCACTACTCATGGAACCTGGGAACATGGAGTGCAGCAGCCTTGCCTCTATCTGACTAGTGCATTTGACAGCTCCTAAGCATGTTTGTCACAAACTCTATGAATGCTAAAAAGCAAAAAGGTATTCAATATATATTTTTCTATTGTGACTGCTGAGAAATAACAGTGGGTCTTTGCAAAAAAAGAATTGCATAAATTGCTTCAGACCTCCTGCAGCAATAATTTGCTGCACTGTTTGGTGGTCACTGAAAGGCTAAGCCAGAAAACAATATTCTGTTCTGTACAGACAAGAACAGACTGGATTTTTTTGTGTGTGTCATAACATCCATTCTGTAACAGGCTGGAAAAATCTGCTGGAAAAAAATTCTGATGAGGAAGAAAAGTTAGTTGGCTGAAAAAATGTTACTGAACAAACACACGCTCCATTTTGAAGCAAGTTCTTGTGCAGATGATAGACTGCCCTCAATTGGTACACTTAACTTCTGCTGACAGAAGTCCTGCTGCAACTTGCTTATAAAACATAGTGACAGAAGGCTCAGAACAGTCTTCCATGTTAACCCTAGTGAGTGTGTGATGTAACCCCACCAAACCAGCATGATGTCATTTGTTCTGCATTCTCTATGCATCTGTACCTTGGTTTCCACAGAGCTCATTTGAGGGAAAAGCTTCCAAACCTCTTATAAAAATCTAGACAGCAGCTCTTGAAATATGGCTGTGAATGTACTTTACAGGGCTCCATTCTATTCACTGGCTTTGTTTTTGTGATCTTGTTGTTTGGTTCCCTTTTGAATAAAAAGAAAAAAACATATTGATATTTCCAAACCACTACAAGGTTTAGTACACGCACACCCAAAAAAACACAAAACAACATTGCCATCAGAAGATGAACACCTCACAGAGCTCACTTCAGGACTTGACATCATCTAGACAAGCAGCTGAAACCTATGAGATGAGCTGCTATTCATGCCAGATCTGAAGCTCCTCCTCCCTGCTGTCAGTCTGATCAAGCATAAGTAATGTTGCATCGTGTCTTCTGCAGGGGGTGAGGGGTCAGGAAATTGGCTCTTCTTGCACTGGAATACATTTGGTTATGATCTGTTTCGAGCCTTACTCATTTTTGGGAATGGGCCATGAGTAGCTGTAGGTTAGGCAATAATTTGCTGACAGACTGGCTGTCAGAATAATCTGTAATTATGGTTTTCTTGGCCTGACTCTGATGTCTCAGCAGCTACTGTCAAGACCAGCCTTAGGTAGACAAATCACTGCTGTTGCACCATTGAGAAACCATTTCAAGTAACACCACTCTTACACCCAGAGCCTCCAAATGATGATACTGAGTGTTAGCAGGGGGGTGGCTGAGGAGGCAATTTGCATTTAGGAGCATTTGGTTGTTGCTTCTCAGGAGAGTCCATTGCTATACAGACCCAGGCTCCTCCTGAAACCTGAATTCAGTATGTTCATATCAAAATGTTTGTTTAGGAACATTTCAGTGGTCAGATAGCAGCAGCTGGGTTTCTCTTCTACGTTTTCAGGGTGTTCTCTCATCTGACATTTCTCATAAAAACTCTTTTCCACTTATCCAAATCAAATCTAGATCTAAACACAATCCCCATCTGTCACAACCTCAAATCCCGGTGTATCCTCCTTACTCCCCCTGTCTCAGAATGGGAAGATCCAACTACATTGTGCCAAAGAATATTTCCCTTGTTTGAGGTGTCCTTTCAGACTGTGGACTATTATTATTATTATTATTACTACTACTTCTACTACTACTACTACTACTACTACTACTACTACTACTACTACTGCAACATCTGCAGGCCTGGCTGTGCTGGGAATTGTAGTAACAAGGGTGGTGGCTCTCACCCATCTAATCTACTGTCAGACACAGGCAGAAAAAACAAAAGCTTGGGGTTAAGGTGGGATGAAGAAGTAAAAATTAGTTGTTTGACTGTGCAGCACTTGGCTGTTTATTTGCTAAGCTTTAATACTTTTAATACACATCAACATACATATCATGTTATGAAGGCATAGGGAAAAAAAGGAAAATTCACTCAACTGTTATATCTATGAATTTCTGGTAGTGTTTCAGAACTGTAAGGATTTTGTGGTGATTGATCAGTATTGCCTGAATTTTTTCCGCCTGTGGTGTCTCTGATAGGCATTTGCTGAATGATTTTTATGATGATGCTTGTATAATTCAGCTCAGCCATATTTTGAGGCTGCTGTTAATCTGATCTTGGGGAAAAAAAAAAAAGAGCAGTATTGCTTACTTCTAAAATTAATTTAAAGCTTTCTGAATGCCTGGATCACAAATGTTCCATATCTAATTACCCGATGTCCTCTTTCAGTGTGTCATTGTATTACTTTTTTTCCTCTTTTTAATATTATGGAAATGTAAAATAACTTGACCTTGAATAGATACCTTGTGGGGATTCCTTTAATATATGCAGTGAATTAGATGAATGCCCGTTGATAGCTGAAAGAATTTTAGCTCTGTAAGAGAGCTTTGCACTTCAGGAGAGCAAAGTTTCTGGTGCTCGTTCATTGAATTTTTATTAATTTGTAATATGTCAAATGAATAAGTGATCTCTCTTACTTCTGCTGATTAAAAAGTTCCATTAAGAACATAGATGATAAATATATATTATATGAAATGAACTGAGTTATAAATCTAAAATGTAGATGTAATGTAATTAATAAACCCACCTTTTCTTCCAACATCATACTCCATTTTTCTAATGTGTAGACACCTATTGTCACCTTAATTATTGTAAGGTAAGATCAACCTTAATTAATCAAAGGAGAGTAAGACTGTCTTTGTAATAGTTAATTTTTAAAAAGAAGGGGAATAGATGTATCTATAGTTAACACAGTACTTATAAATTCAGATATAAGAAGACAAGAAGATATACTAATAAACTGAGTCAGAGTAACCAAGCATGTAGTTGGGGTTTATGCTTCCTTGACACAAAGAGGGATAACGTGCTGTCTTCATCTCAGAAATAAATATCATTGTGTTGGCTGCCAGATGCACCAAGCAGAAAGCTGATTTAATGACTGGTGTGCAAGGAAGGAAGAGGAGAGGGATGCACCCTAAGATTTCAGAAAAATGGGCAGACGTCAAACTTATTGCCAATTTTTTGAGTTGTCTAATTCCTGTGTAAAATAGCTCTAAAATCATAAGCCAAGCCCTGCCACCATGTTAACCAGTTCAAGCAGTCAAGCATCACCAGGGTGTTAGAAGAAATCCAAAGCTTGCTTTTAAACAGCTCAGGTCTTGTTTGAAGTGCAGTGTTTGGGGTATGGGTTTTTCTTAGATGGATTCAGACTATTGATCCAGGGTCTGTTTTCTGTGAGTGAGCATTTTTAGGAAGTCATTAATTAAGCTACAAGCTGAGTTCCCTTCCTCCCTGTACAGGCATATTGGCTGCTGCTTTGGATTTTGTGAGATCCATTGGGATCTGAGGTCTTGCACCCCATGCATTTGAAGTTCCTGCTTATTCCCACATGAAATCTCCACTTGAGGAGAAGCAGGACCCACAAACTATGGCAAGCCTTGGAAGAGAAGGCCAGGACTGGCAACACCCTCATCCAAAAGCCAAAGGAAGCCCTTTACTTGCTTGATTTGAGAGCCTGGACAATGGAAAAGCAAATTCTGCAAAGGGCCCCAGCACTGATCCTGCTCACAGCTCATTAGTTCCCATGTTCCCCTGTCTGGGAGAATGGGTAGGACTGGCAATGCCACCTTTGTGTCCCCTCCTCACTCAGGTGTAGTGGGCTATATAAGGACTTGATAAATGGCATTCCACACCTAGAAACAAATCAGTTTACAATCCAGGATTGGTGGGAAAGATCTAATTTTTCCTTTTTCAGAGTGTGTGTATATATATTTGGGGGAAAGGGATGAGGAGAAGAGGTGAGTAAATTCAGACCTGAATGTGATGGGGATTTTTGGGTTGCAGGTTCATATGTTGGTGGTGCAGCCCTCATTTACTCTCACCACGAATCTGGCTGATTCTCTTTTCCTCAGAGTGGAGCTTGATTTATTTTATTTATTATTTTTCCACACAGCTTTAGTGCAGTGTTTTTGTGGCAGTTATGCAAATTATATGTCACACCACCACATATTTTCCACATAATTTGATCTGACCTTTAAAACTAATAAGAGAATTATCATTTTTATGGGTAATTTGTGTTTCATGGTACAAGACAGCAGGACAGGGACTGATGGGAAGAACATCAGAATGCAGGAGTTGTGTAGTAGGATAGTACTGGAGAGCCATAAGCAGGTATCCAGTATACAACTGTGGCAGCTCTGAACTCCTAAAGAGTAGATTAGAAGATACATTGTGGAATAAAGTTCCCAGAGGTGAATTTTCTTTCCAACAACTTTCAGTGAGCTCTGGCCTAGCCATTGTTCTTTTGGCTAATAATTGCTTCTAATACATGCATTGATATCTTGTAAAATATATATATGGATGTGAATATGTATGTGTTTTAAGTAGTGTAATACAGGATATTAATCTTTCCATACAAATGTTGATGGCTTATATGTCATGATACATGTGCATGTCTAATCCCACTTAATCACAACAAACCTCTTGCTGTATTTTTCTTAATTAATCAATTCTGCTGGTGAAACATACGTTGTGTAATTTTTCACTTTTTTTTCACGCTGCTATAGTCAACTTTTCTATGCATCCACCTGCTAAACTACTTGGAAAGACAAAATGCTAAAAGCAAACAGAATTATCTATATATTGTCTGTAGAACACGTGTGATTGCTAATAGGCCCATTAGCAGCACTGTAATACTCTCCTTTCAGCCTCCTTCCCCCTCAGAAAGACCTCTGGAAAGTTCAGAGTGTCAAGAAAATTGTTGCAGAGCTGTGATAAGACATGATGTTCAAGCAGTGAAGACTTCCATAACACTGGCTAAATGCCTTATTAATCTAACATGTGTCAGTAAGATTTTCTGTGTGTTTAGGATGATGCCTGGCAGGAGCATAGGATCTTCTGTGTGGGCTGTAGTTTGGGAAGAGGGAGGCACAGAATTCTTCTCCTGACAGAAAGGAGTGCACTCAGCTGTACTGGGAAGTACCTGTATGCAGAGCCCTAGGATGTGATGGGAGGGCTCCCAGATGGAATAATGTACACCAGTATTTTGACCATACTTGTCACTTCCCAGCTTCCCTCATGACTAACTTTTATATGGTATTTTTTCCTCTTATTGTTTGATTAGTCATCAACAATTTTGTTCTATTTTGCTCCCTTTTTGCCCTTTCCCTGTTCTTCAGTTCCTCTCTAGACTTCTTTCTAACAGATGTTTGCTTGTGCTGCCACATTTTGGGTGGGTGGTTCTGTGTCCCACCACAGCAGAGCCATGTGGAACTTCAAGTACTTGAACATGAGGTTCTGCTCTGAGCTTATCATGCAGTGAAAACCAGCCTTACATTGTTAATGTCAGATCAGAAATCAAACTAAAGTAAAAAATCACAAGGCATTTTTTGCATAACCTGAATAATTTTGCAGTTACATAAGACCTGTGAGTATCCTGTAAATACTCTTCTCACCTTGAAAAGAAGATTGCACCTGTTCCTCATCTTGCAATGCATTTGGTTCTTTTCCCACCTTCTGCTTCTTTCCTTATCTGAGTATGCTTTTTCCTTTTCCTTGACACAGCATTATCTTGAGGCTTTTCTTCGCATAAGAAATGTAACAAAAAATATGAAAACCATCTGACTTGAAAACAGAGGTACCCAGAAACTTCATGCCAAATTCCAGTTTTTTCAAGACAAATTACAAAAATGCTAAAATCTTGGTAACTATAGCAGCACAAACACCACCACTACAATATGCCGCAACAGATTGTTCATATGTCATTATTTTTCCAAAGTTCCTTGGCAAACGTTTCCATCAGTAAACAAGTCAAGTGAAAGAATTGTAAAATGGCCAGCAAAACCCCTCAGATCTTCTCTAGGTAGTGAAATAAAATTCTGCTACTTATCACTGTTATTGTGTTCCTCAGCCCTTCTTCTTTCACCTGTGCTGACAGACTGCAGTTGTCTTTGTTTCTGCCTTCCCAATGAGGCTTTTGTCTGTCATGTCACCATCTTCTTTATACTGCAAGTTTATCAAAGCAATGTCATGTCTAAATGTTGGGTCACACTCTCACCTGGGAAGAAAATGTACACAGATACATTAACTTTGTCAGAAAAATGACAAATTACATGAACTGCTGAGCTGGCACTGCGTGTTGTATGCAGCATGGCAAGCATCAATAGAACTGAAAAAAACATTAATAGTGCCAGTTCACTAACAAAATGATGATTCATATTTTCCCCATTATCTATTTTTCTTTGCTGCTTAATGTGCTGGTATCATCAGAATTTATTGTTGAATGAAATGCCTGGGGAACAGGCCAATTTATACTGTGTCTTAATGATGGGCAAATGCTAAAGGTTTGGGAGTTCTTAATTAATTATTACAGGAATGATCTCTTGAAGCTGAAAAATATGTATTTCTACCACTACCATGCTAGCACATAAGGCATTTGTAAAACTGGAATATTGGTGAGTTTATGAAAAAAGTAATCTGATTAACCAACATTTGAAACTGTCCTCCTGGGTTAGAAGTGGAGGAGGTTTTGCCTTTTACAACTACCTGGAATTTGAATGTTCCTTAAAGCTGTATAAAATTACAGTAGATTGCATTGTAACATTTGTCTCTTCATGTATTGAAATAACCTGGAAAACTGTTACATTCACTGAAACCAGCAGTAGCTTTGTCATGAGCTTTGAAAAGAATGAATTTCACTTCCAACTCTTAATGGTTTCACTTAGCACATTAGAAGAAGTTCTGGCTGTGCTTTGACTTTGGCATTGTCTGGAGTTCAAAGTGGCAGGGATGAGTGAAAAAAATTATATAAGAGAAAGAAATATTTCATCAAACACCCAATGTGATTTAAAAAACCTGAGAGATAAATGTCTAAATGTATCTTTTACTGATGAAAGGAAAAGGAGATATGACTGGGCACAGATGCAAAATATTGTGAATGTACCAATAGCATGTATCTTTAATAATAGAAAAAATATGATTTTTAAAAATATTAATATCAAATGCAGAAGAAAGAAAGGAGGAATGTTTTTTTTCTGGGCATGTGAGACAATGAGAAAAGTCCAAGATACTTAGCTATTTTTAATCAAAATGTATAAGCAAGATTTAGGACAGGGACTGGAGCACAACAGCCCTTGTGTCCTCTTTATGGCCTCCTCAGTCCTGAATTCTCCTTTCATGCACCTTCTTGGGATGGGGCAGTGAGTGCCTGTGGAGCTGACTGCCAGATGAGAAAAGCTTTTAGATTTGGGAGGGTTGCATCCCTTTCCCCCCCAGTCCCAAAGTGAGAATTGATTTAGTATTCCATTGCTCAGGAGGTGGTCTAATGGATATACTGCAGTGTTAAAGAATGGGCAGTCTTGCTGAGAAACAGATCTCCTTGTGGAGCCCTGCTGTAGTTTGCACAGGGCATGGGTAACTGGATATCTCATAAGCCATGATGTAGATCAAGTTGTGTGCTAAAAGAAAATGTATTTTCTTTTATTTCCCTTCTCTAAAAGAAATGTTCTGTACTCCAGAGTTGACTTTAGCTCTGTCCCCTGAATTAAAAGACTGAGGGGGCTCGAGGGGGCTCTGTTGTTCCCACTTGGCTGGCCACAGTTTTTTATCATAGCAGTAGCATAAGCAAAAGAAGTCATTAAGTCCAAGTCCTAGGCTGTCCCTTGATCCATTTTTAGCAATTTAACACATTCATCACTTGCTTTTATGCCACCCATCCTTAACTTAGCAAATGTGATGGACTGCACAGCCAGGCCTTTTTATCAGAGCTTTCAGAAAGATCCATCCATCCATCCATCCATCCATCCATCCATCCATCCATCCATCCATCCATCCATCCCCCTCAGTGTTTATTTCTCCTAGTGCCCTTTCTCAGGGCTCATTTCTCTCCGTGCAGCATCACAAAAGCTGTGCTAGGTGAGCTGAACTCTGGGTTGCTTAACTGCTGTCATGACCTGAGGCTCCTGCCCTCACTAGCCTGAGTTAATTGTGACAACATGAGCAGCAGGACTTAAACCCTAACTTTTCTTCAAGGAGCCTACACAATTCACACATAATTCCCATAGCAAAATAGAGTTGAACAGCCTGGCTTGCTCTCTTTCCAGCATTTATTCCTGTGTATGAAAGCAGTGAGTTCCCAACAGGCTTAAAAAGTCCAAGAGTACAAAACCAACCCATGTGTGACCTTCTGTTGATTTGTTCTCATCACCCAACAGGTGCCTCACACAGAGTTCAAACTAATAAATGCTGAAAGACAAAACTAACAACCTTACAGAGAAATGTTGTCAGGGACAACTTCTAATGCTCTCTGTTTTTATAGCAGTGAAAAGATGAGAGGGGAAAAAAAGAATAGGAAAAAGGCGGAGACGAGAGACAAAGAAGAAAATTCTGAAAAAGTTAGTTTCCCAGAGAGCTGCATAATGATTAACAATTCTTTTTTCAAATTGTAAGTGATTCCTTTTCAGTCCTGGATGACAATAGAATCATAACTTCATTAAAATTACTTTGAATAGCCTCATTAATGACACACAGTCTTGGTTTGTCCCTGCCTCAATGTCTGATAATATTTTCATACCTCCTATTGAATGTATGTTTAGCTTTGTCCTCCTCATTTGTACAATGCATTCATACATATGAGATAATCTTCTTTTGTTCTTGGATATTCAACAATTCAATCTGATGTTGGCAATAAAAGGGGGGTAAAAAAGGAGGAGGATAAGATGAAGGGTTTTTTTTCAGTTCAAGCCAGCTAAACAATGGAAAGGAAAGTGTATTATATCATCTGTAGAAAGCAGCCTAGTTCATCCAATTCTAGCTGCAGAGAGTATTTAGAAAGCACAGGCCTTAAATATGATTTATTGAAGTACAATATTGCCTTTATTGCACAGACTAGAGGCATTTTCTTCTAGAATAGCTGATTAACAGAAGAAGCTCCCTTAAGAACAGCTGCACAGAGTATTCCTGTCAAGCCTCTACCTTGTACAAATATTTTTAATTAATAGATGCCTTCATCAAATACAAGAAAAAATTAAGCACTAACGCTCACCAGAGACCCTGCTATTAGAGTGATTATTTTAGATTTAGTTTCATTTGCAGATGTCATTAATTTATTTTTAATAGATCGCTAATTTAGTTTTGTCTATTTCTTGTTCAGTTTTTGTCGATATTAGCAGGCTGTGCTTCCTTCAAAGCTTTCCCCTCCCTCTTCCTCCAGGCTCTGTACTCTCCACAGTGCATCTGTGTTTAAATTAGCTGGACTGCTGTAGGCTGAGATAGCGATTAATCTGCACATCTGCCACAAGAGAGAAGTTAACAGTCTAGCTGAGGGACTCAAAGCAAAAAACAGCATTACCACTGCAAGTCATCTGTTCTGTTTGGCAAAGCAGTAGTTGTGTCACACAGGAGCAGGCTGCCCTTGAAGTATCTTCTGTTGGAGTGAGTGGCAGTGGTATTGTTGTGCAGTACATAAACCTCCTTTTGTCAGCTTGCATTAACCACAGAATTGACTTGTAAGACATTTGTACTTGGGGAGAGAGGGATGAGCAATGTCCTGCCTGTAACAAAGGAAACATCAGTGCCACAGCACAGAGCAGATATACCAGGGCTGGTCTATTGGAAAACTACAGCAACCTGTTCAGTCCTCTGTTGCTGCAGCTCAGCTGCTTCTGCTTCATGGGTGTTCAGGCTTCTGCATTCAGGGTGTCTGTGCAAATGGACAGGATGAGTCCCAGAGCAACATGTCCAACAGCTGCCCTGTTCCCAGGAGCTCAAACAACCCTTTGCTTGGTGTCCATCTCAGCAGTTTTAGGCTTGTGCACACAAGAGCACTTCATTGCTATTTTTAGGCTAAGAAGGTTGGGGCTGTACAGCCTCGAGAAGAGAAAGTTGTGTGGACACCTCAGAGTAGCCTTTGAGTGTCTGAAGGAAGTCTACAAATCAGCCAGAGAGTGAGACTCCACAGGAGCTGTAGTGATGGGATAAGGACTAATGGGTTCAAACTGAAAGGGGAGATACAGGTGAGATACAGAGAAGACATTCTGTAGTGTAAGGGTGTTGAGACACTGGAACAGGATTTCAGTGTTCAAGGCCAGGTTGGATGGAGCTCTGAGCCGCCTGGCCTAGTGGAAAATGTCCCTGCTTATGGCAAGGGATTGGAGCTAGATGATCTTTAAGGTGCCTTCCAATCTAAACCATTCTATGATTCTATGTTTCTACAAATATGGTGTCAGGATAGTCAGAGAGGGAGATAAATCTTCTTTACCCCTTTTAGACTAATACAAGAAGTGAAGAAATGGAAAGTTTCTTTGCCCTGGTTTTGATCTGACAACTCTGATACAGAGGGATGGCACTCACTCACACAGGAAATTTAAGAGCTATGAGATTAAGATAAACCTTCTTTGTCCTAATTCTTTGTTGTTTTATTACATATGAGTGGTATTTCCTAAAGGGCGGTGCCATAGTCTGGTCAGCTCTGCTCCATTGCACTCAATACATACTTTAGAGCAAGCAGAGTACGCAGTCAACTACAACAAGACAAGAAACTACTGACTTTATGTTGATTGAGTGAATAAGCTTCTCCAGCAGTGTGTCTCAGTTTCTAGCTGGGGTTATCTCTAGATTTAATTTTAATCAGATTTCTTCTAAAAGGGATTAAAGAGTGCTGGTTATAGTGGGGACCATGGAACTTCTGCAAACATTTTCATTTTACTTCTGTAGGGATAATTTTGACTCTTACCATTCTTAGGCTGAATATGCACCAGCACCTGTTAGATTTAAGTGTTTTTCCTTGTCAGTTTGCTGTCTCAGTCAGGAAACTGAGAATGTTCATAAACTTTTCCAGACTGGATGGAGACAGATATTCAGAATTTTTAGACATGCTATTAGTAAGCACATCATAGTAAAAGAGGACAAATATTAATGAAAAAGAAGTAGTAAATTATGATTATTGTCTCCAACATCAAGATAATACTGGAATTTTTTTTCTGTAGTGTGTGATTTATTTTTTACTTCCATACATTTTTTCTCTTTTGCTTTTCAGTTTTTGAAAGGTTTGGGTTTTTTAAATATTAGTGTCATTACACAAAGTATGATTTGCTTAAGATATTTTTCTGAACATACTCCATTTAGAAAAACAGGATGCTTTCTCCAGCTGTGTTGTTACTTCTGTAAATGGTTCCTCCACAATAAATATTTTCCTCTCCCGAAGAGTATGAAAGCAGAGGTCAGAATGGTTCCCCTGTTTAAGGAAGGATAAGTGTTTTATGAGATTAACCTAACTGGGTGATCTGTGTGATCTTCCTGCACTTCTAAATTACCTCTTCCCTATGATAGCTGTTATTATCTCTTTCACAAAGACCCTCTGCTACACAGTTTCTTTAATAACCTATGCAATCTTCTTCCATTTAGGTATTGCCAAAGACCTGCTGGATTGTGGCACCATGAGAATCTTCCAAAACCATTTTTTTATGTAGGAATGAGATTCCTGTGGTTTGCCAGTTAATCTGAAATAGCCAAGCATAAGTACATATAGAGAAAAATCTACTCATAGCAACCTAATCTTACCAACATGCCTAAAATGAGCATAGGGATAAGTGTGCAGACATGAAGCCAAAGCATAGGTGCCCCTTTTGTGTCTTTTAAGTCAGCATCAGTGACATTGGGATGTTGATCATGAAGCTAAATCATGATGAGGAGGTCAAGGAATGCAGTCTGTGCATCCCCTACCTCAGCAACTGTGAAAAATTTCCCAATAGAAAGCTTATTCCTAGGCAGGGCTGTGAGTGACTGCAGAAACTCAAGAGCTCTGGATGTGAGGAGCACTTTTAAAGATTTTGATAGAGGATGAGATGTTCACTCCATATCTAGAAATGTGGTGCTAAGTCTGCTCACTTGCAGGCCAGCAGGTCTCCTAGCTTCAACTCAGAAACATAAAAAGTTAAGCTATTCTGAAGCAGATGGGAATTTGGAAAAAAGGGATGGAGACTCCAGGGAAGAATTGCAAGTTCTAGTTAAAGTGATATGAAAGCAAATTAAAGTAAGAAGAAAAGGTTTGACAGCTCCATTATGAATGCATTAGCTGTAAATATGAAATGCAGCCTGCTTAGCAGAAGCTGTGGATACTGTCCATCAAGGCTGGAATGAAAAGGTACTAATATTGATAGGGGTCTTGGGAATATTTCACAGTGACCTTTCCAATACACTTATAGGGAAGGATGTTACTTTTCTCTACTGCTAATGCCACGAGTTATTTTTGGCTACTAAGGATTTTAAGTTTCGTCTAAATGCCAAGGTAACCTTGGAGTATGTTAAGGAGACCTGGCTGTAGCTGTTCCTCTGTGGGTGATAACTCAGCTTCTGAGGAGACACTGTCAATCTCTCTATCAGCCCCACACGGAGATGAGAGTCTGTGAAGAAGTTGTGCAGCTTCAGCAGAACCCAGCAATCTGGACAATTCCCATCATCCTGGCTGTGGAAAACTCTTCTGTTTAAATAAATAACGTCCTACAAGGAAGAGCACATTGTATGCAAGATAATCTATCTCCTGTGTGCAAGATAATGAGACCATAGATTTTAAGAGTTGTTGAGAGTCTGAAAAGAACTTGATTCTTAGCAGAGATGGTGTTGGTGTTTGCTTGGTGAGTCCCCAGTGTGTAAACAATAAAATTTGCCTTAGGCTGCGAGCTGTGTCAAGTACTAGGCCAGGAGCAATTTACCTGTGGTTATTCACCTCACAGATATACTGCTCTTTAATACATTCTGCTGGCATATAAATGTGGGCTACATATTTTTCCAGAAAAAAAAGCCTGGTCATTGCTTTCTTTTTAATGCTGCACAAAAATACTTGCCCTTTGATTACTGCAGACTACTAACCTGCTATGCAGTACATGCTCACAAAAAATACACCTCAGTAAACACAAGATTGTATTCGTTTGCAGAAGAAATGTGAGTTTCTTATTCACTCTCCCATGTCCAAGTGTTGTTGCAGGATGAAGTGTCAGGATGGATGGAACCAAAAAGACCTCAGGAGTGTTGTGACTGTAATCAGTGTCACATCCCTGGTGTTCTGCCTGTTCTTGCTCTCCAGCATGTGGATGTAGTCTTCATCATCCTCACAGTCTTTGGCAACTTCAGGAGGTTGGATTCTGGTGAGACTCCGCACAAAGACATTCTACAAAATCATCATCTGTCTCTTCCTCTGATTCTGAACTCATGCTCATGTTTTACTTCTACCATGTCAAAAAAGAGCCCTTCCCAAGACTGAGGGAAAAGACAAGATGAGGATTTGATACCATGTGAACTTTCTCCAAAGTAAGTAACTGTAGATTTTTATTTTCTGTCTTAACAGACCCTTCTGCTTAACCATTATTTTCTCTTTCCTCTGGAAGCCCAGTTTTGTAAGCCTAGCAACTGCAGACTGAGAAATAGTGTGTTAAGGGAAGTAGGGAACAGCAGAAAATGTATTTGATACTTTTAACTTTTCCTTTCTCTTTTGACTTTAGCAATCGTGTTTTGCCAAGAATATTTGTTTAGAAGGATTACCTGGGCAACTTTGAGCTATAAATTCCTTTCAACATCTGTTCAGAAGAGTTAATAATTTATTTGATGTGTTAGTTGTGTGAAAGTGTTTCTGAGCTGTAAACATTTTTATCTGGATTCTTGATTTTTTCCTAGAATAGTTAATTTGAAACTATTTTTCTATGTAGATTGGGAAGTTAAATCTGAAAATGGTGAATTATTGTAAAACTTTAAGTCCATTCTAGACTAGAAGAGTTCAAAGTTATTCTTAATGAACTACTGAACTAATTTTTTTTTCTTCTGTTCCTGATCAGGTTTTCTATGAATGTGTTAATTGCTCAAAAATTCTAATATTTCTCACTTAAGAATAAAAGGAATTGTTATAAAGGCTTTTTATAAATCCCCTACTACTGGTTCTTTACAAATCTGGTAATTTTTTCAGGCATTTGATTTGTCTGCTTACTCAAGTCTTCTGTTTCTACACTATGATTAGATAATTCAGTTTTAAAATGAGAAAATCACCAAAAATATCTAACCCATAATGACTTGCAATATTACTTTTCAGCATGAATAATTATTCACTGACTATTTGCAAAGTATTTAGGATTCATAAACATCTTCAGGGCAACAAAACATTTGTCATGCAGATACGCATATGCAGTCGTTAATAATAAGCCACAAGTAATAACTGAAAGAGCTGACAGTGTTTATGACAAAATTATTCACTATTTTTTGTGGTATTCAGCCAAGTCTGCCTAGGCTTTATAAATAACTGCTGACTTAGAGATTCTGAAGGCCAGGCAGAACTACTGGGTCATTTTTTTTATTTCCTAGGTAATATTGATCAGGTATTCTTCCCTAGTTGTGCTGGATGATGATGATGATATCCATGTGCATTTATTGTTTTCATTCTGCTGAATATAGATGGACTGAAAAGTTTTAAATAAAATTTTTAAAAAATAATCTGGTATAGTAGTTGATGAGGCCTAATAAGAGAAAAGGAACATTTAGTACAGCAGTCACATATATAAATGTTGCAGCACTCAAGTCACAGTTAAAATTTTTCCATGTACAAGGTAGAATGGTTTAGAGACTTTCTTATTCCTTCTTTTTGCAAAATCGTGTCGAATCCTGACGGGAAATAGATTGCAGAGAGCAGTGACAGTCATTTCTCTGTAGCAAATGTGGTTGTTAATGGAAAGAAATGCAAGACAGCCATCTGTTGGCTCATGCAGAAACCTGTTTGGTTCCCAGTCCCAAGGCAGGCTGCCTGCAGCCCAGGCAGGAACGAGTACAGTGCTCCCTGCAAGGGCAGGTGGGGTTCGTGCACAGCTTGACTTCAGGCTGAGCACCAGTGCACTGAGAGGGAAATGTATGCCTGTGAAAATGGGTCCTGCTAGTGCTGCAGACACCTGGGACACAGGCAGGGCTCTGCCAGCAGCACTTTGCTGGTTGGACAGAGCATTTCTGCATCTTTTCCCTGATATATGGTCTCTTTGGGCCAGGTCTTATAAGTTCTTGGAGATTTATATCACACTCAAGATAGCTCAGCCAGCTTTGAAGGCATAAAATCAGCAGGATGGCTTTTGTGGTAATGTTGGAAACAGAAAAGTTTTAATAAAAGGCAAAATAACAAAGCTCTTTACAGAGAAAAACTGAGCCAGGTGCAAGAAGTTCTTGCCCCTGGTAAAACACTTCACAAAAGCCATTAGTTTCTTTGTTCTCTTCTTTTTCTAGTAAATTGCTTAAGCAAGACTTTTTAGCTCCTGTCCAATTAGCTATCCTTAAGTTTGAAGTGAAGTCCCCCAAGTCCTATGAAGTGTCTTTTTACCTAAGGGGGAAAAAAAATACTTCTAAGCTTTTTTTCCTTTTTAAAGAGCCAAAAGATAGTTTTGTCACTCTGTCAACAAAAAGCACATTCCTATATTTCCCAAGCAGCAATTCTGGGCTGCAGGACTATGTAGCCAGGTGCTATCAAGGGTGATGGATTCAGCACTGATGCACTTCCTGGGGTGAGCAAATGCACAGCTGATCTCTGAATGTGTGGCAGTGTAGAACAGGAGACTTGCTTATCCCTGGGCTTGTGGGACACCTTCAGATGTACATTGTAAAGAGCTCAGAAGTGAAGGTAATAATTTATCTTTAAATACTTGGGGTTACAGTTAAGTTTGAATTAGGTATCTTGGATTTTTATGGTTTGTAGGCTATTGGCTTTTATTAACAACCTTTGTCATCATACAGATCATGAAATGAAACAGTCAATAATTGGGTCTTTGACTGCCCCAGGTTTCCTGACACAGATTTACACAGATAAACAAGACTAGTCACATAACCATTGCCATTTGTGCTGAGGGGCTGACCAGCACATCTTTTTTTCCATCTGAGATACTCTCCCAGGCTTCTATTTTGAACTGGGACTATTTTAAACTATTCCAGGATCTGAGACCATTTAGGTAGGTTCAATTCCCAATAAAAAAGAGGTAACTTTACTCTGCTGTCTGTCTCTAGATTTTTTTATTAGATACAGACAAAATAGTGGATATTCTGGCTCTCCCTCTTACCACAGTGTAATGATTGAGCAGCTTATATCTCTTTCAAGTGACAATAACATGAGGGAGTGCTCTTGATATGGTACTGTGATGCTGTGTGTTTGGGCAGGGATTTTGTGAGCCTCTCACATATTGCTGCTGTCAGTAGCCAATACAGCTGCATGCTGGTACTCAGGATTAAGCTCCAAAACACAGCAGTTTCAATGGAAATTTTATCAGTGATCTTATCTGGCACAAACTACAATTTTCTAGAGGTCTCTGGCTCTTCCTTTTTTTTTTTTTTTTTTTTTTTTAATGGTCCCTGCTGTGGCCAGTTACAGTTAAAGCTAGGAAAAATTGAGCCACTTTTGAAAATCACACCCTATACATTTCTGAGCACAGATAGATTGAATTTCAATAAAAATTAGAGTGAAATAAATGGCTCCTTGTTAATTCTAATGTAATTTTAAATGGGTGTAAATTAATTTTGGGGTTTTTTCTCTAAGTTCTTCACATATCCTTTTGTAGATCAGTGAAATCACAAGAGGGGAGTACAACCTTTCTTGTGATCACCCACTGATGTGGCAATATACCCTTAATGCACAGAAATGTTCTCAATATGTACAGGAGGTAAATCTTGTGGTCTGAGTCCAAACTCAATGGACAATTCAGCTGGAAAGGCATTCCAGTCTATGTGTGTGCAATTAAATTATTAAAATAGGAATATTCCTCACATTGCTAACAGAGTCCTCTTACATGAGCACAAGGCCCCTGAAAGAATGGAAGGAAAAGGTTTACATAGTTTCAGGGGAGATGGCTGACAGATTGTGTGCTGGATTTGAGAAACTGGCATTTCTGCTAGGTAAGGTTTTACTCTTGCTTCATCAGCAAATCGTGACAAAAAAGGTCTAGACTGATTCTGATTTTGTTATATTTAATATGAATTTCATGACTTTGCCTCCATTTTAATCTATAAAGTCTGGATTTTTCCCTTTAATTTAGGTGACCTGGTTCTGAAATTGCTGACTGCAGGTCTCTGTGGGTATTCACTTGCAGAAGCTTCTGGGGAAGAAGGACTGATCCTTAATGCCAGAGGAAGGGACAATTTTTATCCTGCATGAATAACTTCATTCTCAGAGCAATCTGGAGTGGGATGTGGGAATTGATATATTGATTGTGTTTGTGTTGATGGCAAGGGAAAGGTAAGACAGCTTTGACAGACATGGTGATGGGGGATTTATGTTTGATAAAAGCTAAAGAAAACACTTAGAAATTTTGGAACATAACCAAACCAATTTCTTTAATAGAATGGAATGGTTTCCCAGGAATTCTGAATATGTTTGATTCTGTTAATAACCTTATCCAGGCTTTGCCTTTGACCCCGAAACCAAGATAAGCAGAAGGTTTTACCTTTGTTGCTCAAGACAGATGAGCTTGTTAGAGCAAGCTAACAGGTGTGGATTATGTCACTACAAATACAGAAGGGGAAGGTGACACTTGAGGTGTTTGCCTCTGGCTAGGTGTGTGAGGCCAGTGCTGTATTCCTATCTAGGCATAGCCTTTCTGCTTATCTTACAATAAATTAAACTGACTACTTGTCACTAGGGCTGAAGCAGCTTTTTTTTTTCTTTCTTTCTTCCTTTCTTTAACCCCAGGGTAAATAATACACCTTTGTTTTCCTGTGGTAAAGCATAGTGAAAGCAAGACACTTCTGTTTATAAGATCTATGCTGTGCATCTGCCTAAAGCTGACATATCTCTCAGTGAAACTGAAGTATTCTGACACTGCTGCTTTTTTTGTTTGTTTGTTTTGTTTAAAAAAATGAAACAATCCTACAACCTAGTGTGTGCTAATTACCCCACCTAAACACAGCATCTTGAGCAATGAATGCATTGTTTTAGGTGCAGAATTCCTAACATATGCTGGTGTGGAGGTTCCAATGCTGGCAGTAGAATTTCTGTCTTGGAAGTAGTCAATCTCCTCCCATAGGCAAGCAGTGTTCCTTCATTTCCTGGCTGTTACTCACTTGCATATTTCAATTTGATTCACTTACCTGGCATTCTGCTGTTCTCCTTCCCAGAGGTAGCTGCTCAGATTTAGTCACTTTTAAAGTGCTTGTCCAGCTGTGAGCTTCCTGTTTCACTGTCACCTGCTCTCCACTGAAGCAGATATGATTAACTTAGGACCAGCATTTGCTATCTCTGCACAATTTATCCTTCCACCTCAGAGCGGCAGCCTGAGATTTGCTGGTTTCCTACACTTAAATAGACAAACTCCATTTCCCATGATTCTTATTTAATTGTTTCTCTTCTCTGAATTAACAGGTGAGATTTTAACCTCATTCCTGTGTCACTCAGCTTCTTCATTTCACCGTACAAAGGAAAAAGGTCTGTATATCAATGTTAAAAAAAAATTTCTTAATTCCATTGCACTCAGAATTTCCTGACTATACTCTTAAAGTTATACTAGATTATTTTAGAGACTTTCTAGCACATAGACTCACTCTTGAAAGTTGCTGCCCATAAGGTTCTGTTAAAGGAGGGTAAAGCTCTAGAAATTCTCAGAGTTTGCATCAGGGATAAACACAAGGGAAAAATCTTGTCAGAATAAAGTCAGCTTCTCCCTTGCCCCCTACCCTTTTTGGTGGCCCAGGTTGGTCCATTCCTATAATGACAAGATAATTTCTACCATGCTGACAGTGATTTAAGTACAAATGTTTCTCCTGACTTAGCAGCCCTAGCAACTGGATCTTCTCTAGTGTATTGTGAACTCAGCGGCTGTGGAAATTGTGACAGTAATTTTTTTTTCATGCTCATGTGTTTTTGTTTTCTGCCTTATGAAATCGTTCATAAAGAAGAAATAAGGTGGACAGTTGTTTTAAGAAAACATTCTTGGGAAATTTCCAAACAGGTGAGATAGAAAAAACAACTTCCCACTGAAAGTAACTTCTTTTTTTTTTGCAAACGCTTAATAATACATATTCATCATGCTTTCAAAAGAGAATGGTGATGCAAAGCAAAAAAAAAAATCCCAGGACTCCCTTATAAATATTTTGGTTTCCACCTCAAAAATTCTTCCTTCTTGTCATGTCAATATTATTTTAATTAGAGCACTGGAGCTATTAAAGGGAGCATAAATAATTGCAGGACCATGTTTCATACACAATACCAGCCATCAGAGGTCACTACAAGTTCATTCATCCAAGCAGCTTTAAGGTCCTTTATTCCTCCAGTTTTGCATAACAGGTTTTTGCTAATCACACAAATGACTCTTCACATCTTGAACACCTTACTGGGTAGGAAGGTTCTAGGGAACAGAAGCTAATGAACACAAAATATATGCTTAGGCAAATGTCTTGGCTTCATGCAGTGTCCCAGGAAAAGCACCACTGCATGTTTGTTCTAGTTTTGGATGTCTAACTCAGCAGTTGACAAAGGACTGGAATGGGTGGGATAGCTACACCCAGTGCTCTTCCAGGTTTAGGTTAATTCTTGTGCCTCACTGGGCTCTGTTTGACATTAATCCTGCTGGTTATGAAGCTTAAGGTGCTAACAGTGGCCCCAGGACAGCTACAGCAGAAAGCCTACACCTTGCAATGTATTATTTCAGTGGCTCATTGGAGTCCAGTACTAATGGAGCACAGTGAAGTGCACTTCAAAAAAAAAAAATCTAAATACTCTTCAGCTAAAGAACATAAAGGTTCAAAGGCCATCCTCTTTGGATTTAGAAGTGATTTTAAAATATATTTATTAAAAATATAAAAAAAAAGCCCATGCTATTAACTACTAAAAATTGGAAAGCTCTGAGGTAAAAAAAGATTGAGGAAGTTCTGAATATTATTTTCCCAAACTGGTGCTTATTTTTGTACCCTGCTGCATCTGTTTCACTGAAAGATTTTCCCTAAGGGAACGTGAATAAAATTTTATTTTGCTATAGGGGCAGAGAGTGAATGTAAGCAGTGAATTTGGTGGTTTAATTCCCTGGTGCAGAAAGGAGCTGAGAATCTCCGTTATGAATCTGGCAGAGAATGAATTTGAATTTCTGTCTCTCACTATGAAAATGGTCTATCAGTTATGGGATCTTTGCCCTCTAGAGACAAATTGAAAAGGTAAAAAAGAAACAAAAAGGCAATTAGAGTGGGTTTAAGTGTTTAGGAAAAACTTGCTAAACAATTTTGGGTTTGACCCAAAAGAAATATTGAAACATAGGAAAAAATTTATGAAATATGATTGTTCATTCTCTGGGCAGCAGAAATAATAATGTGAACTACTTCTTATCTCTAACTAAGGTCTGAAAATGATATTCAAGTGTAGAAGGTCAGTTGAAAATTAAAAATGCAATTTATTAACTTGATTTTATTAGAACACTGAGACTTGGTCTCAGAGGGTAATAAAAATTACAAAATGCTGCACAGCCAGAATTACCAAGGCTTCAGGTTCAACATGGGTCTCACTATACTGGTTGTTTGTTTTGAAGCCTTGTTCCCACAGCTATTTATCATCTCAGCTTTCATTAAGATATCATGATTTTATCTTTGTGCCTGTAGAGGACCGTATGAAAGTAGAAAAAGCACTGTAGTCAGTTTAAAAGAAAAAAAAAAGCACTACTAAAATGACTAAAAGTCATTTTAAAAGAAAAAAAAAAAAAGGCACTACTCTCACAAAGTTCCATTGTTTCAGGAGCTGGAACTACAGGAAATAAAAAAACATTAGATCCTGCTGGACTATTGATAAAACTGTGCCAGTTGCAATGCTGAGTATGGGAAGAGAATTTTCTCCCACTATCTAGCTCGAATGTCAGCCCAGTAAATACATATTAAGAGAACCAGCTTTGGACTGACTAGAAAGCCTTCCCAGCCCTGGTGATTGATTTGGGACATACCAGTATCTAATAAAATACAGACCAACCATTATCATGTATGCTGTGAGGTCAGAAGAGAGCCTTTAGCATGGCAGTGTCCTGACTTTTGTTGCCACATTGGCTACTGTTAACCCAAAAATCTTTGCTTTTTGCTGGTGTTCATTCAGCAATAATTACCTGAGTCATACCTTTAGGAGATTGCAAAATAACTTGTATTTTACTGACAGTGATGCTGAACAGCAGAGGTACAACATGAGGTCTTAGGAGGGCCATGGCAGCCCTGGAAAGAAAACTCCTTAGAATCCAAACTAACCACGTTTAATAATCATGATCTGAGGAGAGTTATGAGAAGGGTCAGGAACTTTGGTGTAATTTATAAATAATTATTTTCAGCCTTAACTTTACATTGTGAACAGCTGTATTGATTTGATTGGAAGTGTCAAAAGTATGTATGGAACTGTAGGAAGGCAAGGATGTCTGCAGGAAAAGCCTTGGTGTTATGGGAGTGACTATTTTGTTAAAAAGACCTAAGTTAAAGATGGTCTGTGTTATCAAAAGGTCATGATAGTGAGGTTTGAATTCTTGTGAAGTTCACTGACAGTTCTGATTAAGCTTATGTGGGAGGGAGCAAATGTGTGGATGACTTTCTTCCTGTTCTATAGTATATGAAATCTGGGATATATCTTTAATTACTTTCTGAAGTTAATTAAACTATTTCTCTAAGCATCATGTGTAAGGTGGGTTTGGTCTGAGACTTCTTGTGCTTGGTGTCAGGGTTGATATCTAAGTTTCTTATCAAGTTCAATAAGATAGTGAATTAAATAATAAGAATATAAGCAAATATCAACTAGGCCTAGATAGATCCAAGTATAAATCTTCATCTGGACAGAGTGCCTGAAGTCAGCAAAGCCCTGTAGAGGCTTTTGTGTCTTCTTAAAGAGAAAGTCATGACTCACTGCAAGAGTGATTAGAGGATTTTTTGGTTTCCTCTCTAGATTTGGGTTTTATACAGAACTGATGATTGTGTATGTGGGTATGGGTTTGTTCATTTGTCTTAAACATCACAATCTGGTCATGAGTAATTTTGAACATGTTGCAAAGGTGTTACATTTCCCACTGTTGAGCAATTCTAGTTACATCAGAGAATTTTTCTGAGATCCTTAAGTAAAACTCAGATCACTGATAGAGCCCCAGGCTTTGGTCTAGGAGAGTGCTACACTGTCTGAGTAAAACTGTCCTAATCTTGAATTTCATTATTCTAATCTTGAATCTAATGATTGTCAGTGTCTCCTGGCCTCAGAAACCCAGTGATAAAGATGTAATTGTCACACTGTGTTAAAAGGCTAAAACATTATCATAATTCTGAAATTCTTCCATGACAATGAGTAGCACATCCTGTAGGCACATGTTGATGGCAGTTGGCTCCCAGGGCAGCAGAAACTGGTCCCCATGAGCAAGAGCTCCTGCCAGATCTGTTCCACCACTGCCTTACACAAAGAGAGCAGTCAGAGGGCCATGGCTCAGCTGTCTGCATTGCCAGGACCAGAAATCTTACGAGCCAACCTGGCTGCTAGGACTGGCAAAGGTTGCAGTTTGAAGCATGGCAGATGCTGTGGGAAGGAGAAGAGGAATAAGGGCTTTTTCCTGGCTTTTCTTTCACAGAAGTACAATAGAAGGTTTACAATAGTAAACCTCAATCTAGAGAATTTCTCTTGACAGTTCTCCAACCCTGCTCTACTCCTTTCCTCTATCCACCTGTTTTCAATCACAACAGTCTATTAAACCTTCCCCCACCCTGCTGGGGTGATGCTGATCTGTCCTGCACAGACTGGCAGGAGCATCACAGCCAGGCCCTGTGGTAAATGGGATGAGCTGAAGCTGTGGACCAGCAACCAGGTGAAGACCTTGCCGCAGCACTGCTTTTGCCATGGTGAGTGCATGGCACTGTGGAGAGGCTGGGGTGGGGCATCCATCCAGGTCCCCCATGGTTGTAGCATGGTCCAGGGAGCTGAGGTGGTACCAGGAATACATCTGTCCCATGGATGAGCATAAGCAGGGAACCAGTTCAGGCAGTGGAAATCCTAGCAGAGCCTTTACTGCTGAGTATTTAATTTTTGCCTGTCTCAGTGATAAGTCATGAGTCACCTCTGTTCCATTTTTAGCAGATAAAAAGAAGAGAAGGAAACCTTATGCAAAGAAACTGTAATGATGCAGTAACTCTATGACATCAGCTGCTGTTTGCATAGCAGGTGAGGAGAGGAGCTGCTCCAGGTAAGAGACAGTTTCAGATGTCTGTTAGCTGCAGTGAGAGTGCAGGAGCTGAAGGACATGCACTGCTCTCAGAGCAAGCTGTAGCTGATCACTTGATGGCTTGAAATTTTAGCAGCATTGAAAAAGCAGCCCAGGAGCTCTACCTGTGTAGAAAAGATTGCTTTGAAATCCACCGCAAGCAATAGGCTGCTAAATATGGCTGTGATAGTTGCAACAGTTGCCTCCCCAGCTAAGGGATGATAGGTTTGATAGTGGAATGACACCTGTCTAAAAGCACTCTAAGGCCCAACTTGCCCAACTCTCCTCCAGTGATATGAAATATGCTTTGTTTGAATAGGGATTTATTTCAAAAGAGAACTGGAAAATAGTTACATTTGATTCCAGTTCTTTACTGAGGTCTGACAAGCTTACTGTGCATAATATTAAATTTAGAGATTACATGGAATATAAAAACAAACATATCACAGGAAGGAAACTTTCGTTTTCTAGTGTCTTGGCAGGAGAGTTAAAAGACTCCAATAAACTTGAGGGGGTTTAATGAAAATCTCTTGTGACTGAAGCTGTGTTGAATAGGACCTACTGCTCTGGGAAATCTTCAATTGATTTTATTTCATGGTTTATGTACCAGCTTTGAACGGAACTCTTGGAGTTGTAGCTCCTGAAACATGGCAGTGTTTCTGAAATACCAGACTCCTAAGCTTGTGCTCCTAAAGCTTGTGTAACAAATGCAGGGTGTTTCAGACTTCTGCACTGAACCTTTAATACAAATAACTTCAAGTAAGGAATAACATTTAATCTTGTTGTCAAAATGTGAAATATAAGTCTTAAACCAGCTTCAAAATACACTTTTCTCAGAACTCATGGATTTGAAAAACTCTCAAGATAATTTTGGACAGTTGCCCTTCCTGCATTTGGCAACGATTTCTAGAATGAATTTCTCAATTCTCATTCCCCCTTTCAGTCTCTCATCTGACACTTGGTGCCTCTTCAGAGCTCCATTGACTTCAGTGAGGCATGAAATTGAGAAAGAATTGTAATGAAGTCTGCTTAAAACAGAATTGCAACTGTTTGTGCCAAGCCATAGGGAGACCAAACTCTCAATAGGCAAAAGAAATTATCCCCAAGTGAAAATAGAAAAAACTTGATCTGAAAAAGCTTTTGAAAGTTTGAATGTTAATAGTTAAGTAGGTAAAGTGAACAGTATTTTGGTTTCTTCCATCTGTTTGACAGTGTAGGGTAAAAATATCTGATGTCAACCATAGTAAAGTGTCATGAGGCAAATGAAAAGTATAACATTTTTATAAGGCAACACAGCTACCACCCCTTTACCATAACTGGCAAACACAGGTTTTGGAGTTTTGTTTGGGTTTTTTTCTCTCTCAACCTGTACTTCCCTAAGAAATAGGATGAGCAAAACTGAAATGGTGAATAACAGAACTGTAGGCAGTGGCAAAAGGAAGTAAGTCTCCAGAGAGCCCGTGTATGGAGTCACATTTAACACAAAAATCTAATTCTGTGGCATGTCTTGAAATGATTTGTTCACTGGCAATGGGGAAGGCAAATAATCTACTGTATCATGTCACTAAGTTTAGTAATGCTAATAAAAAGGTTTTGAAGCATAACTACTACTTGCATGGGTAGGGCTATTGACCTCACTGGGTCTAATTCAATGAAGTGCTTCATTGAATGAGTAAGAATTGCAAAACAGAGCCACTTGTTAGATTAAAAAATGGGGTATTTTGCAATGCTACTTTTTTTTTTTTTTTCCAACTGAGTAGCATTGTGAGTTCTCATCTGGGCCTGCATAAATCTCATGCTTCTGGAAGCACTGAAAAATTGCATTACAAGAACAATAGGCAATAACTTTTAACTTTTGTGTGAAATCACTTCATAATTTCCTGTTCAGAGACTGACATTTCATCATTAAACATAGGTTAAAACCATGTCTGTTTTGTTCAGTTTTATTAGTAATAATAATAATGAAATTTGTCTACCTGGTTAAGTATCAGTTGTGTTAATGTTCCAGTTGTTTGTGGTGGAGAATGACTTGTCTGAATCAAAGTGGTGATGACACAGAGAAGGAACAGATGGCACAGAGCTGCCCCTGCTCCATTCATCATGTCCAGTGGAAACAATGACAATACCATGCTGGTTCTCAGCAAATGACAGAGCTCAGCAAATTAATCAGCCAGACTGGCAGAGGTCTTGGAAAAAATAAACTGAAATCTGCCTTGCACGGCTCTAGAGGTTACATGGCTATGGATCACATTGCTGCTGAAAGAAGTCAGTAGAGAAATGTCCCACTAAAGAGATTTTGCCTCTACCTAGTGTTTGTAAAGTGTTTTTTTAGCCTTTGCCTTGGCTGAGAACTTGTATTGGCATCACTGGGTCTAGCTATCTAAGCTTTTTTATTTAAGGAGTAAGAATTGCAGGTTCAACTTTATGAGAAATTTCCACATAAGAGTGTAGTAATGGCATCAGCCTTGAATTGCAAAAAGATATAGCAGAAGGCACACTAGGCTCTCTTGTGCTTGCTGCTGGATTTTTGCAGCAGGCTCTTAGGTGTGATTTTTTTGAATTTATGTTGGTTTTGTCTGATTACGACATTCTAGTCAGATTTATTTTATTTTTGTATCCAAAGATAAGGACAAAACTGTATCAATTGTGCAATTTATGAAGCCTTAATCCTTGAAAGGAGGTAAAGGTCACAAGTTCTACAACTGTCCTGAGGTTAAGTACAGATTCCTAACCAGATTTGTGTATCATATACCAATCAGACATTTGTATCAGAAAATCCCAACAATTTCCTGATGCTAGGAGTACTCAAAGCTTGTTGACACCCAGATGCAGTCAGAAAACTGGTTCTGGTAATATTGCCTAAGAAACCAGGCTGACGGCATCTTTAAATGCTTAAGGTTTTCAAGCATTGTCTTGTCATCTTACTGTGCCCCATGAAGAACAAGGAGTGCAGAGGTGTCGAGAAGCAGCTGTGCCAGCCCCAGGGCTCTGCAGGGGCTGTGTGGAAGTGCCAGACACAGAGGAGCCCTGCCTGCTGTACCATGCCCTGCCCTGTTGCAACACCGGTTGCGTGCGTCCACCTGTGCCACGGCTCTGAGTTGCTCTAGATTATTCTCTGACCAATATCAAACCATTTTGTGTATCCTTCAAGTTGTGCAAGGGCACTTGAAGGGCTCTTTCAGTATTGGTATGCAGTTTAATTTCCAGGGCCCATCCCTACTCAATCCCATGTGTGTTTTGCTAGATAGGGTGTAAAGAAGCAAACACAGATAGGGGGTTCTTCCATGTAAGGATTTGGGGAATTTAGTCTATAGCTGGTGCTGGTGAAATGTGGATGACTCAAAAGATACCCTGGGGGTGACTGACCAGCTGATGGCTGGTCCTTGCTCTTGCTTTGTTGTTGTGGTGTCTTCCTATTTGTTCATGAAGTCTTCTACACATCCAAGGCAGAAATTGCCTCCAACATCCATGTGTCCACATACACCAAATATAAGTCATCAATGGCACACAGAATTTATGAGGTGGATTTCTGTTGTAAGGGAAATGCTTGTGAGAATAAAAAAGGTGGTTTTTGCTGTGTACTTCATTACTGTCATGCTCTGCTGCCAATTTGAACTCTCCTAGAATCTTGGATTTTAACAGAGGAATAGATTTGGATTCCCAGTTTCTTCAGCTCTTGTTTGACATCGGTGTTTGTCCACTCAAAACAAGCATAAAGCTACCTGGTGTCTTTGTTCAGACCCTTATTATTTCATGCAGTATGTAAATGGGAATCTGTCATGAACTGAAATTATCAAGGTCTTGCCATTAGATTGCAAGAACATTTCACAACACTGCTGTAAATAACTGTACCCTAGGATGAGCAGGAATCCTACGAAATCCTTCCAGCTTATGACATGACACTTTTCTGGGATGAGCTCTCATGCTTTCTTGCAACTTTTTTTTTTTTTTTTTAATTAGTAGGTAATGCAGTACTGCTATTATAAATGGCAGTACTGAATCCAGTAATGTTATTTTGAATGGGGACATTGTGACCACTACAATGACACTGCATGTCTGACTGGGCCAAAATCTAATAGAATGTTCTGTCCCTGCTTCTTGAGTGCACCAGCAGAGCTCAGCCTTTTAACCTGTCCTGTGTAACAATGGAATTTTTAGCAGAAAAGATTTTCTTCAAACACTGAGAGACTACTTAGAGCCCTACCCCTCTCTGTTCTCTCTGCTCTGCTGCTGAACCTTGGCTAATTAAACTGCATATATTTTACTTCACTTTTGCACCATACTCCTCAGCAATTTGTCTCAGAGCATTTAAAAAGGACTTTTCTCCTGATTTCAATGTGAGTTAGCAAAAATGCAGTGGTGTTAACAGGATGATGAAAAAGCAAGGAATAAAACCTAGAACCTGGGGATTCATAACCTAGAACCTGGGAATCCATTGATGGTTTTCCTACAGATTTATAGTAATTGTAGTCACATCTTGGAAACTTTATAGCATTTTTTGTAGAACATGGTGTGTGGTCTGCTGGTAATCTTAGAAATTCACCATCTTCTTGTCAAAGTATGAAGAATGACCAGTACCCAAGCCACAAAAGAGAAGTGCACATACAATCTTAGTAGGATTGGTGTCCCCTGCAGTTAAATACATGCACAGGTACATGACTGTACATTCTTGTACAGTCAGCATAGCAGATGATTTCCTCCCACTTCCCAGAAGGATAAAAATAAGGTGTTGCTAGTGGTGGTTTTGGTGTTGCAAAGCAGACAATTACTGAGTCCTTCCTCCAGTGTCCAGGCAGCACAGATGCTCTTACATTTGAGTAATAGATTTAGGTGCAGGTAACAGGTAACATGACAGATATGTATCTAGAAGCCTGAGTAATAGATGAGATGGCTTTGAGTAAGATAGAGTTCTGAAGGGCACAATGATTTTTGGGTTGTTTTTTTTTTTTTTTTTTCTGTTTTGAGTTGGGTTTTTTGGTAGGTTGGTTTTTTTGGCTTTTTTTCTGCCTATTTTTTGGTTTGGGTTGGGTTTTTGTGGAGTTTTTTGTTTGTTTAGGTTTTGGGGGAGCTTGGGCAGGTTTCTTGCGGGGGGGGGATTGTTGTTGTTGTTGGGGTTTTTTTTGTTTGGTTGGTTTTTTGGGGGTTTTTTTCTTCAGGAGAAGTACCACATTCTGTTTACAGATAACTTTTGTGTATTTGGCCAGTCTCATCCCTTCTATAAATCTTTTGCTCTGAATAGGATCAGAGCAGGAATTTCAGTCAGCTTCTAGTGGTATTTGTTTTGTGACCCCTGGCTTTTAGGTCATGGTTAACAGATATCCAAATGGGCAGCTCTTCTCTGGGTTTATTTTTTAAATTGCTCATTTAAACTCATATTTAAATGTGATATTTTTTTAAATTCCATTTGTTTGTTATCTTAAATAATATACACATCGAAAACTAAAATGACCATAACACATTCAATTTGCTATTTTATTTGTGTAAGGACACTGATATTTCATGGGTCTTGAAACAGATAACAAGAATAGACTTAGAGCCTGGGACTAGCAACAGAATTTGCATTATCTGAATTGTTGTTTTAACTGGATTCCACTTCCCTCATGAACTTAATTGGGGAGGAAAAGAAGAGAGATATGATATGTTAATTTTATTGCTTTGTGCCTTGAAAGGTGCAGAGCCTGTTGGGAAAAGCACCTGGCAGAGGTGCTGGCTGGGACACAGGAAGCTGCTGAGGGGAACAGCCCTGCTCTGGTGAGTGTCCTTGTCTTTATCACAGCAGGGGGAAGATGATCAGTGACTGACTGAGCAAATGGCATGTTTTACAGGAGTTTGATTTGCTGTGACAATCAAGGATACAATTCCCAAATGAAGAAAGCTCCTTGGTGGGAGAAGCTTGCCAAAGAGAATGCCTCGCCTTACCTTGTTCCATTTATCAGCAGCCCGAAGGGGATAGCCGTGCAGGAGATGTTACCAACCATTCTTCCTGCAGGCTTATCCTCATCTCAGTCCCCTTTTTTCTTTGAAAATATCAACTCTTAGCCACTTAAGACCAACAATCCATTTTTCCACTAAAATTGACATTATTATATTCACAATTCATTTCTCAGTGAGCTATACTTACAGATGCCTTAATGAAACCTAAACAAAACTGATTGATACAGAAACGAAATATTCTTGCTTAGGAAAAGCACCAAAAAGATAAAACTTTTAAAAATCTGATTTCTGATGGTGAATCCTGTAAAACTGTGAGGCAAAACATTTTGGCGTTTTAGTGCTTCTGTGTCATTTTAATCAGTTAAGGGGTTATTCTCTTCCCCCAACATACTACAGTCTTATTAATTTAGGTTTAGATCACTCTTAAGCAGGACCCAAAATTATCTAGTACATTGACAATATCTCACTTTGCAAATTACTTCAAAGAAGAAAATATATTTTAGCAATTTAACGTGTCTAAGATAAGTTTTCAAAACCAATACAGTGTATTTCCCTGTGTATTTTCACAGTGGTTTGTTTAACATTTCATCTCCTGCATTCCATGAACTCAAGTTCTAGGCTGCTCTTTCTGCATATAACTTACATTTCATTGCCAGGATGGCATAGCAATTTTTTCTAATTAAAGAACTTCAAGTATTTTTATTCTCCCAGCCTTTCCTCCTAAGTGTTTTTTGAAATTGATATTATAATAGAGCCTTCCTTTAATCTGTTTCCACACTAATTTGAATTATTTTGGGAGGAAGAGATTGTATTAAATGCTACCAGAGATATTTCTACTTTTATTTTTTTGTCACTAAAATCTGAAGCACGAGAATTTGACTCAGCAAAGACCATATATGCATTTTCAGAATTAAAAACCTTTTTTCATAAAAGAAAGGATGTATGTTAGTCATCCTTAATAGTTTCATGTGTGATTAAAGCCTTAATTGTTTTAAAACTAAATTAATCAGCTTTATAAAAATCCATTTCCCATTCATTGTAATAGCATGTCATTTATCCTACTACTGGCCAAACTGAGTTTAAAGGGACAGTTCACTCTAGTGAATAGCTGTGCACGTGTCTGTAGTATCTAACTCTAGATACATTTTCATTTTCTTACTAAAACGCTTTTCCATTTCTTTGCAGGTATAATGCTGTGTCAGCCATGCTACTCATATAAGAAGAGATCAAAAGAAATGTTTTGACGTGTTTCTCTGCTTTACTCAGGACAATACTACTTGTTTTCAGCTAATATACTCTTAACAAGATGAACCGCGTCATTTTACAGAGTACACTGTTAAAATTTTCAAAACATTTTGGCAGTTTCTATGGAGTGACCGCTCTCCACACCCAGCGTAATTCGGAGGAAAGAAACAAAGTTTCTTCCTTGGAATTGTTCAAGAGGTAATGTGTCTTTAAGTGTCTCCGCCTCTGAATCCACCCACTTCTTGATAGCTGCAGCAGCCTTGTTGACTCACAGGAGCCGTGTTCATGCAAGAGCCAGCAAGGAGCAGTAATTTTCAGAGAATTTAACAGCACACCTCCTGCCATGTATTTCACATTCTAGCTTGCTGGGACTGAAGCTGTATGAAAGAAAGTTTTATGTTTTGAAGAGATTGCAAAAGATAGTTCCTCCTCTCATCCTGGAAAATCCTGACAGACCAGTTGGATACCTTTCAGGCCTTAACCAAGAACTTTATCTTCTCATCCCACTGTCTTTTTTACAGTAGAAAGACCCGAGACACCCTTAAGAACTGAGAATCTGACTAATTTAAACAGATGGCTAATCCCAGTGCTGTGTGCAATGGACATCTACATCATCATCATCACCAGAAACAGAATAACCTCTTAAAAAGTGGAATATCTAAGAAAAATGGAATCACTAAAGGAACGAAGGTAAGGTTTAATTATTTACCCTAATTGCCTCAATATTGAAAACAAATAGGTAGTTGCAACATTACTTATTAGGCTATTTTTATGATCATCTTAGTGTCCATTGAACAGTTTGTATGGATAAGGCTTGTGTGTTAATTTGTAATCGTGGGACCTAATGCTGCTTTTGTCTCTCCTAAACTGCAGAGAGAGTTGGGAATGCTCATGCAAATGCTGTTGATCTCATGGACTGACTTAGTGTCTAGTTCATATCAAACACAACAAACACAAGTAGTAACTTCCTTCTAAAGCCTAACCGGTGGTGGACTTGACTTGGCAATGTATTAATCATTAGTGGAAAGCTGTTTTGTCAGCTTCAAGCGTGTGTGGAATACTTTTTGAAATGTGATTTGTTGTTGTACAAGTATAACAACAAAAACACATAGGCAGGCAAAGGTGCCTTTTCATGGTGTTTACATTTATGCAGGGATGGCATAGCTGATCCCCACACTTTACTGATGCCTGCTATCCAGCCTTGGACTGCTTAAAATCCAAGCCAGTTTACTTTCTATTTTCTTAGGCTGTTCTCTTTGAAGCAGCACTTCTCATACAGGAATGTTTTGTAGAACTGTTGGCATGTAACATCCTGAAGAATGAACAAATCTAAAAGTGTACTTTTACCAAAAGAGTCCAGATCTTAAAGGTTGTCTCTCTGTGATACCTGTTCTGACTGGGAGCTATCTGTCTGTCTTGGAATGTCCTAATTCCGGATCTTGATGTGATCATTAGGAGAAAGTCTTGTAGTGACTGTAAGAGGGCTGGCTTTACAGCACGGTGTGGCAGTGGCAGGGGGAAGGAGAAGGGTGCTCGTGGAGCCTGTGTGCTCACCTAACCATCCCTGTTCGGTTAGGAAGCTTTAGACAGGGACTGTGGTGAGGGCTCTGCTGTTTTACAAATAAACTGCTATCTTTTATCTTTCCCTAAATGGGGCTCTCACACGCCTTAGCACTCTAATGAGGGCACGCCCAGTGTCATGCTTAATGGTTGTCTGGCTTTAGGTGTCTCCCCTGGTATGAGTATTTCCCAATCACTGGCTTGTGTTGGGTGAGGAAAGCAAAAAATCTTGCACAATGTTTGAAAAAGGCCTTTCTTGGATTCGCTTCCAGAAACCTAATTCAGTATCCTCTTGCATATCGCATACACCTCCTCATCATTTTGTACATTAGCTATTTGCCACAATGGGGTTCTAAGTCTTTGCTTTCCACTTGTGACAGATTTCAAGGACTAAGCTTTGCCATTCAGTTACTGTTAACCAGCTGCAAATAAGTGATTTTGAAATCCCAGGAGGGCATTAATTAGTATTTCCTCCTTAATAAAAAAGAGAAGTAAACAGGTAGAGAAATAATGACTAATATTACTGGGCATGAGCAAAAAAAAGGAAATAAATATTGGTCTGATGGCAAAGAAATGAGGAAATATTATTAGATACACCTTCAAGATTAGTGAAGTCTTACAAGTACCACATGGTCGGAGGAGAAAGTGTTTTTCCCTGCTGTGTGACATCTGACAGTAGCACTGAGCCACCTGTAAATGCCATCCATGGCTGAGGGAAGTGGTGAGGAAGTGAAGGCTTAGAAAGTTCAGGAGGCTTATCAAAGGCAGATTTGGTAAGTCTGGGTCGAGCACCATGCTCACAATTACATACCATTTCCCCTTTCTTCTTGCTCCAAACACAGAAAGAAGGAAACAATAACAGACAAGAGTCCTGAATGAACCAGGAATCTCACTCCTGGCAGGAATCTCCCCATTCCTGTCTGGTCTGTTTCCCCGCCCCAGCTGCCTCACCCTGTTCAGTGCTTATGCTTGATGCTATTTTACAGGAACAGATTCTGTTCCTTCCTCCCTGTGCTGTTCAGGAGCCTCACTGCTGGAGGTGTGCGCACGCTCCTCCCTGTGCTCGCACTGGCCACTCCTCGCTGGGGTGTGCTTCCCACTTTGCAAGCTGGGATCTGAGAAGCAGGGAATATGGCAGCTTGGTGCACAAGGAAGCCTCCACAAGGCTTCTCTTAATTCCAGTCATTCTTCCTTCTTTCTCTTTTGCTCTTCAGCCACCTTGCTCCTATTTCCCCTAACACTCTGACACACACATTTATGTACTTTACTTCCCATGCAGTAAATTAATTGATCATTAAACACCTTATATAGCAGAAATATAGTGCTAGTGTATTCAGGGGACGTGACTGGGGATGCTGTTTCTAGACTTGTGATAGTTCCAAAACTTTTGGGCTTAGTTACAGCTGTGCTACTTTGCAAGGAGGGGAGGAAGGAGAGATGCTGTGGTTTGAGAGAGGCAACTAGTGCAGAGACTGCAATGAGTGAATGGCACAGTGATGGCTTCTAGGCCTATCCAATTGTCTGACTGGAACATCAGGCTTTGCAGCAATCAGCTCTATAAACCCTTTTTTTTTCAAGGGAGCCCCCAGGAAGCACTGGCTTCAGGAAATGCTGGCTTTGGACACATTGGTTTTGAAAACACTTGCTCAAGAACAATGTGTTTTGCATCTTAAGAACATTTTGTGTGTCTGTGCGTGCTTAATAGAAATAGAGAAGCAATTCTGATACCACAAAACCCCCCGGGTTTCTAAAGGATTTTGTTTAATGGGTTGGGAAAGGTAATTAGGGATGTTCAAATGTGGGGGAGAAGGGAGGCTCTCTGCTTCTAGCAATCTGTGGCACACCAAGGACAGAAGGGAGGTAGCTGAGTGATAAAGAAGCAGTGAAGCATCCTACCAGAAGAGAAGCTGTTTCTTTTGGAGAATTGCTGGAGTGCTTTGGGGTGGGACTGCTTGCTCAGGTAGCTTCTGTGATTGTTTTAAGTCAGATTCACTCAATTCTAGCTGATAGCACAGACTCTCCATGTGCTAATGGACATCAGGCTTAACCATGTCCCCACAGCCATGCTGCATCCTGGTATTCTTTGGAAGCTGGGCCATAGTAAGACCTAAACTGTGGGAGGTGGGTTGTGGACCATGTCTTCCACTTTGTTCATGGTTTTAACAGAGGCAGATTCTGGTTCTTTCAGAATCCATAGTCTAGAGTTGCCTTTGCCCAAAGCACAATTCAGTACTAACCTATTTATTTATGTAACTGTATTGGCCAGGAGAAGGTATTTTCCTAGTGATGGTTTCTTTGCTGCTATATTGCTGTTGATTTGGTACCAATAATAGGGGAAATTGTATTTTTAAAGCAATAAATATGTTTGTCTAGTGGAATTTTTTTCCCCTTATAAAACACATGCAACAGTTCCATTTCTTCAATAGATTATTTCCTTGGATGCTTTAGCCTGCAAAACTTTATAAAGCTATTTGTAAACTCATTATTTTTATGTTCTGCACTGAGAATGGCAGGGCTTGGAAGAAATGTGTAGTCAACAAAACTAGAGGCTTTTCCAAGGATTTCAAGCTCCTGCATGAAAGCAAAAAAGAATCTGGGATGAGATCCAACGCAGTAACATCTGCCCCACTTATCTGATGGCCCAAAAAAATGTGATAGTCTCCAACATTTGGAGGGTCCAAAATTCAAAAGCTGTTTCTCTTTAACTCTGTCCTGTTACATCTGAATCTCTTCCTAGCTGTTCTACTTAGCTATTTGGTTCAATATTCCAGCATCCAGTCTCAGTCCCTTCCATGCTCTTGGCACCCTGGTTTCTTCCCTCTCTTTTCTGCTTTCCAATGCCATTTATTGCCTAATGATGATCTTAAAGAAAACATTGATTGTTTAAAAAGAGAGTCATTAAAGGAATATGCCATGCAACTGTTCTCATGGCAGCAACTTTCTTGTATGCTGTAAAGGCCTCCTGTAATTTCTTTGCTCTCTCTTCACAAATGCGGACAGCACTTCAAGTGTTTTTGCAAACCTGGTGTAAGTGGGGCATTTTAGATGCATACTCAATATAAATGTTAAAGAGTCTGGTAGGAACAGAAATAAACTAATTCCCACAATCAAAGTCAGGCAATCAGGGTTATTATTAATAAGAGAAGAGCAAGGAGAGAGGGTTAAGGCTGATCAGACCTTTCCAGCTTTTCATGGCTTTAGTTGTGCAGCCTTAATGATCTACCAACATAATAGGATTTTTTCTGAAATATCTTCCTATTTTGACATTAGTTTGGGTAAAAACAAATTGAAAGGAAACTTCATTGAGTCCAGCCTGTTTCACTTGGAGCAGCTCAGCATTTTGGGCATTTTTCATTGTGCATGTGTTCATGGGAAGTGCAATTGCAATTTTTCCTCAGGAAAAAGTTGAGATTTGGTTTTCAGTCAAATTCTCTGCCACTTAGTGTACCTGTTGCTTCAGCTGCACCACAGATACAATCTCCTCATCCTCAGCTCCTGCCTTCTTTTCTCCTTGGTTTCAAGCCTGAGAAATGTGTTGCTTTGCACCTGCCCTCAGATGATAATCACAGGTCTCAGATCCACGCCCTTGTTTCTGTCATCTGCCCTGCTATGTGATGAGCTCAATGCATTGGAAGCAGGAAACACTGGGGACATCTTTCTGCAGCCGAGGTGTCACCACTGTGTGGGCACATGTAACAGTCTCTGACTCTTGTAGCAATGCTTTGAGCATGTTGCATGAGACTTTACATGCAAGGCTGAGATTTTTCACATAGCTCAATATATAAGGTTGGTCTGAAGTCATTACCCTCTTAACACCTGGAAATCTCTAAATGCAGGTAATTAAATTTTGGAAGGTAAGGCCTTTACAGAAATAGCAGATAGTAATTTACTTTGGCGTGAAAGATTCAGCACGTCGGGTCTTTAAGGTCAGCCTCCTCTTAGCGCAGTAACAGCTCATCCTTCTACTCATGAAAGCAAGGAAATTGTTGGGAAACTGGCTTAGCTACACACACATAACTCATGGCTGAGCTCCAGTACAAAAATAAGCAGTATACAAGAGAGAGAAACAAGAATGGCCTTTGAAAGAGGAATTTTGAAACATTCTGGGGGCATGTAGCAGTGGCATTAGGTAAGCCAAAGATCTCCTGGAGTCAACATTTGCAAGGAATATCAAGGGAAACAAGAACAGATCTTACTGCTGCATTAGTAGCAGATGAATGAACAATTGTGTCTCATCAACAATTGGTGTGGATCACTTAGTGACCACAGATGCAGGTAAGGTGTACTCTGTGCTTTCTTTGACTCACTTTTCACGATCAAAATCGTCCAAGCCTCTGTGATGTCAAACTACCAGCAGTGAAAGAAGGTTGATTCAAGGATCTCTTGAGAAATGGCAACCTATACAAGGCCGTGGGATCAGGAGGGAAGCACTCATGTGTGGTAGGTGATATCACAGTGATCTCACACACTATCAGCTTTGGAAGCTCCCAGGTGTCAAAGATCCCTTATAACTTAAGAGAAATGTCCCACCTGTGTTCAAAAGGCAGGTCATTTCTAGCAGAGGTTGCTTCTGGGAGCACAGAGAGGAAGGTGATTCGGAACAGCAAGCAAGGATGTACCAGAGATAAATAAAGTTTGACTGACTTTGTCTTCTATGTGACTAGATTTTTCTATGAGAGGGAAGTGAGAGAGGTCACCTACCCTGACATTGGCCCCACCACCCTCATGTGCCACTTGGGGCATTACGGTCTCCATGGGCAGACTACTGTGTGGGTAATAAGTGGCTGGATCATCAGGCTCAGAGTCTGGTGGTTAATGGTTCATACTTGGCCTGCAGGCTGGAGGGGTTTCACATGTGTGGAGAGCGAGGGGGAATCAAGATATGGGGTAACAGCAATGGGACATATGGAACCTTTCAGGGCTCAGCTGGGCAAAACCCTGAGCACCCAGCTGGGAATTTGGTGTTGACCTGCCTTTTAAATATGAAGATGAAACAGAGGCCATCCAGTCCCAATGAGTCTGTGACCTTTCAGTGCAAGGAGGCAGCATTTCTGTGGTGAGTCAGCAGCAGTGATCCAAAAATGGATGGAATTGATGCAGAACCTCAGTCAGGCTTCTATGAATATTTGCCTGGCAAGCAGCTTATTTGTGCTCAATAGAGTTAACTGGTAATAGAAAGCCATGGTGTGGCTTGTGCTATAGCCTGCCTGTTTACATCCCTTCAGCATGAGAATTAATTACCTTTGCAAGCTTTACGTGGCAGTCTGGCTTTCAGAAACTAGAAAGGTGAAAAGCATCTTCTACCTGCAGTGTCACTGAGGGATGTGGCTGGATGTGTTCCATTGTAGAAGCAAGTTCATTAATAATAATGAGCTGAATGATAAGGTAATGGTTTCTTAGGGCCTGTTTGGGTCTCTGTGTGAGCTGGCATATACAGGACCTGGGGATGACCACAGAACACGGAATGAAATGAAAACAGTAAATTTATTTCCATTACCTTGTCAAACTAGAGATCCCCAAAGCAGCACCTAGGCAGACCCACATGAGCAGGGGCACCAGAGAACTCAGTTCTTGCTCAGTCCTTGCTAGAGGATCTCTGAACCTGCTGTTTTGACCTGTATTTATTTCAGGGGCTGTCCCAGGTGGGGATGACCTCCCTGCTTTGGTCTTTACCACAGCAGGGAGGGAATCTCAAGCATGTTTGATTGAGTGCTTGTAAGTCTATCTCAGGCCTCTTACTGAAACACAGACATTGAACTTAGCCAACACACAAAGCTGAGCAATGTATGTGCTTTTCTACCCCTCAGCTGAAGATCACTTCAGCGTGTTTATAATTCTCCTCAGCAATCTTCTGTTATGTTCCCACAGTTTCTATAAAATCTGACTTTTCACCAGAAAAACGTTTAGCATCGTGCTGCTTCTCTCACAGCTTGCTCTTTGCATGTGTGCAGTGGTGTTTCAAGTCCTGGTTTATAGGGTACAAGACAACCATAAAAATCCTAATTCATCATGATATGCAGGTCTGTTTCTTCTGCCAATAGACATATGAACTCTCTCGTGGATTTTTGGTTTTTTACTTTCCTTTTAAAGAAATTTTTGTTGTGGCTAGGACTGTAGCATTAACCAGCAAAGCAGGAAATTAAATTTCCCTACAATGACCAGTGGCTCAGCCAGAGAATTTCTGCCATTCCTGGCAGCTAATTTTTCCACAGAAAATATTTTGAGAAAGCAATCCAGCCAGGAATTTTGTGAGGCTATTGTCTGAGAGTTGTCATGGTGGAATAGATATGGAATATGGAAGAAAAACACCAGTTAAGGAGAAGAGCAGGCAGCAGGACCAGAAGTGTTTTGTGCCAGACTGAAGAGGAACTGAAATTTTTGCACTTAAAGATACATGAATTCAGACAGATGACCAGAACATTCTGGGATATACCTTTAGTGTAAAACTGTGAGGTGAAGAGCTGAATTTATAGGGTGGATGCCATCTATATACACCCCTGCCTTCAGAACAAACTAATATTTAACCCATTCTGGCCAGGTGTCTTCATCCCACCTGAAATATTTTGAATTTCTAGAACATTCAGGGTAGATGTAATACAGTAATGCTTTATCTGTTCTACTGATCATCTCAGGGTTTTTTTGGAAGTCATTCAGCTGTACCTTTGCCTTTATTCCTTTGATCAAGCACAGGCATGTGCTCTGTCATTTCCTCCTCTTCCAAAAAATTTGGTCTTCTCCATCAGCCTACCAAGATGTGAGGGTTTATTCACTAAAAAAGTAATATGGAAAGACAAATTTGAGATGCAGAGCTGAGACTTGTAGCCATTTCAGCTGACATGATGCTGCACTCTGCTTCCTCCAGGAATTTTCATTTGAGTTTCTTCTTCCCTGTTGCTGCTGCTGATTCATACAGCCTGAAGAGCTGCGGCACATCTCTCCATGTGACTCACATGTAGCTAGCTAAGACTTCAGCCTGGCTAATCTCACAGCCCAAAGCTGCCAGCTTACACCTGGTATCACAGCAGCCAATTTGTATGTTCTTGAGCTTCCCGGGCCTGTTCTGCAGAAGAAAGCCTCAGTCTAGCTTAGAATTTCCATTTCCTGCCCATTTGTTTTGTTTCCACAAAACTTTGTCTTCTGAAAGGAACACTTCTTCCCCTGTCATCACCAGGTTGCATTTCCTGCAGGTAAAGGTAAGCTCCAGCCAGGTTTTTGTGCACACTGTTGTGGGGGAGATCTGTCCAGATCAGCCACACTGCTGCCTGGAGAGGGCAGGACACAGATGTTTGCACCCAGTCCCAGCAGCCATGTGTCAGTGACTAGGGATTTGCATGAGACCTTGGAGGTCAGAAAATACAACCTCAGAAATAAATTCAGGACCACCTATGGCTGTCACATTGTACCTCATTGTCAGCCATTCCCTGAAAGAATCCCAGCCCCAGAATCCCATCAAATGCATTTCCTGCTGACCAACCTCAAAACTTTGGGTGCTACACAGATCCCTACACCAAACTACAAAACAATTCTAAGTGAACAAGATTTTTTGAAGGCATTTCATGGTCCAAGAAAGCATTTTGAAAAATCATGTTTCCTCTGCTTTTTGAGATAATATTCATGCAAGTTTCTGAGTTTGAGTTTTTGAACTTCCAACAATCTCTTGACATCAGTCATGCTCAGAGGGAATGTTTTACTTTGTCTCTGGCACAAAATGTGTGTCTGCAAGTTTCTTGGCTCTTTATAGATTGCTCCCCTGTGCAATATTTTCTTCACATCACTGTTACATAAACAGCTTGTCTGTTTGCATATGTGGGTGGTAAAAGTGTCTGGGAGGTTCTAGCAGATATAAGGGTGTGTTAATCTTGAAGGGGGGAAGCTTCTTGGCTTTTGATTGTTCTGTTTTGAACAGAAATTAAACAAAACTCTTCATCAAACTGCTTTGTTGCAATCTCCACCCCTTTTCCTCTCTTCTCTTCACAATCATCCACACCTGTGGGCCTTATCCTTGGCTTTCTACTTGCTTTAGGTTACAAAAACCTCTTGGGGAAATAAGCCTTTAAGTATTGGATTGGTGCATCTGTGGGTAAATAAGTAGTAAGGGGTGTTACAAAGTAGTTTCTCATTTCTCTTTGTGTAAAACCCAGTTTTATCCCACATAAGAAAGAAATTACTTTATGAAATGATCTGGCAAGAATCCTATGTGGCCAGAACTTGTCTATTGTTACTTTTGGGCTCTCAGTACATATTTTAACAATGTCTTTTCAGGTTGAAGTCAGAACCTTTGCTTCTTAAATCTATTTCTTACCTATAACCAAACAGGAAGTACAGATTCCAAAACAAAAAAATGTGTTTGCCAAAATCTACAACTTTTAAAGAAAAAAGTTAGTATTTTTGTTTTTCATTCTGAGACAAGTATGATCTTGATATATGCCAAATCTAATTGCTTTTTGTTAAAGTCTGTTTTCAAGGGTTAGAAAATGTATCAATTCCATAATTCATGTCTATTTTCAGATGTGTATTAATGGTGTGCATAGTGGGAAATGTGGGATATGCTGTGAGCACTAGCAAGTTAGCAAAATAATTATGAGGTTGTGTCCAGAGACAGGAGACTTGTGCTTTGGGAATGGAGGTGCAGCTTTAATAAAATCTGTTTTCACCTTGGCTTGAACCTATTGTCCAAGAAGAGGTGTAATTTATTACCTCCCTGAAGAGGAATTAGTTGACCTCCTTGCATCTCTTACTCACCAGTGAAAGGTAAAGAAATAAAATTGTTCACACTATGATTGTCTTGAGCCAAAGATATTCATGATCAAGAAGGGTTTCAGGGGTGCTGTCCTTTGTCCACATGTCTATTGTAAGGATGGGGAGCTGAACAGACTGGCCCCTTGGTGCTCTAGCAGAGGATTTGTTGTTACAGCAGCAGTTTTCAGCATAAAGTAATGTCTGCAAGATCAGTCCAGCTCCCTGCCTGTACAATGTCTTCCAAAGCACACCTGTCCCTTTCCAGCAAAATGTTTTCTGCACTTCATTAGTGTCTTGGCTCTTAATAAATTTCTGTTGAGTTGAGAGAAATCTTGTCCTTGTATTTTCTTCCTCATCACCTCTATGATTTGGTAAAGAAATCACAATAGGTTTTGTAGCAGAGATACATCTCTGAAGTTTATATAAGTATTAAAGTCAACAAGACACTCTTGTAGTAATAGTAGGACAGTATAGTGTGATCAAGCATGACAGATCAAAAATTTGTTCTTTTAGCTTCTATCTCATCCCTAACCCGAAGTATCCATTCATTTACACTTTTGAAAATCTTGTATTAACTTCCTTATGCTTCCACCACAGCATAATTAAATCAAGCAAGTCAGAAGGTAAAAATTAGCTTTACCTATCAACAGGCAGAAAACATTTTAAAATTTGCAGAGATAAGGGGTAACATTAGGAGGTTTTTACATCTGTGATTCCATATAACCAAAGACCTTTCGAATTCTTGCATGTGGGCTGAGAATCACATGGGTTTATTTAAGTAAATTGAAGCATGATTTCAATCTGTTCTTTTGGGATCATTATCAGAGACTTGGGCTTTTTTTACTGTTTCAATGTATACCAGCTGAGAACCAGTGTTGTATGGTGGTGATTTTATTATAAAGATGTTAACATCTATAGGAAACAAAATTTCAATCAATGGCAAATTATGCAGACTCTTAAAAACTCAGGTAGGCATATTTGGTTTTATTCCCCACTGAACACTTTGTAGATGTCCAAAATATATGTGATCAGGGAGAGGAGTGTTAAGGAGAGGAAAAACCCCACCTACATAGTTTGGGCTTTCAGCATGGTAGCATTATAAAATCTTGGCTGTTTCCTAAAGAAACAAAATTTCTATAGTGATGCTATCTGTCTGTCAACTCGTTAGCAGCTTGTGAACTCATGAGCCATTTTCATATCATCCACTCTGTGCTCTAAGTGGGCTTTTGGACACATGAGAGAGGCCCAGCACCTTCCCTGCTGAAATCATAGAAGCTGCAGTGTGAACTCATTCCTCCAGTGACCTGGGCAGGCTGCAGCAGGAAGGAGATTTGACCTATGCTTCAAATAAAAAAGAAGCTTCTGTCAGTGTTCCTTTATTTTACATGAAAGCCAACACAAGACACACATTAACCCAAATTCATTATTCCCAGAGCTCACACTGCTCTGTTCACTTCTGCTCCAACTCGTTTCTGCATGGTGTGCATCTTACCATTGCATTTCTCAGGAGTTCTTGTAGTCCATAAACTTTCTGAGATAAAGACACTTTATTTTCTCTCTACTTGTGAAATCCTTGGTACACAAGAGATCAGTGTTTATTAAGGGTACCTTTATTCACAGGGATTTTTATCCAAGTTTGCCACTTTTTCAAATATCAGTGATTTGTCATCAGTATTGTGTAAAGCAGTCACCCTCATGTTCTAGTTGATGCTACTAAGTCAGAATGAAGTGTGTTTTGGTGTCTTTTCTCATGGGACATTTCTGTTCTACCAGTCTATCTAACAGAAGAAACTTGAGTTCATGTTAAAACTGATTGTTTTTCCATATCCACTTCTAACCCAGTCAGGTATCAGTTCTTCATCTTTAGAGCAGCTGATCCAAAGGGGATCACACTTGGAGCTTTGCAGTTCCAAACCCATCGTTGTTGTCTGGCTGGTGTTCCTCCTGTTCACAAGGGCTGTGTGATTTCAGTTCACCTCCTGTTGATCAAGTATTTCACCTGCTCAGCAGCACCATCCTCCTTGGAGCTGTGTTCCAGGACACCAGTTCAAAGACAGAAATGCAAACCTCTCACTCTGTGACAGGTAATTTGTGTGAGCTCAGGCTGAAGGTTGATGGACAGGCGTCTTAGAGGGCTTTGAGTACTTCTAGCTTGAAATTACCATGAACATGATGAGAATAATTTGTTTCAAGGCTGCACACAGAATTACTAGAATAGTGTGGAAAAACTTAAAGCTTTTAACCAGATATCCAAGAAGGCTTGTGCCTTTAAAATATAGCCTAAAGAGACTGACAGACGAGAGTTTGAAGGTTCTTCAGTTTGTTTTTTGGTTTTTTTTATTGAGTGATTTTTTGCTGGAGAAGCTAATCAAAACATCTCTGCACTTTCACACTTCTCAATAAGTAACCAGCATGGTTGAGTGACAATAATTTGTTCTCAGACTCCACTGTTTGCTGCTTATTCCTATATTTCTTTTTTCTAGCCCTGGACATCTTCCTGATTTATGTCTACATTTCAAGGCTACATTTAATCACTACTGCACAGTGTGTGGCATGCTTGGCTGTGCTACGTCCCCACTTAGATACATGGCCAAAAATAAAAAAAAAAAACATTTTCCACAGGAAAATGTGGAAGGAAATTGCAGGGTTTGCAATGCAGTATTTCAGCAGAGGTAACAGAGATGGGCATCCATCATCTGTAACAAATGATATTTGCCAGCTGCACCTTGTTGGAATAGGAGACAGCTTTATCTATGAGATTGTGGTGATAAAAAGATTTACCAAGTCCAGTGATAAATCTTCTGACACAATTTCTTGAACCTTGTGGTAGAGGCAAATAAACCAGTGTTACTTTCTATGCTATTGGATAAAGGAATATTTTTCTTAACTTGAAGCAGATGCTGGAATCTTGTTTCTTTATTAGCTTCATTGAACCATGGTTAAAACAAGCTGACACCCTGTGCTTGATCTATTCACATTTACTGGCAGATCACTGCAAAACTGAATAGGAGATGGTGCTTTTGGAGGGTTTTTTCCATCCATATTGTTCAACATGTAAAGTTTAGCAGAGCTTATAAACAGCAGTGTTTTAACAACAGTGTTTTAGTTGAGTAGGTAAAAACATTAGCAGTGCATTGAAACGCTCTGAGTTTTGAAAAGAGAATTCAGTTGGGTGGGGCAGATGGGAGGAATAAAAAAGTGTATACACATGCAAGGCTTTGAAAGGGAAGGATGTCTCAAACGCTGACAGAAGTAGGTCTTTATGTATGGATACTGGTCACTTTTGCCTTAGAAAAATTAATTCTCAAGCTACCTGATATCTAATTTACCTAATACTGGTTACTTTCATATTAAGGGTGATCATCAGCTGGATACCAAGCTGCTTATGCCATAAGCATGTTACAACTATAAACAAACTCTTTGCTTTAGGTCCCACTTTCACACCTGAGAAAGACCTACTTGGAAATGAGACGCTCATGTCTGCAGCAATTTGTAATTATTTTACAAATTATTTCGTATGTATTTATGTGAAAAACACCAATCACTTGTTTTTAAAATTTTAAGTTTTACAGTAATAAAATAGTAATATAATTAGAGTAATAAAAACTTGGACAATTAGGATTAGGATGATATGAAACAAGAAAAGCAAAGAGTTATGGACAGTCCAGGTACTTCTTTCTGGGCAATTTCTTTCACAATTTTTTAAAAAATATTTTGTGTTTAATATTTAATTATCCAGGTGTCAATATCAGGGACAAGGAATCACAGTTAAACTGTTGTAACTTGTGAAAAATGTGTATTTTATGATTGGCTTTTCTCAAGTATTAAAATGAATATTATATGTGTTGTGTTAGAAAGTTATGCTGTGTTAATTTTCCTAAATAGAGTTTTAGGTTATAACATAATGTTAAAATAGAAACTATGCTATGTAAGATACTTTTTTTAAAAGAGAGGAATGAGGTTCTTGCACCGAGATAGCAGTCAAAGGACACTTGAATGTTTGAGAGGAAAAGAATGTATTGCTCCATTATCAGGAGAAACGAACTTCTTCCTGCCTCGCTCAGCTATGAAGATGCTGTCAGGATCCAGAGGAAGAAGCTGACACGGCCCAGACAGAATCCTGTGTTTGAATGGAATTGATGCATCATGGGTGAGGTGTATGAACATGCAACAGGCTGTTGCTTTTAAGGGTTAATCCTCTGTTAACGTGGGTCCTTTTTCAGGCTTATGTTGCCCAGAAAGAGGTACCCGGACTGTTCCTAACTCTTTGTTTTTATTGTCTCATATTGTCCTAATCCCAATTGTCCAAATTTTTATTACACTATTTATATTACTATTTTAAAAACCATTTTATTACTATAAAACTTATAAAATTTTAAAACCAAGTGATTGGCGTTTTTCACCGACTGCTGCTCATTTCCCAGAGCGGCTCAGCGCAATCTGCGTTAGCGAAGGGACAAGAGCTCTGTCCAGGTGCCAGTGGGCCAGGCCGGCTGGAAATGAGGGACTCAGATAAAGCAGCGGGCAGACCGGCGAGTCCGGCCGGCTGGGTTGTGCCCAGCTGCTGTCAGCAGCGCTCCCAGGGCGGTGGGGCTGCCCCAGGGAGCGAAATGCGCTCTGAGAACTGGGGCAGGGCCGGGCCGGCTGCGCCGGGGGTGCCGGCGTGGCCCCGGGCTACGGGGGAAAGCCAAGAGGAGGTGAAAGGTGGACGGGTTGAGTCTGTGCCAGGTGATCTCAGCCAGGGTGACGGCGAGGAAGCGCAGGGAGGAGTGGTTCAAGGAGGGGAAGATGGAGATCTGCAAGGAGCTGCAGTCTTGAAGGGAATTGTGAAAAATGTGTATTTTATGATCGGCTTTTATTAAAACGAATATTATATGTGTTACGTTAGAAAGTTATGCTGTGTTAATTTTCTTGAGTAGTGTGTTAAATTTAGGTTATAACATAATGTTAAAATAGAATCTGTGCTCTGTCAGATACTTTTTTTAAAGAGAGGAATGAGGTACTCACACCGAGATAGCAGCCAAATCTTTCAGAGAAAAAGAATTTATTGCTCCATTATCAGGACAAACAAACTTCATCCTGCCTCGCTCAGCCCTGAAGATGCCGTCAAGACTGACCAGACAGAATCCTGTGTTTGAACGGAATTTATGCATCATGTATGAGGTGTATGAATATGCAACAGGCTGTTGCTTTTAAGGGTTAATCCTCTGTAAACATGGGTCCTTTTTCAGGATTATTTTACCCAGAAGCAGGTACCCAGACTGTCTGTAAATCTTTGTTTTTTATTGTGTCATATTGTCCTAATCCTAATTTTCCAAATTTTTATTACTCTAATTATAACCATTTTATTACAATAAAACTTCTAAAATTTTAAAAACAAGTGATTGGCATTGTTCACAGGAATTGATTTTCTTTTTGTTTTTCATTCTTCATAAATAGCAAAGAAGACTGTGAAGTGGGTAGCGGCAGAATCAGAAATCATTTCACAGCTAGCATGTGTATTGACTAGTGTGTAGTACTCAGAAATTAAATACTTTAGTGTTGACTGAAGGTTTAGTTAAAACAGAACAGCTGCTACTGCCAGCTCTCTATACTCCCATTAAGAAAATTCTAGCTCTTTTGTAACTGCTTGCAATACTTTTCTTCGCTTTGTCTGAGTCTGTAAAAGTACTTTAATCCATTTTGTCATACATTCTTCAAAGGTATACTTAACTTTTTAATAATTTTCTATCTCCAATATTGTAGTGTTTCTGGGGAAATGTGGTGTCCTCTGCACCATGCTGCATAAGATAGCAAAAGCAGATTTGAGGGCTGTGTGGGACTCAGATGGATCTTAGGAAATGAGGATAGAATTGTGAGGGTTTGTGTAGGAATGCAAGACTTCCACATTATTCTACTGAGATTTGTAACACAGGAAAAAGTTGTTAGCACTTAACTCAAGTTCACTACAGAGATAAAGGAACATATATGGAATTTCAAAATAATTCCACAAGGCTTTGCAAACTAAGTGGTCAGATTTTTGGAATGGCTCCCACAGAAAATAATTTCAAAATTCTGTGGTCTGTGATCCTCTCTCTTGACGGTGCAGGAATGCCTACGTCAAATATTTTCCATTCCTGGCGTGGATTTATTCCCCCAGAGGTTCTGTTTTAATGTAAATAATCTGTATGGTGTGATGCACCTGAGAGAAGATACTTTCAAGATTTTGCATTCCATTCCAGTCAAGACCTTTGTGATAATCTGAATTGTGGGGTTTTTAAACACAATTACCTTTTCTTCCTGTATCTTCCTGTATATGCTCACTGCAGTGTGTGTTGCATTTTCAGTTCTCTTGGAGTAGGAGCCAACCTTACTCCTTGGCTGATAGAATCCCAATTTGGATTCTCCTCCATTGGTCAGTTTTTTAAAATGAAATTCTGATCTGTTTTGTTCATTAACAAATAACAGAGGATACTGGATTTTACCCCGTGCTTTGGTTTACTGGGATTCTGTCAGAATAAAGCAGAAATGCATTGGTCAAGGCAAACCTTTAAATAAAGTACTTAAAGGTACTTTAAGAATCTATGTTTTAGAATATTTGATATGAAGCGATATCATCTCTTGGCATGCTTTTGTCTGGCTCTTCCAAATTTGGCATGACTTTTTGCCTGGTACCTTTCAAGGTCTCTCAGCCATTGCATTTCACTGGCCATTTCTGTATCATTTTCACACAACAGCTCCATGGACATGGCTGTTCTGAGCACTGGGCTTAGTCTGAACTGCCTTCATCCAAAAGAGGAAACCTTTCATTCACTTCTCTCTTGACCTAAAGCTAGAGCTCATAGAGCACTTCAGGCATTAGGCTCTGGAACTGTTTTTCTGGAAGCAAGATTCATTGTTTTTCAAAGTTCTTGTTCTGATGCCCCCAGCTGTGCTTCCCAGGTAGAAGTTGCTCTTTACTGGGAGCTCATGCTGCCTTAGCTGCATTCCCCATTGGGAAACTCTGGATTTTCCTCATCACCTCCTGGGGGGCAGCTCTACCTGAGTTTTGTTCAAGGGCTTCTACTGTCTTCCACCTAAGCAGAATGCAGACAAAAAATTATGGTGTAGGAAGTGCAAATAGTATTTTACTATACTTATTATCTTCCATCAGCATTAAGAGATTAGCTTTGATCCATGAAAATAAAGAAAAAAGAGACAATACTATCTAGTACGAATTTGGTCCTCAGAGGGGGATATTCTTGAATTATCATGGTTGTTCTGCATGTCCTGCTTGCCATTCTTGATTTTGTATCAACTGATGGTTTTTGCACAGGCTGATGTTATTCCATTTGTCCATAAGGGAGCTGTCAGGATGGGCACATAAAATTTCTTAATTGTTATTAATTTCATATTGAGTATGAGGGGAGGGCCCAGCTTTCCCCATGGACTGGGAAAGAACACAAACTCAGGAGTTATCAGAGTATACTAATACTGTTCCAGAATTCACTGTAAAGCATTATGTCTGAAATCCCTAAACACTTACCTACACGAGTGTCTCCTTGGACAGATTTTGCTAGGAGTTTCTGTCATGTCAGGTAGTTTGTTGGGGGTTTTTTTTCCCTATTGTAGCTGAACTTTATTAATTCTTAATTAACTGATTTCTACCATGGAACATGCTACTGGGATCATTTTGCATATGTGGACATTTTTCACAAGTCAATTATATTTTTCTCTGCTGTTTAGTAGGCTGTAAGTATCCTCCTCTCTCAGGGGAGCTCCTGGACAAATTAAAGTTGTTGGAACAAATTTGAGACCTCTCTCCACTGCAGTTGAGAGAGCAAACTGGGACCTTTTGTCATTGCTTATTATTTGCCTCTTTGCAGAAACACATTTGTAGCAGTCATTATAGAAGGGTACAACATTTCTCTTATGCTCAGTTTTGTATTTTGGGGGTTTTTTTTGTTTGTTTGTTTTGCAAATGTGAAAGGGTAGAGCTAAAACATGAAGTCTTTTGAAAAAAGTTTCTTTATCTTCTGTGAGAGCTTTTACTATTATTTGCTTATCATGTATAAGTTTCAGCAATAACTTCTTTCAGAAGTAAGAGATTACATTAGAAGTCTTTTTAAATCTTTACATTTTATTGAGCTTTAAAACCATGTTTCATTTACATGAGCTTTCCTTTTGGATTGTGTTGACAAGAAATCAGATGGGTGTCTAGGCATCTTCTGTTGCTCTTGAAACATCTCTGGTAGCTCAGGACAGTGTGTTCTTGATCAGAGATTCTAGATCCTTCTAGATGACCCTGCCAGTCTTTGCTTTGCCAACTATTGTTGCTGTATCTCTCTACTTTCCAAATTTGATTGATAAATTTAATTTTAAGCAGAAAGTCTGTATACCTGTTTCCTTCTTCAGCATCTATGAATCAGAGGTTCCTTCTATCTGCTTACATTTCACCCTCTGAAAATACGTACCAGCTGTTTTTGCAGTTCTCAGTCATTTCTGTTCCACCTTTCATGTCATAGTGAGCTTTAGGAACATGAGGTAAGTAGGAAAATAGGACATGAGGCTTGAAAGAATTTTGAGATGTTATCTAGTCCACTTCTGCAAATCACTTTTATCCAGGGCTGGTTTTCTACTGGAATATCTTGAAGGCTCTTCTGGAGCCTCTTACCTCATAAGATGTGTCACTGTGTTTTGGGGTTTTGCTAAGTCTGACAGCACTGCTTTCTTCTTTCCTCTGATAGACAGTATCAGCTTTGACTTTACATAAAATGTCCCTACTAGAGGTTTATATCCATCTTAAACACCTCCATTGCTCTAGATTCACACTTAACTGATTTTATCAGTACAAAGTTCTTTCTAATACCTGATTTAGATCACTTTGGGTGATGCTTAACAGAGCACAGATTAGTGTCTTTCTTTTGCAGTTATCTTTTACATGTTTGAAGACTCTTAGGATGCCAGTCATTAGGGTTTTCTCTTCTCTTTAAACCAGACAATTCAGATTTGTTCACTCTTTCCTCACAACTTACTTGACCCAACTTTATGCTTCTTTTCCCAGTTCTCTCCATTTGGTTCACCTCTTCTTTCTCAAAGAGCAGTGTCTGATGTTGGATGGACATTTCAGCTGACACCTGCATTAGTACTGCTTAGTAGCTCTAAAATGGTTTGTCCTTTTGCCCTTAACATGGGTTTCTTAAGAGATGGCTGTTTTTTCCCTAACTCCTTTTACTTTTAATGTTGCTTCCTGCTACTTCTGGGTACAGTTATGCTCTCCTGAAATCTGTGATTCTGCTGTTCCATCTCCTGCTTTTCCTAAGTCCCTTGATTTCTACCATTTCATGATCAGTATAAATGAAAGCTTTGAGTTAATAAACCATTAATGTCTCCTGAAATTTCTTCCAAAGTGCAGCAATGTGAGTATTGTCTTCCAATTTGCCCCATGGCAGTATGGGAAGAAATAATCATGGAGGTAAGGGAAAGATTTGTCAAATGCCTGTAAGCATTTTTTCTCACAAGCAGTGATTTCATGTTGTTACATATCCAGCATCTTCCACCACCCTGGAACATCCCAGCTTGCCTACCACATCCTTTCTTTCCAGAGGGTCAAGAGGCAGAATGTGCTGAACCTTGTTCAGACCTAAAGAGATGCTGGTTCATGGCTTATTGCAGTTGTGCTTGTGTAATTCACTCCAAGAATGGCTGAAGAGCCAAGTTATTGCTGTCTGGCCTTGAGTTCGGGGATTTGGATCCCTTTGCACTGTCAAGGTCACATTTTCCTGAAGCTTTTAGAAGAGTTGATATCATGAAGGTCTAATCAGATTTGATTGAAATTGCTCTGGGAGCTCAAAAGCTTTAGTAGATGGGTACTTGCAGACAGAGAGGAGACATGAGGGAGTAGGCCATTGTTTTCTTAAAAAATAAAAAAGTTAAGATTCTTCAAATGCAAAGGCTAATTTTCAACTTTTTTGCTATGCATTTGAAAAGGTGTCTTCCTTTGCTGAAACAACAAAACTTCAGTCACCCCTTTACCTCAGTAACCTGGCGCCTGATTTTTGTCTCTTGAACTTCTCCTGTGCTTCTTTTTCCTAACCCTCATCTTTTCAGCCAAGAACCACAGGCTCTAGGTGTTTACCTCTAGGTAGGCATTGATCAGTACCTGGTGGGGTGAGGACTTCCCTTTTTGTCTGTATCTAGGGTGCTGTATCTGAGGAGAGCATTTATTTATTTATATAAATGCTCTCCTGTTTATATTTATTTATATAAATTTATTTATTTATATAAATGCTCTCCTGTATCTGAGGAGAGCATTTATTTAAGGGTGTTTCCGCAAACCTGGATAGGTACAGAAGGTTCAGATGACTGAAAGCCATCAGGTCTCATGTTCAGTGTTATGACTTAGATAATTACTGGAACAATTTATAAAGAACATTTCAGTGTACAATGCACTTTAAAAAAAACCCATCCATTTATTTATAGATTTTTTTATTGATCTTCAAGCAATTGAAGTAAAATGAAAAATTTTTGAGCTCTGATTGAATTAGTCTATTTAATAATAGTTAATATAACAATTAAATAGCAATTAAGAAGTCATATAGGCCAAGATCATCTTTTCCAGTAGTACAAGACAGAAATTGAAATTGGTGGGAAGAGGAAAGAGCCTCTTGCAGAACTGTTGTACCTGGAGGCACCCAGTTGTGAGTTTCTCATAGGTGTAAGTGTGGGCACTACTTAACCATAATAATTTGAAACTGCCTTTTCCTGATAGCTTTCAAACAAAAAAATAGCTTGAGCAGGATGTTACTGCTTCTGTAGATTTTTAGGTGAAAAAGAAAAAGGTAATTGGTTGTCACTGGTTAAACTATGTAGCTTTTCTACATTAGGGAACAAGCTGGTGAATCTGGGTTACTCTAGACTGGGGTTCTCTGAGGACACTTTGATGATAGGTGGGTTGACAGCCTTCATCATGCTGTTAAATTAAATGGTGCAGAGATTTGATCACATGTACCAGTTGTGATGCTGGCTTTGGTGTAGGACAACTGACTTTAATTAGCCATGGTCACTGCTACCAAGTTGCCTAATGATTGGCTAAATGAGCTTTTGTCTTCTTGCTTAAAACATCTTTTATTGTGTTTGAAGGTGTCAAGCTATTAATTTTCTTAACATGTTCATAAGGATGGGTATTGTCTTCACCTTCCTCGAAATCTTCTGTCCTACAAACCTATATGCTGTGCCTTAACTGAATTTATTCTGATTCTTTTTTCACCCTAGGACTTTCTTTTGATGCTGAATTCTTATCCTAACTCAGAGATGGTCCTTGTCTACCCAGATGGTCATCTTCCTACTGAGTTTTTAATCCCCCTGTCTGTCAAGCTAGCAGCACAAATTTGATTGCCTCTTTCTCAGCTGTTCATGAGAAATTCTGCTTTCCCTTTTGGGGATTTTTGCTATGGAATTTCCTATCTCTCTCTCGTCTCCATCTGTGCTATGTCAAGATATTTGTATTTAAATATCATTTCAAAGTAGTTAATTACCTTGGAGGAGGTAGCATAAATCCAGCTAAACTGATTGCATTAACAAGATTGGCAATGACTTTCTCTTTCATCACATTTTTGAAATATGATAAGGTACTCCTTGCAATCATAGGAATGTCTTGGAAGGCACACAGTTTCAGTTTAACTTGTGCATAACTCTCAGAATGAGGAAAATAATGTGCAAATTATCCTAATGATATGCACCTTTCACGTAAGAAGTGTGAATGCATGTGTCCTCCTTTAACAAGGTCATTGTGACTTCCAGAAGTCTTTATCCAAACTGTTGCCATAATCTTAGGAATGAAGAATGGCCTGAGACTGCTTCTGAATGTTTATTTGGCATGATCCAGCATCCATGGCCACGTCTATTCTGATAGGGAGTGTGTGTTAAACTCATTAAATCTGTGCAAAATCCTGGCCCTGTTTGAAGCTGTTGTGCCATATAATAAGGAAAGGTCAGGGATCCAATGAGGATTCATTATGCTAGTTACAGCAGAAGATGAAGCATTTTCTCCACAAGGGAATTTTTCATGAAGAGGAATCTGATAGCTAACTAAAACATTTTCTGGTTCAAAGTCACTGTGTAGGAAATATGTTGGAGTTGGTGGATTGCATCATGGGAGCATTAACTCAGAATCCACACTGGGCAAAATCGTTAGCAATCTGGTTAGCACATCTTGAGAATCTTTACACTATTGCAGTCTTCATCCCAATAAACAATTTCATATCAAAAATGTATGTGATATCCATAGGATTAATTTCTAAATGCTAGATCACTTCTGGAAGTAGCTTCCCATATCAGCAGATCATCACCAGTCATGTGTAGAAACTGGCAGCCTTTGAAGTGATACCACTTCGTCATCATCTTGTCTGTTTGTGTATTTTTAAAGCCAAAGCCATAGGATAGGATGATCAGGAAATATTCTGAGGCAGCTAAGCAGTGTGAATCCTGTAACTTACCCTGAGCTTTGGAAACATTAGCAAACACTGCAACTTGACACCACAAACTATGTGGGGATTGCTGTAACCCAGGTGTTTCACCCACTTCTCTCTGATTCCACATGCCTGGCTTTCTGCTCTGTAATTGCTGTAAGGTTAGGAAATAGCTTTTAGTGTCTGTATCTCTCTGGGTAATGAACTTCATTGTTTTGTCTCTAATAATTTAAAATTATTAAGCTCTATCTTTGCCCTTCTATTTACATTGAGTCACTTTGAAGTTTCTGGGAGTAATAGGAGAACAACAGCTGTATAAGACAATCCTGTAACTTTTTTTTTCTAGAGTTTCCTACTATTGCTTGAAATGTACAAATGTAAAGCCATTGGGAAAAGAGTTTGCTGTGCAGATTTTTTATCCCCCATATACTGGTTGATGTAAATGCCTTAGTTACTTGGTATTGGGTAGTAGGTGGTTTACATTGCAATTTATGAACCTTGAAGTTCAGAATAGTGTTTTCTGTGATTTTTCTCCTCTTCATCAGATTGCATTTTCATGGTTTGCAACTGGGTTTTGTCCTGAGTCTTTGTGCATCAGTCTAAGCTTCTGTGCTATAAAGAGTTACAGCTGGCTTTTCTTTTGACAAGCACTGTGGCATGACATTCAGCAATGTGCAGTTCTGCCTGCTGGATTAAATTCATGCAAGATGAAAACACCTGCTGATGGTCTCTGTAGGTTTTGCAAAAATTGCACACAGAAGGCAGTTTCTTAATAGGGGAAATTAAACATTCATTGATGCTGGAGTGCATGTTGCTTGTAACGTGTGCAGTGGTAGAATTTCTGATATATCAGATAAGACACTAAATTAATATAAATATCTTAACAAAATCTTACAAGACTAGGATAAAATGTGTACTTTCTGTGTTCATATTTCTTCTTGTTTGGAACCCATGCCACTGTTGAATGTTCTTCCTGAATGTTATTTATGACAAAGTCTTCTGCATCCTCCCAATCTCTTATACTGCAATCATAAGTTTCATTTTAGCATCAGAGTAAAGTGTTAGCCTGAAAATTATACAGTATGGGTATTTTTTTCCTCATTACATAACAGCATTTCACAGTATATTCTAATGTGTTTGTCACTCACATCTGTATTTTCGTAGTATTAATGTCCCAGTCAGCCTTGCAAGATTTGTGTATTTGATGCTGAAAGAATTGCTGCAAGATTAAGATGTTGTAGTTTAATTTGTGTTCAGCTGAAAAGATTAGGCAAGTCTGGAAGGTGAAGATCCTGTCTTTTCATACCTTTGTGGTGTTTGCCTCTAGTGTGCTGTCTTGAAGAGAGGCTCCAAGTTTTTAGTCAGCAATTACATGACAGTTCATTAACAAATGAAAAGCCATTTCCTGATGCTTGTGAAAAGTGTGGTGAAGACCTGGCCTTCAAACAACCCTCAAACAGCAGAACAAGCAGCATTTGATACAGTTTACAGGGAGTGAACTTCTTAGAGTTTCTGAATTGTTAAATCCTAAATCTCTGCAAGTTCAAGAGTACATGGTTTCCTAAGTTATTTTAAGGGTGTCCTATATTTCCTAAACCTTCTGGAGTGTCTTGGAGATTTTATTCCTAGTCTTTATTGATTGTATTACTATCAGGTGTCTATTTTTTCTGGAAACTTCAGTAGAAATCAATCATCAGTCTAAACAAGGATTCTGCAGGCACACTAATAACAACCAAAGCTTTTTTGGCTTGGTTGCTACTTGTAGTTTGTGTTGTAGCCACTTTCTTGTGGCTTTGGCACATTGCAAGAGGCAGTGACCTTCATTTTAGCATTTATAAGTTAGTTTCTAAGTTGTAAGTTAGAAACTTATAAGTTTCACAACTACTTTTAATTTAAGTCTTGTCTCTATAGTTTAGTAATCTATGAATTCCCTGTGTAGCTGTTTATGGTTTAGAAACTTGAGCCTATGAGGTCTGAAATGTGTTGTTACAGAAAAGAAATCACTGATTTGAAGTGAAGGATATCACTGCCAGTAAGTGGGCAGATTTATGAAGTAATCTAAATTTGTGTCAATAGTATATTCATTACAGGGAACTTCTGCTTTCATAATTTCAATTTCCTTCTTTTTTCTCCTGGGAACTGCACACAATCACCCAGATTCCTCCAGTGTCTAATGGATTCCTAAGTGGTTTTGGGAAAATGTAGTAATTGTGACTGTCAACATGGTGAGTTTGCACAGAACCTGACAGTTTTATTCTTTGGGGCCCAGCTGTCTGGTGACAATGATCTATAGGAGACAGAATTGCACACCAGACCCTTAAAGTTGTGACTATCCAGAGGCAAGTGCTAAGTGGGATTCAGCTGGATTGTGCCCTTCCCTGGGCTGAAAATGAATCCTGTAGTGCTCCAGAAGATTACAGGCCTCTGTTGATCCTGTCACTCATTTATGTCATCATTTATGTAAATATTTATATTCTTCCCCATGTGGCTGTCTCACACATCCTAGGACATCTAAAATCATCTACATTTAGGGTCCTGTCCCAGATGCTCTTCAAATGCTGGGGAGGAAACATCTATTTACAACCAAACTGTCTGCAAGCAATCAGATGTTGCATTACAATTATGTCTGTTCTCCCATGGGTTTTTTGCTGTGGGAGCACACTGTCCTAATTTGCATAAGATTTCACTGTCATCTTGTAGGTCTGTCAGATATTGAGCAAACATGGCTGTCACTTGGTTCACAGTTTTCAACACCTCTCTCTCTTCATGTGCATATCTGTATGGGGAGCATTATGGAGATCAGTCAGCTTGCATTGTTTTTTGATAGGTGATATACAAAAACTTGATAAAATCTGGTCCAGAAACATACATAAAGTTACATCTACCTCTGGATCAGATTTTATTCCTGGCAGGGAACTTTATTTATAAAGACTTTATTGTTCTCCCAATAATTTCATTTCAAGGATATACCTATCTGCACCTACTGCTGCTGTATTGGAGGTGCATGATAGCAGGAGAATATGTAATTAGAACTTGTCTCTGTAGAACAGATTTGCATGAAAACATGGGGTTTTGGGGCTCAGTTTCCTTGATGCAGCTCCACTCACCCAGCATACATGGTTACCTCTTTGCTGGGGAGTTACAGCCAGCACACAGGTTTGGTACTGTGGCACTCTGTGCTGTTCAATTCTTCATCCTCCCCTCGGTGCAAATTTGGCTCATGCCAATCAGCACAATTCCAAGGGCTGCAGGACCTAAATGCAATGAAAAATTATCTCCTAATTTTAACAGTAGTGTGAACAAATATGTAGGCATTATTCATGCTATTGCATAGCTATCATTTTTTTTCTTTGCTAATGAAAATATATTTTGTAACTATTGCTTGTAAAGGTGTTGCCAGAAGTGTGTTTAATAGACTTCAAGATGAGTTTACATTATTATTAGAGCAAACTATTTCAATCAAAATCGAAATTTTAAGTGTGTCCTTTATATTCAGTATTTTATCCTGATGTCCTTTCTAATAGCACTCAGATTTGTTGTCAGAGTTGATTTCTCCATTTGAAAAACTGAAGGCATTTTGGAAGGGGTTCTTCATTAGGGGAGAGTTTTGAAATACTACAGCTAATGGGAAAGTGGGAATCTAAGAGGTATTGTACTTAAAGCTGACTTTGCTGCATTGCCATCACTCCTGTGGACTTCCTCGGCATCAAAATCTTGCTGCAAGGAATTCTCTTGCTGCAGTATCTCACTGGAAACCAGCTAAGCAGAGGATCAGCACACAAAAGTTGCATATTCTGATTGCACTTTTGGTTTCCAAGAAGCTGATGAAATCCTAGACTTGTAAAACTCCTTGGTAAAACACCCATTCTCTCTGCATTTCACCCATTGCCTTTCTGTGTTGAGTGTCTTTAGGTTGCACTAGTAGATTCCCTGCATTTGTGCCTGGAAGGTAAATGTACTCTGTGGCAGGCCACTGAGAAACTATTTTGATTTGAGATGCCAGCAGAATTTTTTTAAAAAGCCAGTAAATTGTGGATTAACATATCACAAGAGGTATTTACTCAAGATTTTTAAAGGAAGCCAAAGATGAAGTTGCTGAGTAACTCTGGGCTGCTGTTTATGTTGCCCTTTTTGCCAGAGAAATTAGTGGTTACAAATAAACAATTTTTGAAAAGCTAACCAGGGAAATGCAGGGAATGGAGTCCCCCAGGGGTCACTCTTTGGACATGTGCTCTCATATTTTCATCAGTGGTGTGAAAAAAGGGGTGAGGAGAAATAGATGACAGTATGTGTTGACAGTACAGAATTCTTCAGGTTGCTGAAAAATTAGGCCTGAACAAGAAACACTGCAGAAGTTTCATGTGGTAGTGTGTATAATGTTGACAAAAGATCTGAAAAAAATGCAGATCTCTAAATGAAAACCAAATCATTAATTGGAAAGGAAAATGGTCCCAAAAATGCACAAAGAGTAGTGTTCTATAAATTTGGTCTTTTTGCAACATCTGAGGAAGGATATATGTAATCATAAGAGGTGAAACTGTAAACTGTGGCAAGAAGGCAAATAGAATCTTAACAGTCTTTAAAAAGCAACAGAAAAGAAGACAAAGCATCAGATTTATAAATCCCTCCTGTGCCCTCAAGTGGGGTATGCAATTTAATTCGCATCCTCTGCATCTCAAAAGGGTTTTATTGATTTTTGCAGAGTGAAGAGAAAGTTGAAAATGAAAATATAGAATTTTTTAATTTATTTTTTGGAGTTGAAATCCATGTAAGGACATGGAGACTGGACTAGAATTATGTAGATTAAGATTCTTCTAGGTTGGGAAGAGACAAATGGAGAGGCAGAATTTATTTAAGTATAGAAAATTATGAGCTGTGTAATTGACTGAGTAGGAAAGCACAGCAGTCAAAGTAAACTGTCATGACACTCTCAGGTAATTTCATTATAAAAAAGGAAACACATTTTTCCTGATAAAATGAATTATCAAAAGTCACAATTTATTTCCCCAACATTTTAGGTTCAAAAATGATGAACACATTCATAGTTATCCCCTGATGACTGTTCCAAGGTGATAAGACAGTCTTAGAGTCATAAAATCTCAAAGCCACCAATTACTAAAGTTGGAAGGATATATATGTTTTTTAGAATCTTTGCCCAACCAATTGCTACAGTTTAAGGCATAGAGTAGAAAATGTGCTGTCTCCTGCAGGTGTTATTGCAGGTAATAAGACATAATTCAGCAGAGCATCTGCTGTGTAATGGTGTAACTAATGGTCTCTGAATCGTTTCAGGCATTTGTAGGAAATCTGCTGTATTTGATTTCAGTGCCAGCAACAGTTGAATTACATCTCCCTTCACTGTACAGCTGCTGTTCTAAAGCACAGTCTACAAATCCACCTTCTTCTTCTGAGATAAAACTGTATGATAACATAGAAAAAGTCATCAGTAACGGAGTGCAAAATGACAACTATTGCTTCACTGACCAATTCAGCCAATTGAGACTGGCTGAAATTGAACATCCACATGATGTTCAGTCAATCAGTCATATACCCCATGCTTGGATCAGAAATGCTGCACAAAAACATCCCCACTACCACTCTCCCACTCTCCAGAAGCAGCAAATCCACTTGTTTTGATTATTGTTTCTTGAGACTCTCTCTTTATTTATTTGTGGCACTCTAGGGTTCGTTTAAATACTCTTTGTTTTTTTCACTTTATTTTTAGACAAGGTGTCACTGTGTTTTTAGAATTTGTTCTCCCAGCCTTGTACCAACTGTTCAAAGACTCTTGGGTTTTGTCCTTCATAGCCTGGAGAATGTGGGACACATCTGGCTGCACATTCTTCATACTTCACTTCTATCTATGCTCATTCCTCCCAGCTGTTTCAGGACAGTGACAGTGGTTACCTGGTTAAGTACTGTGTCATACTGACTGCATCAAATGGCACCTGCTGAAATGAGAGTTCCACAACAGCAGAGTTTTGTTGTGGAAGAAGGATGTTACAGTGCAGAAGTCTGATAGGAGCTCTCCTGTTCCTTCACCAATAAAGTTTACAGCAATAAAGGGTTTCTTAATAAAATCAATGAAGAGAAACATCATAACTCTCTCCTCTGGGCTCAGGTGCATTATCACATCATCATAGCTTGATGCCAATTGATTCAAGAACATCAAACTACAATGCCACTTGAATTTCCACAGATGACCATAAACATGCTCTTAGCCCATGGCAAATGTAAAGTAATAGGACAGAGCTTAATCCTTTCTGAAATATTTGCTTTATCTCATCACTAGGTGCACACAGCTGTTGTGACTCATGTGAAATTTGACTTCACCATGTATTTAACTCATACTCATAAAATGTTTTTCATGGTAAATAGGTTGCCCTTAAAGAGCAATTAGCTTGAGGTAGGAGTGCATGTGTATTTCTTCAAAGGTGTTCCCTCACATGGTGAGAGCCAGTCCTGCATTCCTTCTCCCTTGCAGGGCAGTAAGTGTTTCCAAAGTCTAAATGTGCTTCTGTTCAGCCCAACCAGCTTTTTTTTTTCTTTTTTGTGTTTCCTTAACAGCCTTTCTATTTTCTCTTGTGCCCAACAATGCTTTTCCTTTTTTCTTCTCTTTTTAAATTTCTTTTTCTCCCCCAAAACCATTGGGGAATCCAGTGATTGGACCAGCAAGTTACAACAGAAATCTAAATCCTGTGAGGATAAAGGCATTTAAATGCAATATGAAGATCAATAACATTCTGTCCTTACAAGTATAGTGAATTGGCAATTGTTCTTAATATGAATATTCTATTTCAGCTTGCTACATTACATAACTAGGTAATCTACATTTTTAGTTCATCCTTCCCACAGGCAGAAATGTATTAATGGTATTTCTTCATATGCTGGCAGTTTTGCTTGATAATATGTCTTGGGTATTTGTTTGTTTGGTTTTGGCTTTTTTTAACAGGGCACTATTTTTTTCTGGATTGTGTTTTGTTAATTTTGAATTAGCAGTTTGGCTGTTACTCGACAGTATGTGTAAAGGCTATCATGTTTTGCAGAAATAAGGGAGTTACCACTCTTCCAAAGAATAGATTGATGAGCCTATTGAATGTGGCAACTGAAAAACTTAGCTTCTTTAATTTGAAAATTGAAATCTCAATATATTTTAATGACAAAATATTTTGTCCACACACTGTTGTAAATTTCTAGAATTTGCTCACAATGGGATCACTGATTCCAACAAGCAAGGCTGTCTGTGTGTCTTAGTTTTTTTCTTTACTTTTCCTCTTCTCCATTTTGTCTTAAGTAGCCTTAGAATTAGGGGAGGTGTTACTGAAAATAGGATTAAAAGCATTTGTGAAATCAGAACAGAAATAGAAGGCAGGGATCATAAGAGTTTTGGATTCTTTCTCAGGTCTGGAGAGCATTGTGGTAAAGCTGCCCTATTTTAGGCAGGATTTGTTTTATATAGGTTAGTTGCTGCAATGGCTCGGTTACCCAAGACTTCCAGAAGCAGTCAGGGATAGTGTAGGTGAGCTTTCAATGCTGCCCTTCCCTTTTTATAGCTCTCTCTTGCAAGACAGAGTATTGTGGTTTCCATTTAATCACCTTTGAAATAATTGTCCAATTGCACAATAATACATAGCCAATCTTTCCTAAGTTTCATGTGTTTCAAAATAGACAAGGGAGTGGTGTTGAAGACATCTGCAGCTGAGGACATGAGAGGAGGGAAAATGGAAGATACTTGTAGTGGTCAGTAGCAACTGCAGTGTTAAAGGTCCTCTTCTTCAGCTGATATATAGTGTGAGGTCTAAATGTCTCTCCTAATTAGAGAAAAATATTTTCCCCAAGGTCAAAGCTTTGATGAGATTCAATGTATTAATCAGAAATTTCTGTTCTGTTTTTTTCAGAAGAATGGAGTATCAAACGGAACCCTGTACAAAAAAACATTTATTGAGCACTTTGAACAGGCACCCATGTATGTTGCAGTTTTTACTTTCGTGGGGTTTGCAGTGGGAACAATATTTGGCTACCTGCGAGATTTTATGAGAGCCTGGGGACTAGAAAAACGTAACATTGCTGCGGAGAGAGAACAACAAAAAGTATGTATGAAAATGTCTTTCTGCATCCACAGCTGAGTTTTCCTCTGGTTGCAAGTGATTTACAACAACCTGTGGGAGTAACAAGGCAGTAACAACTTTCATTTTACAGAACGTTGCACAGGGCTGAGAGGAGTGACACACCCTGCCAGTGGAGTTGTATGCATGTGCATCATTATGTACCTACATTTATGTAAAACCATCATTTTTACCCATGTTCACCTCATTCTAAGAGTGCCACAATACTCTCAGCAAAACAGAACCTCAGTATATTAGATCAATCCACAGAAAAAGAAAATTCATAAGTGCCTTATTGTTGAATATAATCATCTTTCCAAATCTCTTCAACCCCAATTTTCCTTTGTCCCATCTGGCTATCTGTTGCTATCTTTCACAGTGAGGAAGTTCTAATTTTATTATAATTGAATTCTTGTAACTCCTAAAATTTTTTCATCACATATAGTTCCAAGTGAAATTTGCACCTTAGAAAGATCAACTGCCTTCTAACTTTGTTTAAAAATTTTGGTTCCTCCTTCTTCTCTATGCAGTTTGAGTCATCATTTATGGTAATATCATCATTATGGTAATAATGAAGGAAAAGCATGAAGAGTTTTACTGTTTCTCTTGCAAATAAAATTCCTGAAATTGTTTCCTATTTTAGATTTTCAAAGATGCATGCTGAACTTAATGAATATTGCTTTCGATTCACTTCATGATCTGGCCATTTGTTAATTCCAGTTGTGCCAGTTAAATTTTTTTGTCCTTCACTATGGATTACATGTTTATTTAATTTTCCCACATATGTTAACTGCACACCCTGTTATTTTATCAGTTTATTGTATGCAGTGCCCAGCGTGCATATTTTGCTGTTTCATACAAAGCTTTGTTTAAATTTAATATCCATAAATTAATTATACTTCTTTAAAAGTAAAAGCCGTGGATATTCATTAATTCTCAACCAAAAAAATTGCCTTAAGTGGATGTTCGCATCTCCACCCTAGGCCCAAATCACATATATTGGACTAGCTTTTGTCTAATGTATCCAGCATTTCATGAAATGTAGTGAGTTGTTTATCCTACTTTTCTGCAACCTGCTCCACACATAGAAAACTGCTCAATTTGAAGAAATTGGTTTCTTGATTTTTTTTTTTTTTTTCCATTCCCAACTTTCAGGATATATAGGGAGAGTTAGACCAACTTGTTTACCATTTCAAAAAAAAAAACCAAAACCTGACCAACCAAAAAAAAAGCCAAAGATCCCCCAATCTTTAAACAGCAATAAAATACTCTACCCTCTAAGAAATACAACATTGTATTTTAAAAGTATTATAGTAAGTATATTAAAAGTATTATAGTAAGTATATTAAAAGTATTATAGTAAGTATGCAGTATTGCTGTTTGGAGTTGTAAGTGACACAGCACCATGTGGCTGCTGTGGCTCTCTGTTTATTGATGAATCAGTTTTTCCTTGTTAATAGGAATGACTTGGGTACAGAAGGAGATATTTTCACAGCAACATAACCCTGTGCATGTTTTCAAACCAGGATTTTGTGCCACTTTATCAAGATTTTGAGAACTTTTACACCAGGAACCTCTATTTGAGAATACGGGATAACTGGAACCGTCCCATTTGCAGCGTCCCTGGGCCGCAGTTTGACCTCATGGAACGTGTTACAGATGATTACAACTGGACATTTAGGTGAGTCATCTTACACTCTGCTGCTCTCAGCCTCATGAGCATACTCCTGACACCTCTGCAAAGCACAGAAAGTTGTGTCCAGATCCTTGTCTGATATCCATGAGCATGTTTCTTTCTGCAGTCAGCACCATGCTGACAATCTGACCTTTTTCTTCTGAGTACTTGTTTGGAGATGCAGTATAGATTTCTAACCCAATTGCAAATGGGTTTGGCTGTGTCAGCACAGACTGCTCACACACAATTTATGAACACAGACCTTGACTCTGAATATTACAACAAAATTTGTTTTATCCCTTGGTTAGGTTTTATATCATAATTTTTTGCACTGCATGAATGTGGCTTCTTGCCTTCATCGTAAGTCTTTGGCAGTGGGTTTTAAGCAGATTGCAGCTTGAAAGTTTTGGTGTATTGCAGCTGAATTATACAGCTATGGGAATTCACAGCATAGACAATGTGTAGGTTGGCTATATTTGAGCTTATTGAGAATGTATCATATATGTGTTTCCCATATTTTCATTAAGTTTAAGTTCTGTGTGTGTATGAGAACACTGGTGACTTAAGGGAAGCAGTTGACAATTTGCTTGAAAAATTAATGTCTGGAAGTTGTTCCTTAAATAAAGTCATAAGTTTGTTTGTTTGTTATTTAAATCCATAAAAGCAGCCAGTGATCCCACACCAGTATATTGCCATCTACAGTGTGACTTCTAGAAGGCACTCTGACCATGAAGAAGTACTTAGTTAGGAAAAGAGGAAGGCTAGAAAAAAATTTGATCTGTTAGAGTATGAGGATTGTAAATTTGCAAGTAGGAACTGGACACTGGAACAAAATTTGGTGGCAAAATCTGGGGATTTTTTTCTTTTCATTTGGGATTGGAAGGAAAATTGCACTGTTGTTCAAAATTTGCTTTAATTACAGGTTTACAGGAAGGACTATCAAGAATGTAATCAATATGGGTTCTTATAACTACCTCGGCTTTGCAGAAACAGATGTTAATGCTTTGAAAACTGTGACCATAGAGTTAGAAAAATATGGGACAGGAGTCTGCAGTACCAGGCAAGAGATGGGTGAGTAAACAGAGAGATGGCCACCAAAGGTCCTGTAACTATGCTCTTCTTCTCACAGATACCTTAAAAGAATTTGATATAGAGAATTTTAATCACATCAGCAATTACTTGTTTCACAATTAAAAGAAATGCTGTGTTTTACTTGTTCTCACATGAGGGTTTTTTCAAAAGGAAAACTAATTCTGATTTTTGGAAAAGCTTAACCAAGTGTGTTGTCTGCTGGCCTGGGATTTTTAATGATGGAAACACACACACATTGAGATTTCAACAGTTTTTCTGGGGCAAATACAGCTGCATCACAGATTTATATCAGTTACCACACACAGAGGTTTCAGCTTAGTAAAATGATCTTTTGCATAATATTTTTAATCCCATTTTCTAAGAATGTATTGGAATGTTTTATGAGATACTACTGGCACAAAACAGAAATTTCTAGTTTGCCATTAGCAAATAAATTCAGGCAGGCTCCATCTGACATTTTTGGTTTTATCTGATTGTCTGCTTTGTTAGTTTGTAGGCTGCATGCAGTGTTACCTTCAACACAAAGCCTTGCATTCCTTATGGTACAATCGTCTTACATTTAAAACAAAAAAGCAGTTTCAAGCCAGAGAAATGCAAGGGGAGGTTTCTCTTCAGGGTTTATTTTTCTTGGGAGTATTAAAAAAAAAAAAGTCTTCCCAGAGTGGAGAAGTCTAGAAAAGATTTCTTTTTTCTAGTCCAGCAACCTAAAAAAATTAAATTTTTTGTCTTCAATGTAAACTATGTTCTTCCATAAATCTTACAGAAAAAATACTGTATTTAATTTAGTTTTTTTATTTAAAGTCTCAATTTCTGAAGAAAAAGTAATGCAAACTTTGTGATCTGCTTCTTATCTCCCCACTATGGTTTGATTTGCCAATAATAATTATGTCAGTGACACCACTCAGAGAGGCTTTACAGATTGACTCTACTTTCCTTTTGTAAGTGACCCATCTGGTGACTGCAATATATTATTATTTAACCTGAATTGCATGCTTGAAAGTAGTCACCATTGCTAGTCCTTTGAGGTATTGAAGGAAGCTTTCTCTCTTTTTCTCACAGATTCCATTTTGTCTAAGAACATTTCAAGTTGTTTTCAGGACATCTAAGATTAGGGCTGGTGTTCTTTATTCTGTAGCTTTTGCTGATTTTTTTACTGGAAGATTTATTCTTTAAAAAACAAAACAAAACAAAACAACAAAAAAAACACCACCAACCCAACTTATTAAAAGATTATTCTGTGTTCAGATATTAAAAATCTTATTAAGTAACTTCATCCCATCTATCTGAGAGCTGATGTATAGAGATTTCTAGGGTATTCTCTTCATCTCAACTCCTGTGCTGTACTCAAAATTGTCTTGACTGATTGAGCAAGGGTTTAGATTCATTTGAATTGCCTTCACAACAGTGCCATGAACTGCATCAAGACTATTCACAATGCAAGAATGAGCTGAAGATAAATAGCAACCTAAAAGCCTTGTGAGTCTCAGTCTTTTGGAAGGGGATTTTGGAGAGCAGCTTGGACAAAGGAAAGCAGGGTGTTTAGGCCTGGCTTAGCTGGTGTAACTGAGCAGTCACAGCAGTTTATCCTGGCAGGTAACAGAGAGGGTGAGTTTGTGTGCTCCATGGAGAGAGGTGGCTCCAAGGGCAGGGCTGAGCAGTGGCTCCTTTGCTGGTGCTGGCTCTTTGGAGCCTGTCTGCCACCAAGATCTGTATAAACAGCCTCTTATCCATAGTGGATACCCCCTTTCCTTGTTCCTTTATGTTCTTTTGCTCCATTCTCATCACAGTGAACAGAAAAATTCTGAGAGAGACAGGGAAGGGTCTGAACGAAACATCTTACCTTTATAAATTATCATTTCTCATCTTCATCTTAGATAAAAGGAACAGGATGAGTTTGTTTCTGGGCAGATCACATTTCAAAACTTCTGTTGTTATTGTGTGTGGAGCTAAAGTGTTTTGAAGTAGAAGTGCAGTGAGCTGCAAGAGCCAAGGCTGTAAATTGCCTGTAGGGTTCTAATCCAAGAGGGCACTTGAATGTATTTTTATTTTCAAGCTAATTCACTTTGAAAGTACTGTTCTGCTTGTATGCATTTAAGTGTCTGGCACATCTGAGTTTTACCAAGATCTCTCTCTAAGCAGTGGTAGCTCTCTTTCTGAGAAATCATTCCACTATTTTCCGAGGATTTCAGATAGAGAGTAAAGCAAAGAGGACACAAATGAAAGTAATGTGAGTGATGTTTGAAAGAATACACGATGGTAAAGCTGTCCTTTAGTGTCTTCTGCCTACACTTCTCCTCTTAAAACTATGGAGGCTGTGGAGAGGGCATACAATGCTATCACATCAGAATGCTGTTGCAGGTAGTTTCCTCTTAGAACAGGGTTAGAACTGATGAAAACACTGGCCGACCTTCCTAGACTTATCCCCCATAGAAAGAATTAAGGCTTTTCAATCCATTTTTAAATCCATGCTCTTCTTAATTAGGATAATGATAAATTACTTTCTTACTGTGATGGTGTTATTTCAGACACATTTCTCAGGGCTTTATGGGACTTTCAATGTGAAATAAAAATACTTCCCTTTTTTTAAGACCAAGCTAGCTATTAGCCCTCAGGAGTAAGATTTTGAAGTTATAAGTGGTTTATCCATGGAAGAATTAACTTGCTGTCCCACTATCAGAAATCAAAACACTAGAAATTACTAGAAAGTACAAGAAAGCTAACCATAGAGCCTCAGTGCACTACTGCATCAAGCTGCTGGTTTTTATTGTCTTGAATACTCTGTGCAGGTCTGATCAAAAATATTTAGCAGAACTGGAAAGTGTAAGAGAAGAGCCACAGGGATCATCAAAGGCCTCGGCTTCTGGGTGAAGAACTACTGAGCTTGCTGTCTCCAGCTGTCACAAATGCCTGTCATCTGTCTCAAAAAAAGAGCCTAAGGGGAGAAATTACAGAAATTTTCAACATAATGTGTGATGTGGAAGAGTGGTCAGGGTTCACTGTCCTTTCCCACTATCAGATGTACAGGACATTGTATGAAGCTGGTAGAGGGTTTTCACTGCTCTGGCAGCACTGGAGGCTGCCAGACCCAAGGAGCTTATTGCTGCTGTGAAAAACATGTTCATTCTCCTGTGAAAATTAAAAAAGTTTAATAAAGGACAACAGGAGACAAGGACCATAGAGCAAAGTTTGTTACAGCCAGGTGCATCTTGGCACTCAGCCAAGAGCACACTGTCACCTTTTGGGACACCCCTTAAATATCTTTTCCCTTACATCAGCCTGTTGCATATTCATAGACCCTTATGCATACCCATAAATTAGTTTACATATTGTGGGAACTATTTTACATGGCCCCTCCTCGGTTCCACCTTTTTAGAGCTTGTGTGTCTGTCTCTTGGGTGTGATTTTGGCTGCTTCTTTTCACTTCCACTTTGGGCCTTGGTCCACAGTCTTCAGACAGCAGATGCTGATAGTTGGAATATCAGTAGCAGGGTCCTCATCTTGTGTTCTCTGGATGCTATCCCATCCAAGCAGGCTTTAACACAAGCATTTTTACATTTTTAACACAAGCGTAGCTATTTCACTACTATGTCTAAGCTTAATTAACAACAGAAATAAAAACTATATCTTTGTAACAAACTTACTTTAACATCACACATAGAGAATCCATTTTAATATTTGTGAAAAGCCAATATTATAATATGTATCTATAACACTGCAGATACCAGAACTTCACACTCCCTTGTGTTCTAAGGGACTGTGGCCATGTGTGCAGAGGAGCACTCACTGATAGTTAATAGAAATACCCAAACTGTACCTGATTCAGGATATCCTTATGAGCTCTGAGAGATGCCAAGAGAGTATACAGAGAGATCTTCACCTACCATATCTGAGAAAATTGACCAGGGGTGTTATTTAAATTAAAACAGCTTTTGTCAGCAGCAGTCTCTCCTGTAGGTTCAGGAAAAGGTAATTTTTTTTTTTTAATTTCTTTGCCTTGTTCATTATACGTCAATAAACCAACTGGGACATAAAAAAGAAGTAGGAAGTTTTGGTTTTTAGGAATAAATGTTGGGTCTAAGAAAATGATTCTTGAATGTTGAAGGATTAAAGTAGCCATCCAGTACCCCAAGGTGGCTACAAGAGAGCTTGAGAGGGATTTTTTGCAAGGGTGTGGAGTGACAGGATAAGAGGGAATGGCTTCAAACTGACAGAGGGCGGGGTCAGATTAGATTTCAGGAAGAGATTCTTCCCTGTGGGGGTGGTGAGGCTCTGGAACAGGTTGTCCAGTGGATGCCCATTACTGGAAGTGCTCAAGGACAGGCTGGGTGGGGCTTGGAACAACCTGATCTAGTGAAAGGTGTCCATGTCTCTGTCCAAGGCATTGGAATGAGATGATCTTTAAGGTTAATTCCAGCACAAACTATTCTGTGATTCATTCTATGATTCCATAAGTAACTGGACACCAACTGTGCAACTAACTGGAGTGTTGGGAATGTTAGGGCATTCCATATAAACTGCCCCACAAAAATATCTCTACTGTTATAGGTATTTTAATTTTTCTCTCAAAAGTGTTATTTTTTAGCTTAATAAAGCTGCCAGCACATAGGAACCTAAATAAATATGAAATAGCAAGTGTTCCCCTCCATATAATAATAAAAATGAAAGAATGACAGCTTGAACATAAAGTCCTTTTTTTTAATGGCTGGAGTGGGAGTTAGCTACTATTACAGGCAGATTCAAAAGCCTTTTCTCTGAGCCCATCCTGTTGTTCAGTGTTTATAGTCAGCCTTTTCTAAGCAGTGTGAATGAGAATTATTGAGAAACGTGCAAATTAGTTTCCTGCTTGCTGCTTGCAGATGATAACACAATCAGCAAAGTTACACTTTTTTTTTAAGATAAGGCAGATTATCCTAGGGCTCCAAGGGCCAGACTGGTGACAGGACTGTCACATGGACAGCCAGTGCTAACAATTCTCTGTTTATCTGACTCCCCAGTGTTCCTCATGGAGATGACATTCGTGAGTAACCGCAGCAAACGTGTGATTAGTGCTGCTTAAGCAGCCAGGCAGGATTCCTGCCTTTTGAAATACTTCTCCTGTGATTATGCCCTGGACCAAAAAACAAGATGGAGCCTGCACAGAACACTTGCAGGGTGATTCACTCTGGAGGGCATGTTAGGAGATTACCCTTTAGCACCTAACTTGCACTCAGTTTTAGGGCTTTTTCTTCGTTTGAGGATTTTTTTTACGTTTGATTGTGATCTCATTTCTAAAAAGCAGATCTGAAAATCTGTGCCAACATTTAATATACAAAAGTAGCTCAAGCTCATTCCCCTCCTTCCACTGGGTTTTAAGGCCTAATGTGAATTTCTAGCAGCATTTTAAGAAGATAAAAATACTTATTTGGCCATTCTTTCTTTTATACTACTTCAAAGCTTTAATTAGGGCCAAGGCTCATTTTAAACAAAATACCCTACAAACATGAATAAATGTTTCATTTTTCAGTTTGGAGAAAGAGATAAAGAACTCAATGTCCCATAATTTACAGTATCCAAGTGGGATTTTAAGGAGAAATAAAGCCACAAAAATGAGAATTTGTGTGCATGTATATATATGTGTAGATATACACATATTTCATAATCTTAGCTATTTTCTGATAGGATATGGCATCAATTAGGAAACAGTTCATGGAAAGAATTCTCTTTTATCATGTCCACTAACATCCTTTTCCTTTTTGTACCTACCCTCTCATAAATAACTAATCCAGCTTACAATCAATTTATAATCATTGGGTCAGGTTTGTTCCTTGTATTTCACCATTGCAAAAGTATGCTTTGTAATGCAGGATTAATAGTCTGGATAGCCCATCTTCTGGCAGGTGGAATTGGGCTTGTTTAATACCTAAAGTATCTCTGATATGTGATACTATCTGCATGCAAATATTTAGATATGGCTTTGGCATGAAGATGCTGGATTTACAGTGTAAATTTTAACTTTGTGTTTTTCTAAAGGAAAAAAAAAAAAAAAAACAACCAGGAGATCTAAATTCAGCTGGAAGTTCTGTTAAAGCTAATCTACTTTTTGTCCTGAGAATCACTAAATTACACAGCTACATTATTAGATTTATGACACCCAGAGCATCTTTGTGGTATGAAAGCCTTGTCAGTTGGTAGCAATGTTAAGAAAACTTGAACATTTCCTTTCTATCAAATGATTCATCAAAACCCCCTTATTTTGGGACTCTTCTCTGCACAGACAGCGTTAAATGAGGCAACTGCATAGCATTACTGTGTGCTTCTCTCCCTCTCTTTCCAACAAGTCTCATTCTACAAGCTGAGGCTTTCCTCTGCTGGTGGGTCTAGAGGACAGTGATACCATCTGCACCATCTGCTCTGGTAACATGGTGTAAAGAAATAATATCATTTCTACAGCTTCTGTTTCTTCATCTTGCTATTAATAACTCATCCAGTCTTGCTTTTTGTAAAAGCGTGTGTGTCTTTCAATAATACAGGTTTTTTCATCTCTGACAAGCATCTTACCATGCAGTGTGCTCATCTGACACAAGTGAGTTTGTGACCTTGAGTTTCAGATGTGACAAGGAAGTTCAGATGTTTTGTTCTGCTCCCCACCCTCCCAAGGATGCTGCTGACAAATCCTCATTTTCATAGTGTAATGGTTCTCAGTCACCTTGGTGAGTCATGTCAGGGATGCACAGGTTCCCAGCTGTTCTTTTTTTCTTTCAAGGCCTTGTTGCTTGTATCAGTTTACTCTTCCAGCTTTTGTTTAACCTGAGGGGAGCAGGTGTTTCCCTGTCTTCTTTGGGTCTTAGAATTCCAAACATAAAATTCTATTACAGGATACTGCTGCCAGTGTTCTGGCAGTTCAACCAGTCTGTCATTAGTGTAAAAGAACCTGAAAGACTGTATTGGGCAGACTAACCAGTGGCATAAACCACCTTGCCCAAGCTGAAAATGCCAAACTAAGTCATGACTCTGTGGATCATGGGAAGTCCATTTTCCAGCTTTCTCTCTCTACTAGTCTGGCAGTGACTTTCAGCCCAACAGCATAGGTAAGTGTATGAAAAAGCCTGTCAAAACACAGTGTACTTCGTGTTCCTTGTCACCAGAGTGCAGTGGCAAGTTAATGGAGGGAACTGGGTCATCAGATTTTGAAAAGGAGGGGATTTGCTGTGAGAAGTGTGGGAATCTGTGGAGGTGGTTCCCATTGTGAAAGTCCACTTTTGATATGATCTGTGATCTTAATACCTATATTGTCTTGGATCACAGTAACTCCTGCTTCATTGTATTACTGACAGCTGTTCAGCAGGGAAGAATAACTTTCAAAAGGATTTTGTCTCCTAAAAATGCAGGTACCTTTCTCTTTTTTTGTCTTAAATCTCTCCTGGTGATTTGGTGTACATTATTTACTTGTATCCTCATTTGTTGGGTCAAGCTGCAGTCAGTCAGTGGGGAAATTCTAATGTCTGTTTATAGGGCAAGCATGTAGATTAAAAAGTAGATTAAAAAGATATATCTAGTATATCACTTTTCATTCATCAGATCATGATACTGGTCTTTAGTCTAGCACAATACAAAACATTTTAAGGGCCAAGCTAACCTTACTTGACATCTCTAAGGTTGTATTTAATGAAGAGCTGTGTAATTACTGCCTTTGTTATGCAGCTTGAGATGCTGAGATGTTTCAGCTTGTGCCAGTTCCTTTGGATCAAATTTGCATCTGTCTGGTAGTGCTGTTTATGCTTGTCATGGTAGTGGCTGTTACCAGCTGGGAGTGCTAGTGGACAAGCCTCATCCCAGTAGCACATGACTGACCCCTTGTTTCTTCCAGTGGAGAAAGGTGATTGAAATGATGCCATTTGTACAGTGTCCAAGGGCATCCTGTGTAGAAATATCTCCTGATATGATTAAATAATTGCATAATTATATGCTTTTTCAACTCTGTTCAGTGTATACAGCTGTCATGATCCTCCCACTGACAGTACTGGTGTGTGTTGTATTGCTTCTGCAACACCTTACTTACCACCAACAATATTGCCACAGTAATTAACATGATTCAAAACCAGGGCTCATTTTGCAAATCTTTGTCATTTAGGATTTTGTTTTGCTAACCAGTTTCAATTTGTATTCCAGGATCTGTAGGCAACAGTGATGTACAGTATCATCTGCATTCACACTTAGGATTAGTAAATAATAAGTAGGAATCAGTCACTAGCAAAATGAGTCATTCTTCACCATGACAAAATCAGTAAAACTAGGTGCAAAATGTGCTATTCTTTTGTGGGTCATCTAATAGGAGCTTTAACAGAACACTGTATTGAGTCAGGCCTTTCCTGTTTATAAGAACAGAACACATGTGATGCAACCCCAAAAAGCAATTTAACTCCACCCCAGTGGCAGACTTATCCCTGGAAGAGTCAGAGACAATTGTGTCATGCCTTAAAATGCCTGCCTTGCAAAGCACACACTGCTTGCTTCTCATGCTTCCACAAACCTTCTAATTCAAGCTGTGACCACAGTGTGCTTGGCTTTGAGCTTCCATTTCAGACTTCATCTTCTTTTGGTGTGCTGATAACCCTGGAGTGACAAAATAACATCTGCAGGGAACACTAAGGCAGCTGATCCTGCTGGAACTCTTAGTTGTCCATGGCTGCTGTAGGTTGAAGACTAGATGGGCCCAATTTGCAAAAAATACAGAATCTCAGAAATACATGCTGAGTCCTGCTGGGCTTACACCTTAAGGGAGATTCTTACCCACATTTCCAGTGAGCAGCTCTGAAACTCTGTTTTGTGTTTCATGGAACCTGGGTACTAAACAGCGGCTGTGTGCAGAGGCAGCTCGTATCCTCGTGTGTCTTGGGATGTACACATTCAAAAAACAGCCATCCTCAAGGAGCTTCACACAGACTCAGCTCACACGTAGTGGAGTTTCTGCAGAGCCACATTTTCTGTGTCACATTACCTAATTCTCAGAGCACACAGACAACCCAGCCCCAGGTACATGCAGTGTGATACTGCAGAGTGCAGACACTCTTGAAGCTCTGCTGGAGGAGGCTCAGGTTTAGCACAACCCAGGAAGGCTCTGGCAAAATCTCGGCAGTACTGCTGTTCTTTACTGTCCATGTTATCCAGGTTTTTGAAGAAGCCACATGATCTTTGCTCCTTATCTCCCTGATAGTTGGAGAGTTACCTGCCTGCCTGATAGATATTTGTTACAGTCTATTTCCAAATGGATGTCATTCTTACTTGAGATATTTAGTGAGAAAAAATAATGAAAACACTCCTTCAGTGTAACCAGCTGACTTATTGATATTGCTGATACTGTTCTCTTGACATTTTTATTTGATTTTTTTTTAATGAGCTCTGCTCCATGATGAAGGTAAGATCATCTTCCTGACTCATCATTCTTGTTGAGACACTCTCGCCAAGCTTTTGCATTTCTTCCACTCATCTGCCTCTTGTCCATCACAGTGAGCACAGCTTTCTTGTTCCATCCATTGTAATTCACTTTATATTATTGTGCCATCAGCTTGTGCAGTGCAAGTGAGGTAACATATTCACTTGCCTAATTTTTTTCTTCTGTTCTCTGATTACAGCCTTATTCATAGGGGAAATGCTCTCTCAGAATCCACAGGCCACTCTCTTTTCTTCCCCACAGATCATCCTGTAAGAGTTCCTTCTGCCTTGGTCCCTGCAATGCACAGCCAGGCAACCAAAGACTAGAGAGCTGGCAAGTTGAGATGATTCCTTACTGTTCAAAGCTATCTGTTATCTCAGTCTCTTAACACCACTCTTTTGTTTGTTTGCCTTCTGTATTTTGTCATCCTTCACTGTGAGTTGGGCAGGATGGATACTGCTTTTGTTGGATAGTTGGAGAACCTTACTTGTTTGCAGATTTCAAGCACTAATATTAGATAATTAATATCCAATAAAGAAGAGTCTCTAGTTTTGAGTTATCATTTATCTTTGCTGTTGAGAGGAAAGAAAAAGTAGAGTTGTCATCAGTCATAGGGAGTGGAATAGCTTTTACCTTCCAAAGCAGAAAAATATGGAGAATGCTTTTGTTTTTATATCCATATAAAATCCTAATTAAGAATTTTGTACATGTATATTGACAGACAATAGAAAAGGAAGAATTCTGTTGTCACCCATTTTTGTTTTCACATCTGCAGAGAACTCAAGAATGTCTAAAATGTTTGTCCCACATTTCCTACAAAAAGAAGGTATTTTTGTCCTCACTGCAGGGGGGAGAAAAAGACAACAAATTAGTCTTCAAAATAAACTATATCAAAAGTTATTGTGGGAAAAGAAAGCTTTTTTCCATAGCAACTGCTTTGCTGCCCTAACAGCAGCAGTATTTGTTAGCATTAGTCACAGCTGGTTTGCACCTCTTGCATTAGCCCACATGCACAGGATACAAATGGAAAACCCTCATCAGAACTTAATGTCACGTAGCTTAATGGCACACTTCTAGCCTGTTCTTTTGTATGTTTTGTGTCATAATAACTTTCACAGTTCAATGAGATTTAATATTCCCTGTGCTTAATTCTGCAGGCACCTTAGACAAACATGTAGAACTAGAGAAACTCGTGGCCAAGTTCCTTGGTGTGGAAGATGCTATGGTGTTTGGCATGGGCTTTGCAACTAACTCAATGAATATTCCAGCCCTTGTTGGAAAGGTGAGTACTTCCTTCAGGAACATGTAGAGCAATCATTTATTAATTGCTGTAACTGCTGTTGCAGTACTCTGGGCTTTCAGTGAGTGGAAAGGCTTGATCGAGGAACAGAGCTTGGTATCAGGAATGTGTGAGTCATAAAGCTGATGACCTTGTGACCTTAAATATGCTCCTTTATCATCTGTGATAGCACTGAGTGTTGCTATCACACATTCCTCACATCTGCTTAAGGATCAGTGATACAGCTCTCTAGCTCCTCTTAATGACGTTTCTTCTCCTTAAAAAGTAACCAAATGTTAAATCCCAGTCCAGGTGTTGTGGGATGAAGTACTTAGGCCACTTGCTGAGATTTTGCCCAGCTTCCTGTGATGAAAGATGATGATTAGGATAGTTTTTACAACACTTTGAGAAAAGGAAAAGCACAGTGCTTAGTGTTCCAGCTGAACAGAGCTCCAGCCAGCCCTGCAAAGAAAGCTGGCAGCAAGTGCAAGTCTAAAGCTGTGATCATGTTACAAAAGTTGGGTTCTTGGTGCTGAAGGGACCTCCTCTCCAGTTTGGCGTAGATAACTCAAAGAAATCCATCATCCTGTCACTGGTAACTGTGGACATCACAAACAATTGCACTGTGCTGATGGCTGGAAAATGGGTAACTCCTCCTTGGCTTGTCCAGGTGTGGAGCAGCTGGAAGTGTGCCATGTAAGCACAAAGCATGACCTCCCTCTTGGTGGAGGTAGAATGAATTCAGTTTGTGGTGTATAACCAAGACTTCTGAAACGCCAGCACAGAGGTGAAGTCACTTCCCTCTCTGTTGAAGATGACTGCAGCTTTTGCAAGATCTCTAAAATACAACTGCTGGGCAGGGAGAGTTGCTTCAGTCATCCAGAACATGAACTTCAGTCTGCAGCAGTGCTGGAGAACTTCTCCAGCAGTTTCAAGGGGAACAGATACAGAGAATTAATGAAGGTAAATTTATGAAATTGGAGATATGCAGTGTGAGATATGCACTTGTCTTAGCTGTATAATAATTTTCCCTCCCTTACCTGGCTTCGTGTAGAGATTCAAGCCTCTGTCAGAGGTGGGATAAATATAAGTGGCACAAATAAAGATATTAATTTATGTATTTTTAATAAATAAATATGTTTATATATATATTTGAAAATTCGGTATGTATTATTATATATATTACAAATATTATTCAACTACCCTAGTTTGAGAGATTTACTCCTATGTTTTCCTCTATAATTAAGTCTAGCAGCTACATTTTCTTGTCAAGCTGCATCTACACTTACGGTTAGTTCTTCAAACCAGTCTCTGTGGAGATTGTGTGAGTATCTCAACCTAGGTCTAATCTATGATTCCAGAATAAGGTTTTGCTTAATTATGTGTAATGAAACACAGCAAAACATGTTCAATAGAGAGCAAACAAGGGTTCAAACTTGAATTTCAACTGTGAGTCCTGCCCCTTGTTAATGTAATAGACAAATTTACTTCTCCCACATTTCTATTTTCGATTCTAAAAACAAAATGAATTTTCAACTGAGTTAATTAATAAAAAGTATACAGCAGGTCAACTCTATATGCATTTACCAGATAAAGACTCTGGTTCCTAAACTTCACTCACATCTTAATGAAGGTGGGACTGACAAGGTATCAGTCTCTGCTCATCTCATTTCTGCAGTCCAAAGGGCTGATGCCAGGCAAGCCTCAGTATTACTTCTCCTTACACTACTGCCATAGAGCCTTTACATGTGGGGTGGTGACTGCATTTTCCTTACAGCTCAAAATGGGCTGTAAACAGGTGATAGAGGAAGCAACATTGCCTGATTTTACTATATAGAGTCAGTGTTTAACAGGGTTATTTGCTGCTTTCCAGTTACAGGAAATATTGGGCCCCTGTGCGTCACCTGGGAATGCCTGAGAATCTGATCCCACTATTTCAGCCTTTGCAGTGCACCCCTGTAGGAATGTGTCTCCTGTTGACAGAGGGACAAAACCATTTTTTGTCTCTTAAAAAAGGAAAAATCTCAGAAGTTTCTCTCCTCGATTAGGTAAAAAGACACCTCATAAGACCTTGGGGACTTTATCTCAAACTTAAGGATAGCCAATTGGACAGGAGCCAAAAAGTCCCACCTGAGCAATTTACTAGAAAAGGAATAGAACAAAGAAACTAAAGGCTTTTGTGAGGTGTTCTACCAGGAGCAAGAACTTCTTGCCCCTGGCTCAGTTTTTCTCTGTAAAGAGCTTTGTTATTTTGCCTTTTATTAAAACTCTTCTGTTTCCAACACTACCACAGAAGCCATCCTGCTGATTTTATGCCATCTGAGGTGGCTGAGCTATCTGATATAGATCACCAAGAGCTTCTGAGACCTAACTCAAAAAGAAACCCTCTATCACACCCTGGCCCCTCCAGGAAAGTGGCAGAAAATTCATTTAATGTTTAATCCTTACAGTTTAATTGGTGCAGTGCTCTGTCACAGACACGTGTGTATGTTGGCACACACATGCACACGAGCCTGCAGCCTCCCAGTTCATGCAGATGCTCATTGCACTCCTTCTCCACAGGGCTGCCTCATTTTGAGTGATGAGTTGAACCACACTTCTCTCGTTCTCGGTGCGAGGCTTTCCGGTGCCACTATTAGAATCTTCAAGCATAATAGTGAGTATTGAAGTTGGAAAACTTTACAGGCAGAGTTACTCACACCTCAAAGGCAAGAATGATTTCTTTTAATGCTTACTTTGCTGTCAGTTGCCAGATGATGCTTTTGTCCAGGCAGGATGATCAACTGTTTAATATTATGACTGGTTTCTGATGGGAAAAATTAATAGTGCAATACTATAATTGCTCTTGTGTCTTTTTGACTTGCTGAATGACTGTGTGCTGCCACTAAAGTTTCATTGTTATTGTCGCTGTAGCCCAAACAGTAGAAACATACTTTAAAAACATGCCTGTTTCCAGCAGGTTCAGTGAAACCAGAATTACTTTAACATGGCATTCCTTTGAAGCAGTTACTCTGAATTCCCAGGGATCTAACAGCAAAGTTGCAGATGGTTATATCAACAGCATCATCCCAAATATTCTTTGAAATAGAATTTTAGTCTAGAAATCACAGATGAACTTTGCAATTGTATAGTTATCTTCTAAAATGCTCATGCTCTCTAACTTTTATTTAGTTAGTGCTGCTGTGGTTACTGTCAGAGATGTTGGGACTGCCTTTGCTGTTCTTTTCCCTTATTCCCCATTACAGTTCCCTTTTCCATCCTCACTGCTGCCAGCAGGCAGTGACTGCAAGAAAGAAGCTAGTGTAGTGGTGAGAAATCAGAAGAGTGGTCTGGTTACCTTTCTTAATGGCCAATACAATCTTGTCTTTACTAAGTGTTGCTTAAGGGAAGCAAAAATGAATTATGCATATGCTGTAAAAGGCCTAAGGATGAGTTGGAATGAAAAGCACACTATAATTATACTATAAGATGTTGTTATAATTAATATCAATTCATAATTTGGGCAAGAAGCAATTTCTGAGGATCATTCAAGGATTAAAGACCATCTGAACAGGAATATTTTTACAGAATTAAGTATTCATAGAATAACTGTAGCATACCCCAACATGGTCCACTTCCACAAACCTGGATATGCTAAGCATGATTGCCACACCAGTCTTTTCTCAACTTTTCCTTGGTTTTGTTCAAAGCCTTATCCCATTCAATCAGGTTGCATCACCTCTTACTACCCAAATCCAAACACTCTCAGCCTCTCCACCCACCTCTGCTGTGTGCAGTCCAGCTGGCTTCTATCACTTCCAACATCAGCAAATATTTCAGTCTGAGGACTATGTTACTCTCAGCTGTGAAGATATCACCTGGAGCTGTCATGCTTGCTTTAAGGAATTCAGTCTCTAACCATTCCTCAATATTTCATTCCCCTCCCCAGAACCTCATACCTAATCAGCTTCTGCTGCACTAATAGTAAATTAAAGCTGATGCTCTTCTGAATAATGGGTGAGCCTAAAAGTAATAGTGAACTACCCAAACAGCACTAATCTAGCACTGGAAAATGCAGACAGTTCCTTTAAGGATCTTGGCAAACCTCAGTGGAAGCCCATCCAAGTTCATTTGGAAAAACTCATTGGTTTCAAGATTAAAGATCTTATTTGCCAAAGACAAGATTAAAGATCTTATTTGCCAAAGACAGCCTTATATACCATTGCTGGGACATCATCTTAGCTCACTTCCAAAATGAAACTTTGGGAACTTTTGCAAGTACTGTTTGGAATTGAGTGACAGCTTTTGTTGTCACGATTTTGTAGTCTTGAGCCTAAGCTGCATTTAGAGAGAGCTTCATATGCCCATGCTTTCTCTCAGTGCACTCTGAGTCTCTCAGCTGTGGCTAGAAAGTTGTGTCTTTTAATATTTCCTTAACCATACCATGAGTTACACATCACTAACAACTAAAATCACACATGCAGAGATGTATGTAAGTGCCTTTTGCCGTGGGGGAAGTAAGATGTGTTTTGGAGGAGATAGCAGTAGAAAGCATAACCCAGCAGGGCTGCTGCCTTTGTAGGATGCAAGCTTTCACCCAAAATGGAGCAGACAGCCTTGTGCCCTCTGAGTCTGTCAGGGAGTAGTGGAACTCAAGTCAGTACAGCAAAAAAATTAAGTACCAAAACTGTATTAAGTAAGTAACCAAAAATTCCAGCTTGGGTTGGGAGGGTTCTTTTCAGTTAGACAGATTTTGTTTTGTTAGACCAGAGCTGTGTTACTTATGCTCCCAGAGTCATTCTTGCTCATGTGTGGGTATGTGACACATAGAGGCATGCCCAAATGGTCAGACTGTGCTTGTGCTGCTGTTGCCATGCTTAGGAAGAGGAGAATTGAGCCCTGCTCCATGTCACACTGCTTGGTGTGAATGCAGGGTTTCTTGTGCTGTACTGGCCCTGTGCAGGAATAGAAAACTTTGCACTTTAAGCTACTGCTTTAAGATCTTTAATAAGCATTGTTTTTACCACCGGGTTCTGACAAGAGCATAAAGCTCTCTCCTCTTTACTTTCCCTGCTCTGTTATGGAAAAACTCTTTGTCTAAAGAAAAATGATACAAAACTGTGTTCTATGATAAAAATATTTCGCAGAAAAGAGAGTAAAACCTACCATTTTAAACTTGCTATGAAGTACCTGCATCTTTCAAAGGTTGTACTGTAACTAATTCTGCAAAACTATTACTTTACCTCAAAGCATGAAATCTGCAATAGAGGATTGATTTGTCATCTTTCAAAAGCAAATAGTTATTATTTTTTTTATTAAAAGACAAGAAAGAATCTCTACCTATTACCTTATATATGTATAATATAGTTCTTATTCTTACAAAAGTTAATGAAGTTCTATTTCAATAAGTGGGTAGCTCTCTTAGACATTTCACTTTCCATAAAACTCTGTATAGCTTTTCTAGAACAGACAAAATCTTTAGACATCTATGATTTTCCTAGGTGAAATAAAAGGCATCTGGTTATCTTTCCTTTCTGGCAAAAAACATTGCATGGCTGTATGAGAAGGTTTGCAAGCCCTAAAGTGAATAATAGAAAAAAAAGTGCTGTGGACCTATAAGTCTGTTTTTATTTGGACATAGGAATGTTTCCTGCATCCTGACAGTGAACAATCCCTTCCTTGTAAACAGACAGGAATTTACAGGCCTGGGCTGAGAGAAATGCACAGGCACACACACCTGTAGATCATCTGTGTGAGAGAAATGTAAGAGAATATTCCATTTTAGCCCCATAACTGAAACCTACTGAACAGGGCCTTCCCTTCCTGTGGGCTCTCATTAGCTCTGTCCCCAGTCTTCCCCCTGCTGAGGCCATTGCAGTATTGGCACATGGGTTTTGGCCTCTAAGGGAGTTTTTCTGTATCAGGCATTTGTGGGATTTTGTGGCTGCAAGCAGCAAAGTTCAGCTCCATAGGGCCCCTGCTCTGAATCACAGGTCATGGGGATTTTAATTTTTTTTTTCAATTTTATTTTTAGGCTCTAAGCAGTCCTAAATGTATGCAGTGGTGTTTTAGTGGACTAAAATCATTCTGATCTGCCCATAAAGCACCTGCCTTTTGTCTCCCTTGCTGTGGGGAGGACACCACTCAGGATGCCATTTCCTAGGCAGTGTTTTTTTTGGAAGATAGGACAAAGCTGCAGTGCTGCACTGGAATTCAGGCAGCAGCACAGTCCAACAGGCAGTGTGCAGTAGGAGAAGGTGGGATGCTAAAACATCTCCCCACCACTGGGGCAGTAGTGGCCTGGCCTTGGTCAGTTTTTTTGCTAGGAGGTGTCTGATGTTACCCTCACCAGCTTTGGTCTCCAGGGAGTCTCTCCCACCTTCCCCAGGTGACAGGCTTGGGAGTCCTTCAGTTAAATGGGGCTAAACTCAGATGGTTTTATTTTCTGGCTCAAGGAGAGATTGACTGTAGGTTTCTGGCCCTTTTTTTTTTTTTCTTTTTAATTTCTAAGGCAATCTTTTACTAACACCATACATTTAAAAGCCTTTTTTCAGGATCTCTGACCTTTATCTAGTTAAGTATTAGCCAAAATCCTTGACCCACCAATAAAACCTGAAAAGCAAAACCAAATATTTAACCATTAATCAGCCTGTGATTTTATCTAAGTGGTTCTCTCACAGCAGTTCTGGGTCTTATACTGGTATCAGGTGTTCCTTCAGTGAACAGATGAGGGTGTTATGGACTGATTAAATCCAAGTGAGTTCTGTTCTTACCAGCCTGTAAAAGAAGGCACCATGCAAGGCTTAGGATTTGTTTATTCTTTCTAATTCTACTACATTTTTCCCATGTAGCATCAAGCAACTCAACTGCAGTCCTGTTTTCAGGTTTAGATTTGCAATTGCCTGAAAAGTCAGTGGGAATGTTGTGACAAGGCACAGAACTCAGGCCATGGGGGTAAAAATATTTGCAGTTCTCTTCATTGCAAGGCATTGCATTCACTGAGCAGTCAGAACAAGTGATCCTATGAGGAAGGCAGGAAATTGCAAATCATAACCAAGGTTATGCTTTGGCGAGGTGAAAATCCAGCCTGTAATCTGGTGCTTGAATCTGCATCTGAAATGACAATCAGGGCAATACATTCCTAGCTCCTCCTTATGCACCTTTCCAATGTTGTGGAAGTAGTAAGGGATTTTTTTTAGTTTCTTACAGATCAAGTAGTTGACAACAATTGTGTGATGCAGGTGTGAGCTGTCCAGGTTCCCATACAAAACTCAGCTTCCAGCTTGGACAACAATTGTGAATTTATGTTAATCCAAACTCTGGCATTTCTCAGTCTACTCAGTCCGATTTCTGTTTTGCAGTTAGATAATAGTGCCATGAGGACACCTTGAGAATGCACAGCTACCTGGAGGAGTTGTGGTTAATGATGAAGGAACTTCTAGGTGGCCAAAGACCTTCATCTTTCAGAGCAAATATATTCTCTAGCTAAAAAGAAAGAAATAAAAGGGGAAAAATGTGGAAAACTAAGAGCAACTAATTAAGCAAGCAAATAAAATAAGGGGGAAATGAAAGAGATAAATAAGCAGGTTAAAATGGCAAAGAGATCTCTTTGGTTGCAAAACTCCAAGAGTTTGTGGTGGTTTAGTACAAGATAGCTCCTTAATTTTTTTTTTTTTTTCAAACTGTGTAGGTAGCCCTTGATTTTCAGAAGGGAAGCAGTGTTACAGCTATTACAGAGCAGGATGAAAGGCACATTACCCACTAAGGTTTTGTGCTCCTTGAAGCCTCTGGCCACTATCAGAGACAAGACTTGCCCAGATAGGTGGACTGCAGCCTAATGCAGCTGGGTGTGATTCCCTGTGACACACACCGACGCTGCCAGGGCAAGGAGACTGGTCTGTCCTGCTCCCTGCACGCTGTGTCTGCAGTCACCCTCTCAGCCTTGAGAAAGCCACATCTGCCTTGCCAAGTGTGCACAGGGAGCTTTCTTGAGCCATTGCCCTTTCCTTTCAGAGAGATTGGTATTTATTGAGGGGCAGGGAGGGGAGTCTCAGACTGTTGCTGTGGCTGCAGTGATCACCACTCCCACGTTCCAAACAAAGATATCTGTGTGTAGCCACGGGGTCTGTGATATCTGTCAGCCACCTTGCATGAGAGTGCAAAAGGGGAGAAACTGAAAATCAGAGTTACAAGCACAAAGCAAAAAGAAGAACATGACAAGAGTCGCAGCAGGCTGTTTATTTCAATTAAACAGGATTCAGCTGACATCACACAGGAGGCTTCCAGCCCACACAGGGGAAGGGTGATGACATCCCTAGCATTGCAGTGTAAGGACGAGGGCCTCCAGAAGCCTGCTGTCCCACCTGCACTGCAGGCAGCATGACACTCTGCCTGCCCAGGTTCAGACTTGCTCCAGCCCACTGGCAGTTTGTGTTCCTGGTATTACTCTTGAATTAACTGTGAGAGATCCCAAACAAGGATTATGCAAGGTCCACCAACCCACTGATAGATCCACTGTCCCCTCTTAGGAAACTTTATCCTCCATATCTGGGGAATATGCTGTAAGGAGAAGGTGGAAAGTGAAACACATGGATAGATTTGGTTGTGCTTTGACTGATTAACTCTACCTCCAGGGCTGGTGAGCAGTTGTTGGCCATTGCTGCTGAAAACCTTGGGCTGGTGATGGTCAGACAAGGAAGGACTGTTATTTTCTCTATAACTGGTTATTCAAGATGGACTCGAGCAGCTCATCATCTTAATATCCTAATGTCTCTCAGTCTAACTATATTTAATGAGTAAATAATTTGATATCTGAAAGTCATCTGGGGTTGTGCTGTTGTTTTTCCTGGCATTCAGTATTTCCTACTTTCCGAAAAGCTTAAGCACAAGCACACAGAGCACTGTTTTCACCTTGAAGAACAGAAGCAGCCTTTTGTGGGGAATACTAAAGATTTTCTTCTTTCTGCCTGTTTCCCCTTTCCAAGTGAGGCAGTTAATAGATCATTAAAATTCATTTGCACATGAACAAATTATGTGTTGACTATTACAGGCTTCAGAAAGAGTCACACATACGTGTTTTTTCAAAATGAGATGTCAGAAAGAAAGTGAGATAGCCCTGATCCTGCAAACAGACTGTTCTTAACCTGTACTCCAGCAGGACTATATGATGTGTAAAATCAGGGAACCTCATCCCTTGCAGAAGTTCTGCCCAGTCTGAGGTCTCATGTTCCACGGTAGTTTGGACAGAGGACCTATTCCACAGCCATGTATGTTTTAAAACAGAATTATATACATTTCACTTAATTTCCTCTCCTTTTTTTTTCTTTTCATGGGCATGTGCTAAAACAACTAAATCTTCAAGCCATGCTCTTAGCTTAGAGGCAGAATGGCTTTTCTGAAGTGAAGAGCTGATCTGGACTGAGACATAGAACACTGACTTGAAAAACCCTGTGTGATTCAGAAAAGGGGTTCAAAGGTCCCAAAAGGATTTAGAGGACACTGACATCAATAGAGAATAATTTGGTGGAGAAAAGGGGGTGTCCAAATTTTAGTCTGAGATTTCTGTTACACTGAGGGAGCCCTTTAGGAGGAGTTCTAAATATTATCTACTTGAAACAAAAGAGAACGTGAGCAGCTGCAAATTATCGTCTTGGTTTTAACTTTCCCATAGAAAGCAGCAAAGAACTTTGATTTCCTTGATTGCCATCTAGTGGAAAGTGTGCTGTCTGCATTGCATTATTCCTAGCAGCATTCTCCATCCTGGAGCTCACTGAGGTGTGCAGGCCATTGCACCACTGGAACAAGGGGCAACTGATACTGCCCATGCCTATTTTGTGCTTTGTAGAGTACAGCAGGGATTTGCTAGGTCAGGTGCAGAGTGGCAGCTTGGTTACTGAGAACTGCACCTTCCACCAACATCACTGAATGTTCCTGGGAAGAGGTGAGGCATCAGGATGTGGAAGGGTTCAGGTCATAACCTGGCCATCTCTCAGGGCACAGGGTACTCATAATGGGCAATTAATGTGCAATGGCTCCATTCCCCTAGGGCAGAAACCGAACTGTGGGTCAATATTAATATTTCTAAGGTGTATTTTTTTTTCCCCCTCAGGACAATTCATTTTACACATTAACTTTGTAGAAGGTTGTATTAACTGTGTTAAGATGTGCTGCTGAAGCAAATGGGGTTATATTGTGGAAAAATGCCATTGATTTTCTCAGCCCAGAGTTTGAGCTGATCTGTAATGTTATTTGGGTATTATGAGACTCTACAGAATGTTCATGGAAAATATTTTGAAATGCCAATCCAGATTCTGAAAAGCACCTGAATAATTCATTTTGAAGAGCGTCCATTCATCGGAGACACCAGAATGCTGGTGCATTGAGAGTCACATTTGGCTTTTCCCTGATTTCTGTGGTATTTTTTCTTGCTTCTTCCATCTTCTTCAAGATTTCAAATGGCTTTCCTTCAAGGTATTTTTTGATGACCTGCACTCAGCCCTTAAGGAAGCAGCTAAGGATCATAACCTTGTTCCAGGGCTCCTTATATTGAAGTCCTGCCAGTGCCAAGCATTTAGGCACCAGATTAATGCATCCATGCCATGTGCTTGTATCCACCTGCCTCTTCCTTTCCCATCAGAAACCTTCCACTTGTTTTCCTTCTTGAGGAGGACAAGACTTCTCTTGCTGCCATCCTTATGTGCTTCATGCAGCCTTGTCAAAACCTTTGCTGAAGAAATGCTTGTTTTTTGTGAGCTTGTGGCTGGAAAGCAACCAAAACTCACGACTGAAGCCTTGATAAATTATGAGTATCAGCAGCCCCTACACAGAACTGCTGGCAGCCTCAGTACTGAAGCAAAGTAATTCCCTTTTGCCTTTAAATACAAATGTATGCTGAGTATTTCTAGAAGTTTCCCAGATCAGGTGCATATCTGGAAGCCTTTTACAACTCTTCCTGTCACTAAATTGCATTCACACCAATGAAAGGAATTGTTGGGTCTTGCCTACTAATAAAAGAAGTTTATCTTTAGGACACTTTTTTTTTTTAATGTTGTATTTTTCTGAATAGGAAAAATAGCAGCTAAGAGAAAATGGAAAGTTCTTGACAAAAAACTGTTAATGTTTTTTCCTTCCTCCTTTTTCTTATTTTTAAATAAAGATATGCAGAGCCTCGAGAAGCTGCTGAGAGATGCAATAATATATGGACAGCCTCGCACCCACAGAGCATGGAGAAAAATTATCATCCTGGTGGAGGGCATTTACAGGTATGCTTGTGTTGTAGAAAGATGAGTATTCTATCATTTCTGAGGACAGAATGATGAATTGAGTGGGGCAAACTCTGACTCTAGGTATCTGAGGGAAATCTTAATGAGAGTGGAAGTTGCACTAACTTTCTGTGATCTCATGAATGTGTTGATTTCCATGATGACAGCCTGAACCTTGTATCCTGTAGCTCCAATTAGACCCTGTACATTGTTCTGAATGTTGATTTAGAAAATCACAGTTGGGTGGGAGATGTACTGAGAGCAAGACAGGTAAGGTGATGTATGTTGTGACAGATGTGATAAAGTTTGTGGAACTATAGTTGGTGAGGAGTTCTGCTGAGTAAGAGTTGTTTGTTACACATGGACAGATCAAAAGACAACTACACAGAATTAAGCTCTGCATGCCCAGTTCTTGCCCAGTTGTTGAAACCTTAAGCTAAACTTAGGTTAAGTGATATCAGCACCTTTTTAGTAACTAGTGCTGGATCTAATAGACTCACACTTTAACAGGAAAATTGAAAGACTGGCTTTCAAAGAATTATATAGTGGTATTTAACATAGCCCTAGTCCCTGGAGGAATTCAAATGAGAGAAGTGCCTTTGAGAATGCATCTGATAATAGCAGCTTCAATAATACAATATAATTATAGAGCACCTAAGTCAAATAGCTACACAGCATGGTGCAGCTTTTACCCAACCAGAAAGTCAAACAGTCAGTGGAGTTGAGCAGTGAAGCAGTGGCACCAGCCAGGCTCATCACCCTGGGCTTCATCCTGGCCACTGCTCCAGTCTGGAGAAGGTTGCTGGGAAGGCAACCAGGGCACTCATGGAGGAGGAGCCATTCCTGGGCAGGAGTTGGAGAAGGGAAGGGCCAAAGAAGCAGGAGTGTGAACAGAAAGAGGGTTTGCAGGGGTGTAGGCGAGGCTAGTGCAGTGATGACAGGAGATGGGGGAGCAGGACAGGGGTGGTTTGGGGAGTAGCAATACCTGCCTCAGAGAGAAAGAAACCAGAGCCACTCATTCACAGGGCACGACAGGGTTTATAAAAGTGACATTAAAACTTTCTATGTGGGGATTGTATCATGTGTTGCTGAAATACCGCCAGTCTCGATGGGCAGTCACTTACGCCATTTTACTGCAAAATGCTGGCACAGCTTGGCCAATTAGCTTTTTATTGGTAAAAAATCTTCTAGGATCTCATGTCATCACAACTTCATAGTTGTCAGTGCTTTCTTTTTGCCTAACATTTTCCATCTGCAAAGAGACCAAATCAGTCCTTATCTAAACACCTGTCACTCAGAGGTGAAACAGGATCAGCAGATCAGCTGATCCAAAGCAGGCTGAACGTGTCCTTTCAAGCAGAATAAACAGAGCAAAACTACAAATAAACATTGCTTGGCACTACTAAAAGAAAGCTTGGATTTAAGGGCTTTGATCACACAGAAATTAAGTGGACCACCAACATTTTACTGACAAATGTTCCCTGGATCACATGGCTGGCAGAAAAGGCTCCAGCTGCTGAGCTTTGTTCACTTTTAAATCCTTTATCCTGAATATTGACCACTAGGGAATGAGAAGGTAGACTGGTAACACAGAGGTGTGGATCAGTCCAAGAAGTGGAACAAACCCACTGTCAGCTATTTAAGTATACTAACTTGTAACTGTATTTCCAGATTTATGTTTGGAGTAGAGTTTTCTTTCCTGTCGTTTTATAGTTCATTCTCAAATGAGCTTTAATTCACCAGAATTCAAAAACCTTCTGTTGGAATGCAAAATAAAAGCACCTTAAACCTCAGAATACCTACTTAAAGGAACCATAAAGCTCCTTCTGCTCCATAAAGGCCAAATAGTGTTAAGACCATTCATGCCCTGAGTGTCTATGCTTCTGAAAGGCATAAGGTCCTGAAAAAACAAAGCTCAGGTCTCTAATAGTCTCTCATTGGAAACTATCCCTAGCAGTAGCTAGGTTGGTGTGTTGGTTGGTTGGTTGGTTGGTTGGTTAGTTAGTAAGTTGTTTTCACAGTCTAAGCAGATCAGAAATTGGAGAGTGTGGTTTGGTTGTAAAGGAAATCTGCTGTGGCTTGAGTGAGGGCGAATGCCACCATGTACCACCTCGCTGTGTCCCTGCCGCCGCTGCCAGCCCAGGCCCCACGGCACTGCCAGGAGCAGGCTCACAGCCCGGGCACTCTGAGCCAGCTGGTAGCTAAGAACATTTCATATGCAAAAATTAAAAAAAAAAAAAAAAAAAAGCTGGAGAAGGACAAAGTAGAAATGCTCTTACTCTTTTCATGTGTATGTTCTTTCCTTTCTTGGCCCGAGCTTTTGAAAGACTAAAATTTTCCAGCCCCTTATTGGCTAATGATAGTTTTCTTGAAGGTTTGCCAAATGTCAAATTAACATTCATCACGAGGGTTTAAGAGAAGTTAGAGTGCAGTTAATGTATTCTTCTTACAATAGTTAATACCGTTTGTTTTTTTTTTCCTTAAGTTGTGCTTCAGGGAGAGCAAATATAGAATTTAAATAACTTGGTCAGAGCCATTCTCCAAGTTAAAATATCCTGATTTGCAAGTTTGGCCTGGCAAATTTTTACAGAAATGTTTTTTCCAGAGATGTAAAAGAAAACACTAGGCTTTCCTTCTTTAAAAAAATACTGTTATATGGGACATCATAGTCCTAGCATGGCGAAGTTTATGGTATGGAAAGAAATTTGTCTTCTGTTTCCATTAGGAGTATCTTAAAGTGTTTACACTTACCGGCTGGCAAAATTTGAAAAGGGTCATTGTTAGCCAACATGAGCATTTCTGGAAATCAGACTTGTGTTTGGAACCATAAACCACAGATTTTGCTTGGTTGCAACTGAAAGCAGAATTGGCCCCTCGACTTGGGAAGCACTCAAGCTACATGTCAAATAAATAGAATTAGGTATATTTTTGTTTGCTTTTTAATGTCTCTATTATCTTAAAAAGAAAAAAAATCATCAAAAGTAAATATAACTCTTAGTGAAAGCTGGTTTTTAACTTGGACCAACCTAGGAGCAAATATATTCAGTTTGTGTTCCAAACTGAGGGAGACCATCTAGTCATCAATCTTGACTCCAAAAAGCATGAACAAGTTTTGGCAGTAACCAGGGCACAAGTTAAACTGACTTGCTAAATAATATTTTTATTATTTGAATTCCAGCTAATGTTTTCCTTGGCTTCTACCATTTCCAGTTCAGGATTAATCAGTTACTGTGTTCTTACATGGTTTGTGGTAGGTTTCTGCTCTCTTCCATGCATATTTACTTGGGAGTCAGATAGGCCAAGGCTCAGGCAGAAGTTATGGAGCATCAGAAATTGATCGAAACAGATTGGTTTTCATTTGTTTTTTCCTTACTTTTGGTTTAATTTGTGTATTTTCTCTTCCAGCTAAGAAAATAGCTCTCATCAGTTAGATATTGTCCAATGCCTTTTCATGTGCATTAAAAGTTCCTTGGGATTCAATGCCAGTAGTGTAGGAAATTAAGCAGGGATTTTTTTTATTTCCTGGGAATAAGTGACTGGACTTCCAGAAAAAAATGAGGTAACATTTAATGTCTTTGGCCAAGGACCAGCATTAAAGGTTAAAATTTCTATAATTTCAGTGTTGAAATGGAGTTGTATTTGAGGGCAGAGTTGAAAGATTTCCTTAAAATTATTACTTTAAACTACAAAACAGAGATTGTTGTATGAATGTACAAAGTTTATGTAAGAAAACAGCGCCTAAAGTAACTGTTAAAGTGGAATATATATGTTGTGTGAGTAGCAGGCCAGGAAAAGAGAGATTTTTCCCAATTACAAACTAGCCTGAAAGGGGAACAGATAAACTCTTCAGATGTTTAAAAGATAGTGGTACTCTAGAGCATGTTTAGAGATGAAGTAGATAAGAGGTGGAATACTTGTAAATTAGTTTTCCTGACAGAAAAATAAAAAAAAAAAAAAAGATGTGGTACCATAGTAGAATGTAGAAACCCTTTTCCCAAAACGTTTCAAGATAAACTGGGCAAAAACCCCATCAAAATTGTGTCAAGGGTGAGCCTGTATTCCAAGTGAAGTGACCATTACAAGCACACACCTCCTGTCTCTCGAAGCACCTGGATCCACAATTCAACACCTGCATCGGGAAGAACATCAGTGCTTTGGTGGGGATTGAATCAAGTTCCAAACTGGAGTGTTCTAAAAATTGAGGATTATCTCCTCACATCTGGAAGTACATTCAAAATGAGTGTGTTCTGACTCAAGTTTTTGTGCCTGTCCACCACACAAGGGAGATGAGGGTCAGCTGCAATCTAGAAGCTTTCCATCCCTGCCACCAAGCTAGGAATTTGTGCTACAAGACAGGATGTCATACCATGTAATGAGAACACCTGGCCTGGGTAGAGCCAGCTCTAGTTCATCTGGGGTTTTTTATATTCCCTGTGTGCTTGAGCAGATCTGGAAACAGATCTATACATTTGTACACAAAGCTAAGAGACGCAGCCAGAGTGAGACAGAACCAGTACAGTTCACTTCTGGCTCTTTGGTTTAAGCTCACTTGACATATTAAACATTTACTGGAGGATTCAGTAGACTTTCCATTTGGGCTACTCAAGGGGTTATGTGAAATGAGCCTTATCTTAAAGCAATTCTAGAGTGGTGTGCATATCACTAACCATCACTCAGGATCAAAAGAGAGACCAAGACTAGAGCTGGCAGCAAAACAGTTCTCATCTCTGTCGTCAGGATAGCTGAGACCTGTTGCAATGGCAGCACAGAACATGTACATGACTCCAGCAGCACTTTATCTGTTCCATGGACTATTGCAAAAGGACAGACTTCAAGGCCACATTAGGACCTCTGTCAACTATTGCATTTTTGTCAGCCAGCATCTTTCAAGAGCAGCAGATCAAAACTGAAACTGAATACAAGTGCCTTGTTTTGCTAAGCAGCTTAGAGTTCCAAGAGAAATCTCCTACTCATATGAGAAAGAAAAGTGTTCATTAATCCTTCTAAATGGTTAAATCTTGCATCAGCTATGTACCAGCTTCATGTATTCTGGGATTCAGCACAACTTTCCTTCCATTACACAAATACCCAGCATTTTTAATTCACCCTTTTTTATTCTTTTTGAAGTTAAATGCTGTCTCTCCTGCCTGAATCTCCATTAGCCACCAAGCCTAATGATGACCATATAAATGTGGAAAAACTATTATTGTCCTTCTGTGCCTGGCTGTTGTGCCCAAGCCTGCAGGAAGGTGGAGGGTGGGATTGCAGTTTGCAGAGGTGCTCCTTGGCTCTCTCTCCCTGCAGACCCACCAGACACAGCTGAAAGCTGCCAAGCCCAGCACGTCCTATGGTACACGTCCAAGCACATCCAGTGCCTCAGTGTCATTTTAGCTGACTAATGCTTTGACTCTGGGCTATGTGAGGACTGTGGGCCCTGCCCTTGTATTCACTAGGAAAATAGCTGTGGTGGCTTAAATTGCTTCTCCCCCAGCTGCCAAGTGCCATTTGGGAAAAGTGAGAAAGCCCAGTCCTCAGGAGCTTGCAGTACAAGCCCACCCTTCTTTGCTGCGAGGGACTGTGGTGCCAGCACACAGTCCTACAGCTGCCTCTTTGATGGCTGGGCAGGACAGAAGGACATGATTTGCCAGCAGTCAGCAACAGCCAAAAATATGCCTCCAGGCACACACAGCCAGGCTCTCTGAACCTCCCAGTGTGAACAGCACAGGCAACCCTTGTCCATGGCTACTCCCCCATGCTGTTACACTAATGGAGACTTGTCTTTGGGCAGGTCTCCTGCAAAACTGGAGACCAGTTTCCAAGTTTACTTGGGAGACCAAAGGATGAAGAAGGACTAAAATTGTGAGAAATTTCCCGAGTGCTAAAAACATATCATGCTCCTTTTGTGGTGCCAAACTTCCAGCTGCACAGTACAAGTAAAGTGGCAACAAAGCAGCCTGTGAAAGCCATTGGTCCAGGATCCGAAAATTTCCAAGGCACCACTGATTGCACTTCTCTTTTGTACTTGCTATTTGGGACCAAAGTCCATGTTTCTGCTCATCTGAAACTCGTTGCAAGTGAATACACCTTAGCTGTGGGCCTTAGCTGCAGAGCCCTGGATTTTCTGGCCCACAGTACACTGAATTTGTGTTTGATCAGAAGTTTTTAGCCTTAAAGACCTGCTTACTAGAGCTAGTGGAAGAGAACGTGGTTAACTCATTATGAAATGAATACTGAGTGCATCTGAGCATATCAAAGCATAGCTGTGGTCATCTCACAAAGGTTTTCAAGACACAAATCTTCACAGCAATGCTCTGCATATGTCATCTTTATGGGATCAGAGAGCATTCCTTATTTATCTCCCTGCACTTTCATTTTGCTGGACACCTTCTCTGTGCCTTCCCATTTACTGACATGACCACCAACAGTGCAAAACATCATCTCTTCCCATTTCTATAAATCTCAGTACACCATTAATCACAGAATCATGGAATGGTCTGGGTTGGAAGGGACCTGAAAGCCCATCTTGTTCCAACTCCCCCTGTCATGGATAGGGACATCTTCCACTAAACCAGGTTGCTCAGAGCTGTATCCAACCTGACCTAGAACACTGCCAGCTATGGGGCATGCACAGCTTCTCTGGGCAACCTGTGCCAGTTCCAAATATTTTGGTTTTCTGCATGGCTGTAAGAAAGTAAAGAGAAAAGGAATGGAAACTTTATTTTTTACTTTTGATTATTAGGTAGCAGGCTACATTTCCTAAAAAGTTCATATCGAAGCAAAAATTGGCAAGACTGGATTTCAGCTGCCTGTTTTAATCCCTGATTGTGTGAAGACTGGGAATGCTTAGAGTTTATGGCACCAGCTGTGGGTTTCACATGGCTCATCTCCAGTGTATGTTGGACCCAACTCCTCTGCACCAGATGAATTTGCTCTAGAGCTGTTATGCCCAAATATTGCCACAGTAGCTGACAATGAAGTAAGCAGGGACCAGACTGAATTATAGCTGTTCTTTATAATATTTGTTTTGTAGAAATGAACTGTAGTGTGCTGCTTAGGGTAAGTATCTCCGCCTTGCTTTACACCTTTCCTTCTCTCCTCTGACATGTTGACAATTTACAAACATCCAAAGACTTTTTTGACTGGTTTTCAATGTTTGAATTCTAAAACCATTGAATTCTTTTGTACTCACTTGCAAGTGGAAAAAACTGTTTAACTCTTTTGTACTCACCTGCAAGTGGGAATGGGTTGTGAGTTTGGGGTTTTTTGGCTTGTTAGTAAAAACTGAGATTCCAGAAGAACTTTGGTGGACTGAGGTAATCAATGACTATGTTTTCTGTCAGTGGAGGGTTTGTTGTTCACCCCTGATTCTCTCCATGAGCAGCATGGAAGGGTCCATCGTGCGCCTGCCAGAGATAGTCTCCCTGAAGAACAAGTACAAAGCATACCTCTACTTGGACGAAGCTCACAGCATTGGTGCAGTGGGAGCAACGGGCCGAGGAGTTGTGGAATACTTCGGGATGAGTCCCAATGATGTTGATGTATTAATGGGAACGTTCACAAAGAGCTTTGGCGCAGCTGGAGGATACATAGCTGGCAAAAAGGTAAGAGGAAACCATAAACAATTTCACATCAAGGGTGTGGGAACTGCTTTTGTATGATGCATGATATTTTTCAGGATCTTTTTGAACAGACTGCTTAACACGAGCGCTGTTCTAAAGTTAGCATCATTTTTGCTTGGATCCCAAATGCACATCAAACAGTCAGACTTTCTTATTTTTGTCTCATGTTCATATTATGTAATTTGCTTGAGTTGGATTATTCTGTGCCACTCTGATGATTGTTGTTTGTCTTGGAAATGTTTGGACATGTTGTGGTTGGCTAATATACTTCCCTACATTAATTTGCATGTGGATTGCTCATTACTTTGTTTCACATTTGTAAACAGTATGTGAAGCAATATTGAGAGATTAAAACCACAGTTTCATCCACTGATAATAAAATTCCTAAAGAGTTGTGAATTGACATAGTTGCATTTTTTAGGAAAATGGAGAAAGAGGTTACTGGGGGCCTTTTGCAATAGTAAATTCTGTGTCCTCAGTTGCTCCGCATACATTAACAAAACAACCTCTTGCCAACAACAGATGTCAACAAAAAGTAGAGCTGAGCTTGCTTTAACTGGGGGTGTAGAAGAGAAAGCATAATCAGCACCATTGTGAAATGTCATTGGTTTTGTTGCTTGACAGAGAGATCAAATGGCTGCTGATTATTTTCTCTTTTCATACCCAGCTGAATGTATTTTTTAAGCAGTCTGCTGAATGAGTGGGAAGCCTGTTTATTCAGCCCATATGGTTGTTGTCAGGATAACATTAATAAGGGTAGCCTTACAGTAGAATAAAAGGGCTATAAGAAAGTAGAAACTGTATTTCTTACTGTCTTTTTTGGGTTTGCCCCTAGAGATCTTAAAACCGAGTGTCATAATATATCAAAAATCAATTTTCTTTGTTTCCTTGGCTTCCTGAATTTTAGTTGTACATTTATTTCTTACCAAAAATAATGTGGGTAATGTAGCTAGAAAGTATAGAAAGATTAGACTTCTGAAAAGGGGTCCCATGTAATTTATCCTCTAATCCTTGGGAGGTTTTTTTTCAGTGAAAAAAGGTCACTCTTTTCACACCTATGTGTCTCACTAAGCGTTGCCTCAGGCTTAGCAGCCTTGGAAGGCTGGTCACCCATTCACCTACCTATGTTCCTTTCTGTAGCCAAAAACTCAGAGTGGTGCTGTTTATTCTGCATCAGCTGGAGCCCAGAAGCCTTCTTAGCTTTTAACCAAAACAATTCCAATTAGGAACCATTCCAGTTAGGAATACAATTGCAATATGGCCCTGCATAACCTGTCTAAGGTTAGGTAAATCTTTATCCTCAGCACTGGAGTTACTGCCTAGGCTCACACAGTATTTCGGTAGTGTTTTGTGTTACTCTCACTGGATTTTCTTTTCTGATTATATTTTTTTATCAAAGTCAATTTTCAGGCAGGCCTCATCCCTTTCTCACTAACACGCGCTCAACTTTTAGTGTGGTAACTGTTACTCTGATATTTTGCACTAGGAGATATAAGTTGTTACAACAATGATGGCCTTAGTAAGATCTGAATTCCTACTGCATGCTTGAATTCAGGAGAGTTACTGGTGTTTTAGACATGCCTACAGCATATCAATGGTTTTTCTAAGAGGACAGATTGTGTTCTTAGGAAATGTTAAAGCAATTATACCAACTCTGACATGACTGTAACCTGCCATACTGATTGAAAGTTTTGATTGAAAATTTATGTGCTTACAGACAAAGATAGATCTCAGTGAGGTGGCTTTCCTGGGCTAGGTCATGTAGCAGAGGACCAATACTGATGTCATATAGCCTTTGTTTCATTACCAGAGGGGAACTGAGCAGCATTATTTTAAGTGTGGCTGTTAATTGGTCTTGAAATCATTTTGGCTCCTTTATAATAAGTCTGAGCACAGAAGTAAACATTATTCTATTCCAGACTTTTGTTTCAGCTGTAATTGTCCCACTTAGATGGTAAAGCCTTTGGACCTGCCTGATGTTTCTTCAGGCGTGTATTAACAGTGGCAGTCAAGAATGCAGTCCAGTAGCTGGTGAAAGATCCTCTTCCTTTTGCACATTCCCACTCCTGCAGTAGTTAAGAGGGAGATCTGCTGTTTGGTCAGCTCAAAGCTCATTCATGCTTTGTTTTGCTTGTGTAAGGACCTTGTGGACTTTTTACGAACTCATTCTCATAGTGCTGTGTATGCCACGTCCATGTGCCCCCCCGTAGCAGAGCAAATCATCAGGGCAATGAGATGTCTCATGGGACTGGATGGGACAACACAAGGTAAGCCAGCCTTCCTTCCTGCCTTCCTGCCTTCCTGCCTTCCTGCCTCCCTCCCTCCCTCCCTTATTTCAGCTGCCACCAGAGTGTCTCTCTGGGTGCATGCACAAGCAGAACATCATCCAGCAGCAAAGAAGTATTGCAATAGCAGTGCAAAAGAAATAATTCTTATTGTAAAATTAATACCCAAATCATCATACTTCTAAGGGCTGGCAACGCTGAGGTTTTTTCCACACTCATCCACATGCAACAGGGATGGAAATATTTTGGAGTTCTGGCTGTGTAGTTGCCAGCCCATCCTGCTTTGCAGCAACAAATTGAAATACATAGATTTCCCTAGGAGTATATTGTCTGACTTTTTAATGAGTTTCATAAGCATATGACTTCATTTATGGGCTGGGTGCTGTCAATTTAGCTTCTTTGTCAGTGTAAACCTTCAAAATGGCAAGCAACTCATGCATGGTGCAGCATTTCAGAACAGGTATTCTATGTTAAATAATAGTATGAGAAGATGATTATAATAATTCCTACCTCACTCAGGCATCAATTATGGTTTCCTGAGCCTAGTTTTGTACTACATTTTGTCCCAAAAGAATTGACTGCTTGGTGTCCTGATGAAAAATTAGGTGTATTTCTATTCATCTCTTGAAGTTGCAGATGCAGCTATTGTCCAATCCTCCGTGTGACATGCTTTATCCCCTGTGTGATGTTTTATCCTCTGTGTAATGTGTTTTCTATACAACAAGCAACAAAACAACTGTGACATACCTATCTGTTACTGTTTCAAAGCAATGCTGATATGTGTTCAGTATTCTAGGACCTAAATCCCAACACGGAGAAAAAGTGATTGAATTTGTGTAGTTTTCTTCCAGGAATGCCTGAGAGTCATGATATTCTTTAACATGCAGCTGAAGATACAGATTCTGCTCTGAAGTGCAATCTCTTTTATACTGGTCCAGCAGTGCTATTTTCTCTTGCAGAATTAATTCTGTATTAGTCCTCCCTGATAGATATGACCGAGATAAGGTGGGAATGGAAGAGATAAAGGGTAGATGAGAGCAGGTAAGATACTGCTGTGCACTGTTCTGTTGCAAGGCCCTAGAGGGCTGCTTCATGAAGCAAGGCTATTAATGAGGCCAGATTTTACAAGACCCAAAGTACAGAAGGAGGGATGGAGAATCCAATCCCAGTGCCAAATTCTGCTGAGTGCAAGGGCAAAAGGCAGCAAAACTCCAGCACGATGAGAAATCGATGCTTTTGTCCTTGTGGCAGAGAAGCCAGAGCATAAACACTGCTTCCAGCTTTAAATTTGGAAGGTCCCGGTTGCATGTGCTGATGCCTGCATGTGTTGGGGGTGAGAGACGGTCTCTGACATCGCAGTCGTAGCCCGGGGCTCCTGCGCTGGCGTTGCCGTGAGAGGGCGGTCTGACACAGCCTGCCCGGCGCTCGCAGATGCTCCGTGTGAAACACCAAACATGCAGAGCATCTCCCGGCCTTCAAAGCCTGTTAAAAATGCTCCTCAGCTAGCGTGAGTCTGCATGCAGTTCAGTGCGGGATAAGAGGAGAACTGGGTTCAAGATGGATATATTTAAGATGTGCGTGTCTGTCTTAGGTCTACGAGTTTGAAGCGTTTTCTTTTCAACAAGCAGTGTTGTTTAATGAGACAGTGTTTGGATTTCTACACAAAATAAGAGCTTATTAAGTCTTCTGCAAATCTGTTATGAAGTAAATTAGTGTTCTGTCAATTTTTTTTCAATTGTCTTGTAATATGAAATGCAAATGAGTATAAAAACAAATGAATAAATCATATATCACAACTTAGACCATTGCACAAAGGCTAGCAAGCTGGCTGTGATGTGTTAAAACGTTTCTTGTCCTTCTGAGCCAGACTCATTATTTTAGTCTTCTGGGTTTTCTTTCATGTGGGCCTCCCCTCATTAGGCTGTCTTGTGGACTACAAAAAAACCCCACAAGCCAAAATATGGGGGAAAAAATGCTGTGCTGGACCACACTACATACAATGCATTGCTTTGGCATTGGAGAGAGGAAGGTGGTGGCTTAGAAAGGAGCAAGGAACAGAAGGGAGAAAGCACTGTCTCTCCTTAAATATTTTTCATTCCAAGGACAATGACCTTGGCAGAGTTCTTTTGGTCCACTGTCATGGAAGATGGTGAATCCTGCATGCAAGTGGTTCTTGTGAGAGCGTGAGCTGTGGAGCAGAGAGGTTTCAAATAAACTGAAGTTGCTGCAGGGCAGTGCTGACCATGTGTTCTCTGGAGGCCTCTCTGATCCATAGAAAGAGTTTATTTTGCAATTTATTTCAAATAGCATTTCTTCCCACCCGACAATTTGGGGAATCCTTTATAAGGAGATGTCCACCAAGGGCTTATCTTCCAGAGGTTATTTCTCTAGGGGGTGAGCCTTGCAAATATCACTGGGAATGTGTTAGAAAATAATGAAATTAGAGTTTGCTAAAAAGTTCCATGTGAATTAGAGGGTGCTTGTTGCAAAGAGGATGAAATAAGGGGAGAAAAAATGTGTTAACCCAGCATGTTCTTACATCTGAACTTTGTGACTCCTTGGCAGATTAATAGGCAACTGAGAGAAGACTGACTTGGTCATTTAAGTTCCACTCAGAAAAATCTTTTTTTTTTCAGTCTTCTTCATTTTCCCAGCTATAAGATTATTACAATCTCTTGAATTTCTTGCTGGTTATTCTCCACTAATTTGTTAAGCAGCTGATTTAGAAAAGAGTGGCACAGATGCAATTATATAGTAGGTAACACCAGAGGCCAGAAGTGCAGATACTGCTTGTGTATCCAATTGATTCCATATTTTCCTCTCTAATTTTCAGTTAGTTAGTAAGAATATGGTTGTTTGGAAAATGATTCAAGATAGGCATTTCCAGGACAGGATCAGTATAGGGGATGCATGACTGCAGGACATGAATAGATGTGTATGGGCCCAGGGAGTTCTGCTTCATCACAAGGAAGGAACAAGTTAGCACCTTCAGAGTAATTCTGTGAGACCTAAACTCTTCAGCTGGAAATTACCCACAGCTGGTGTCTGTTCCACACTGAAAGGTGTAAACATGTGGGTCTGTCCCACATCAATATTTGTGATAGTTGTGGGACATCAATGTCATGATGATGTCACTAGGAGGATATTACAGAGCCCACAGCCAGCTATTGCAGTTTCATTTATTTTGCCATGTTTTCTGTGGTGGCTTGAGAAAATGAAGGGTGAGAAATGCTAATTTAGGAGAAGGTAGTAGCTCCCTCAAAACTGATATACAGCATTGTTCCTGCCCAGGAAGGAGGAACAGGTTGAGGTCAATATTACTAGTATTCCTTGAGCAACTATATCCAAAGAATCAGAAACTGACTACAAAATATGCAAACGTGAAATCAAATTTTTAGTGGAGTCAAAGTCCTGTTTTTCTCAGTGCTATGTTTTACAGAACTCTGAAAATCAATGTCTTGTAGAACAAAACACATTTGTTCTTAGTACCATAACATCATAGACTCTTTCATAGTTTCTATAATAGAGTTGTTCAAAAGTGTATGAACTTCTGGCAGCTGTGTTTCCTCTTGTAATGTCATAAGGCAGCAAGTTCTGCAGTTCAGCTCATGTAGTCTATTTAAACAAAAAAAACCCACCAAAATCATTTCATCCCTCTTAAGCCTTTGTGGCCTTTTCATCTCAAATGTGTCTCTGCCCATTTATTAGGAAATATGGGAAGCAGAAGTTCCCATGGCATTTACTTTTTATAATTCATAATATAGACATTCTTTATGTGTTTTCCTCGTGGCTTTCTCATTACACCACTGGAGATACCTCAGGAAACTCAGCAGCTGCCTTAGTGGTTTTATCCCATGATGACACTGGAGTTGACTCAGAGTGTTTGGACCCTGCACAAATTTGCAAGTACACTTACTAGCATGCAACACAGCCCCTCCAGCTGTGACCTCAGACCTTTTCTTCCTCCCCACTTTCTGCATGAGAATACTGAAAGCATATTTTACACTTAAATTTGATAGGTATAAAATAGAACCACCAGGCAGACAGAGTTAAAACTGCTGTTAAATCCAAAGCAATTTTTTTGGTGACTAATAATAGATTATACTGGTATAATCTATAATATATAATCTATATATTATATTTAATCTATAATATATAGATTAAAAAGCAAATTGCAGCATTTGTAAAGGAAACATTTTTTCTGTTTAATGCATAGCAAACAATAATTCACCAACAGAAGTGGACATTTTTTATGTTTTTATGGGATGCTGAAACATTTAAAAGCTTATCCTCTGGAATCTACTAGTAAAAGATGTTTTGTTAAAAGATAATTCCTGAAGTTGTTTAGATTGTGTTTCTTTAAAATGTTCATTTACTTTGCCATTTGTGCTGCTTGGTTTATCTTTTTGGAACTACTTGTTTTCATTTGTGTTTTTAGCAAACTCTTGAGCTCTTGCATTTGAGCTCACTCAGACTGTGAGAAATGGCAGAACGCTGCTTTCTGTTTTGGTTTGGCATTAAAAAAAAATTGTTTTAAAAGGTTCCTTTTAAAGATATTTCCATCACACTCAGGTTTTTTGTATAACTGGAGGACCAGCTCCTTAAAATCAATTTCCATCTTCCTCTGCTATCTGTCCTCAACAGTTTTTAGGAAACATTAGTTTTGCTCTGTGAGGATCCTCTGTAAATTCAGAAACCTTAGTTCCACATCACTATGACCTGACATAAACCAACACTGGTGCAAGAAAGTGCAGTCTTGTCCTCAGTTTCTCCTCCCCCTGCCCATCCCTTTCCTCATGCCCCTTCTCTCTGTGCCAGTGTGAGAGTTCATGCAGCCATGCAATGAACTGAATCAGAGCACTGATGTAGCTGAGAAATAACCAACCCTCCCACTAAATGGTTAGCCCACACCCAAACTGGTTCCCAGAGCCAATCTGCCATATGGCTCCAGGAGTCCCAGTGTCAGGACTTGAGCAGCTGTAGCCAAAAGGAACAATCCATTTTGCAGCAAAATAAATCTTTGCCAATCTGGACTGATCATGAAACTATTGCTGTAAGCTTTAAATCTGCAAGTGACTTAGCAATGGACCCTTTGGACCTGCTCAAAACAGCTTGCAGAATCAGTCATGCCAAATAAAGCCTGTCTTTTTCAAATTCTCATTTTGCTTCTTCATTCAGAGGGGATTGCTTCTTTTAGGTCCTTAGCAAGCAGAATGCTTGAACCCTGGCTTAATTGAAAGGTAATATTCCCAGTAAGGAAGTGGTTACATTTCAAGCCCTTAAGCACATTTATTCCGTTTGCACAGCATTGGCTCCATGACTGGGGCTCCCAGTCATGGCAACACTGGAGATATTAGTGATGATAATAGGCTGCCACAATTATTGTTTGTCTAAGGTGAACATCACAGTGGATGATGAAACAGAGCAAAATTCTGACATCTTTGCTCAAAATGAGGGAGACATGCTGTTCTAGTGCAGACACTGCCATGTGATCCACCTGCCATGGGACATCAAATGTATCCATGAAGGTTCAGTGGATCTGAACAAGCAGGGGCTTTGGACTAAGAGTGTTTGCAGTGATTTGCAACATCTCTGAGGATAAATCAAATTCTACCTCATTTGCAGCCACTTTTTTCACATTTAAATATATTTTATATAAAAAGCTAAGCCAGTGCTGCTATCCTCTGGTAGACCCTGCCCATGGATAGATGTTCCCTGTATCCTGACATAAGCATCAGCAGCAGGATGGACCCTTCTGTGATTGATCACCTGTGCTGGGAGGAAAAAGGGCTCAGCCAAGGCTGTCCCTGCACTCTATACTTCATATAGATAAGGTGCTGGGTAGGCAGATCTGACTCATTTGAGAAATAAAATACAAGTGACCAAATCTTTACAGTTTTTCTCCTTTCTGTGTGAAATTGCCATTTTTCTTCCCTTGATCTTCTCTGAAAAGTGTTTTACAGCAGTTCACAGGTAAAATAAGTCCTTAAGGGATTATTTAGCAGCTGGATTAAGTTGAAATTACTAGATTTCTAGTTAGCATTAGATTGTAGAAGTAAGTGTCTTCACTTCTCCCCAGTTTGTAGCAAAGTTATTTTTTATGAAGATTGTTTGATCTGAGAACATATTTCCTTTAGGCACCCCTGTTTTATAGCATTCTATTTGTGATTAATGCATTTAATGCATTCTACTTGTGATTTAATGCACGTGGAGGTACATGTGTGTTACTCTTATAACGGAACCAGAAGAAAAAAAGGAAATCTGTTTAGTGGGAAAGAGCTATTGTTTTCCAGGGTTTTTTCAGCCTATGGAAGATTGCTTTTTCCTACCTAGTTGTTAGTAGAGGAAGGCAGGGAGTTGAGTGCTCCATCCATGGAACACTGACACTAGGATGTACAAGCTCAACTGTGTAACTAATTATCTAGAAATACCATATGAAACAACAGCTGGAGAAGATTAAAGCAGGTGGATTTGTGTCTTGAAGAGTCCACCTCCTGCCAAAAACCAGAACGGTGTGGGGTTAGCTTTGCTGGCATGGGCTCAGGAAAAATATCTCTCCTTCACCTCCTACACCTGAGATCTTGATATGAAAGGCTCCAGGTTGCTTATTCCTCTTTTCAATAGACTGAGTCACAACTTCCAAGGGTTGGAACAGACAGGAAGAGTTCAAAGGTGGAATGCTTGTGCAGGAATTGGACACAGGCAGCTTCTCTGCTCATGAGTATTTTGCAGGAGGCAAAAGCAAACATCTCTGGAAGAGGAAAACAAAGTTTTGTTTTAGGGAGCTGGTAGTTTTACTGCCTCTTTTGCTGCCTGGATAAGGTTCTCAGCTGGTATGAACAGCAGAGTTCTGTTGAAGTGCATGGGGCTGTGCCAGGTAAAGCCAGCCTAAAATCAGGCCCTCGGGTATGTAGTCAGAATGCCTTCCTGATGTCAGGTGCCCTGAAAATGTGTGACAAAACTTCTGCCAAGACTCTTTAAGTGGCTCTCTTAAAGAGTTTGTTGCTTCAAAGAAATTTTGAGCAACTGCATTTTATTATTTATCTCTCTCTCTTGCCTTCTTTTTGTATTTTTCTTTCAACTAAACCATATTAATTTGAGCTATAAAGCTTTCTAAAAGCCTGCATAAATTAATCAGCTAAAGCCAGCAGTATGCAATGATCCATGTCACATAAAAATATAATCAGCATTTTTCCCAGAATTGCCGACACCTTAGAACTTTGCAGTAAACCAAATATTTTTAAAGTGGTGCAACCAAATGAAAACTCTACATTTGCCAGTAGAAGGTGAATTGCTGATGCAGTAAATCTGCTTTTCTTGTACCATCCAGGCAATTAATCCTTTATTTCAGAAAAATTCCCATAAACCAGCAGCGTGAAGAAAACTTGTGAAATTTGGGAATTTTTTATCGTTCACTTTTCTCTCCTTCTGTCCCTTCTTAATTTAGCCAATAAGAAGATATAGAGCACTTAATAAAGTTGTTCTCAGCTTTAGCTGAATACTCTGGAGCATTAGTGTGCTTAGTTTTAACTAGAGGAGTGCTGGTATTCCCTGTCCAGGCTGGTTTTTTTCCAAACATATGTGTTGTGGTTCACATATTTCATGGAATATAACTCTCTGGATATGCTGCATGCTGTGCTATAAGCTCTTTGCATAGACTGTAAATCCTCAAGGATTTTGCAAAGTAAGAATTCTGTAACACATATTTACTGTCTAGGGACCTGAGCCTCTAATTAGTCCTTTGGAGGTAAATTCATACACTTACATAGATGCAGGCATATTCTTTTAGCTCAAGAATCTTCTTGGCAGATTTTCACTCAATAAATATTAAAGGATGCGAGATCCCAGCCTCAGGAATCAAAGAAAATGCTTCCTAAATGTAGTGCTTTTAGTTAAACATCCCACAGTGAATTTCAACTAAGACCTGATTCTAAACTGAATTCATCACTCTTAATCTGCAGTGTGGGGGGAAAATCAGGCCAGTGAGACAAAAATAAACAATTTGCTCAGATCTGCCTCCTTATCTGATGTTGGAAGGTCCCATGAAAGAATGAAAAAGAGTGTTGAAATACAGCTACAAATTTTAATGGTTTTATTGCTCTTATTGGGACAGCATATAAGAAGTCTGCATATATGATGTGTGTCTGTGGTCTTTGACCACAAAACTTAACATGAGAAAGGAAAGTGTTGACATTTGGTAAAGAAATAGGTTCCTCCCAGCCACCCACCCACAAATACAGAGTGTGTAGCAATCGTCTCCTAATGTGCTTTTTTTCCCTCCAGATATATGTGAGTGCTCTGATCTTTTATTTGGCTCTTTAGTGCATCCCTGCAAATGAAATTAGTATTCTGGGATATTGCTAAAACATCCAAGTGGCTCTTTTGCATCAGCACTGGCTGGCTTGAAATGAGCTCCACAGGGAGCCTTGAAAGGGGGGAATCACAAACTGTTTGAGGATGTAGAATCAGGAAAGGAAGATTAGAAAAGGAAGAGGTGTTTGACTTTTGGGGGGATTGCCTGAACCTCCTCTTTCAGCTCTAAAGTTTCCTTAGCTGGAGTCTAAATTTCCAGCACCAAAAATGAGCAGAGACAAAACTGTTCAACTCTGGGTCCTGCGCATATGGTTTGATAAATAGCGAACAGCACAGCCAGGAATCCTGCGTGGCTCACACTGTGTTTCCAGCTCTGTGGTAAACACATGAATAGAAAGGAGAAGGCAGCAAGGCTTCAACTGCACTCGCCAAGAACATCTGCATTTATGAAAAGCTTTCCCTAATTGAAAATCTAGTAGTTTCAAATGCTTTCCAACTGAGAGTTTGGAAACTCGCTCAGGGGCTGCTAAGATAGCAAGAAACAGCAGTGGCTTTGAGCGCTCAGTTCAGGTTACTCCCCCACCCTCCTCCTCCTAACTTGGACATTGAGGAGGTGCTAATAACATCTTTACAATTTCTAACAAGGGAAAAATTCTCTCTGTAGACTTCACCACATTATTCTGTAGTTCTCTAACTCCCTGTCCTTACCATCATCTCCCCTTCCCTTCTCCTCCTCCTCAATACTTCCTCCTGTTTCTTTGAGATCTACTACACCAAAAATATTTTTGGAAATACCACAGACTATTGTTTTTATTAGTGACTGGAAAGCTTTGTAGTAGGATGCTTTTGTGTTTCATTTGTTTTCCTTGCTCTGGCACAGCTGTTTTTGCTTTAGCAGCATTAGAGAGATAGTTAAACTATTTGTGGCCTTTTCTAACCCAGCAGATCTCTTCCACTGAGTGCTTTAAACTGAATGACTGAGACTGTAAGTAACAGGTTGTCTGCGTGGGCAGTTTTGTGCATAAAGTTACAAATGCACTGTTTTTATGAGATCTCTTAATTTGTTCAAGCAAAACACTGAACACTGTGAAGCAAGTCCCAGTTTCCCTATAAATTTCCCAGCCAGAACACTGGCAGAATCTTGACTCTGGAGGATACAGAACAAATGAAGTAGTAGATCTTGTTCAAACCTACACTTGTTCAGAAATATTAATGTAGAAGAGGTTCATGTAAGTGTGCTGATCCCCACTTCAGGAAAGAGGGCAAAGGAAGAAAAGCCAGAGCAGATGTTGGGGGCAGAACGTGGTCTGAGGACAAATCTGCCAAAGGTGACATGTAGCTGCTACAAACACCTTACTGGCCACTGTGATTACACAGAGCAAGAGGGGGAATTAGGAAGCTGGCATCCAGTCAGAGAATAGTGACAGCAGAAAGGGGTAAATGAAGAATGAAGCCAACAAAATGTAAAGTAAAATGAAAACATAAATGGAGAGTGAAAATGGAATATCTGTGCAAAGGCAAAGGGAAAAGAGGAAATGAGTTGCACTGGAGGTTTCAGTGTTCATGTCTGGTGGCATAATGTAAGTGATATTGAAAGTATGGGCTGATGAACAGCAGGAAAATTAAAGTCAAGGGTGTAACTGTGTCCTGCTGGATCCCAGTCTTACCACACATTCTCACCACCTCTGCTGGGCAGACACAAGCTGCTGAACAGTGATTTGGTTTGGAGACTCCATCTGCATAAGGGTGGATTGGCAGGTTTTTTCTGGCAAGGTCAGGCAGATGCAGACCTGGCTCGATTTGGCTGTGTGAACCTGAGCTGGCACTGGGCAGGCATGTGGGTATGGAGGAGGTGGCACCATGCCTGTCAGCACCTCCCAGCACTGCAAAAGCAGCACGTAGATCAGCTCACTGATTGGAGAAAAAGCAGGTGGAATGGTGAAAGGCCATATTATATCTCCTACTACAGTCATGTAGAGCATGTTTCTTGCCTCTTTATGCGATGGGTTGGGAAGCAATTGCACTTGTCAGAAACCACCTCCTTTGTGGCACTGCAAAAGAAATGGCTGAAATGTCTTTTCAAGCACATTTTTCTCTGCTGCTTTTTGTCTTTTTTTTTTTTTATTAAAAATAATTGTTTTCAACTCTCCTGTCAGTTTTGGTGAGGTCCCATTTGTGGATCCGTGGCTAAATGAGGCCAGGGACATTGCAGATATAATAGTCAGTTATGTTGACAAAGAACATACTCAATTTCCATGTCCTGTCTGCACTACTTCTCTGTAGGTGTGTGTCATCTAGCAGGCTTTATTAGCACAACAAAGTCTAGGTAATTGTCCACATGTCTATCCCCAGACAGGGACTGTTTCTGTCCATGGAAAGACGCCTCACAAGTACAGGAGTATCAGCATCCATCCTACACTGCCATAATAATCAATGTAGCTGCATTTGGTTCATGCCATGGTTTTCTTCTCAATCAGATAGCAATATTTACATTTCAGCAAACCTGTTACCCCCAGCCCTGATTCTTGCCTGTGACTGGACTCCAGTTCTGACCTTTGCACTGACTTTTCTCCTGACTGGCTCGTTTCAGGGCTCCAAAGAGTGCGTCAGCTGGAGAAAAACACAAGGTACTTCAGGCGAAAACTGCATGAAATGGGCTTCATCATTTATGGCAATGATGATTCTCCTGTTGTCCCCTTGCTCCTTTATATGCCTGGTAAGATAGGGTAAGTACTGAAAAAACCTTACTGGCAAAACAAGCACTATTGAAGTTTGTGGGTTATTTGGTACACACTGCAGAAGATGATGTTCTCTGTGGTAGGTGCTTCCCAGGAGAAACATACACTGTAGTTTGAATTCATCATTTAGTTCTGTCTTCCTTTCGCCCCTAGGTTTAATTTTGAGTTGTTCCAGATGTCAGAATTTTAAAATTTCTCTCTTTTCCTTTTTTAACATGGTCTGTAATAATACTTTTGATAACATTTTGAATTTGAATTTTTTTTGTTTGAATTTGTAATTATCAAAGGAGACACATTGCCTTTGATGTATGAACTGGTTTAGAAGGGTGCTCTTTTTTTCCCCATCTGATCTTTGAATGGTCCTTGCATGTTTCACCATTCAGGTGATCTCAAGCAGCACTTGTGCACTGACTTGGACACAGAGACCAGAAGTCAGTAGTAACATAATGGAAGTGTTGAGCTGTAGGGAGTGTTTGCAGGTAGCTTAGTGTGGCTGTGGGCTTTAGGTCTCATTCATGCCACACAAGCCTTCCTAACTAGCAGATCAATTGTGAGAGGACATAAACCATCACACAGATTGGTTTATTCCTATTAGTGTTCAGGAACCAAGAATTTATACCTTCCACAAGCCCAACCTCTTCCATCCTTAGGGAATGTGAATGCCCACATGGTTTGATTTGTACTCAGAGACTTCCATTGCCATGAATGAATCATGTCTGCCTGCAGAGCCCTCTGTGCCATCACATTTCTGGTATTTGACACCCACTTGGCTTCATGAGCTGCTAAGCAGCAAAGAATCTCAGTCCTGCTGGTAAATTTCTGGCTTTTAGGGAAATCAGTGGGAATAGTCAGTCAACTGAAAACAAGATTTTACCTATATGTGAATATTTTCTGTCTGTGTTCAGTTTATTTGGGATAACTTATTTTTGATTTTCCTCCTTCTACTTTTTGTCTCCTTAGGGCTTTTGCCAGACGCATGTTAGAAAAAAACATCGGGGTGGTCGTGGTTGGGTTTCCAGCTACTCCGATCACAGAATCCAGGGCTCGCTTTTGCGTGTCAGCTGCACACACACGGGAGATGTTGGACAAGGTGAGTGCAGCACATGTCCTGCCCAAATCAACTTCAGGTGCCAAGGAGGCTGGGAGAAGCTCTGCCTCTGTTACTTTGAATCTCAATAATTCATTTTTATGTTTGTTTTTGCGGCCTTGGCACTCGATCTTTAAAGGCACTTGAGCCTTATACATTTTATTTTCTGAAATAAATTATGAGGCAGTTAACTTCTTATGTTCTTCTATTTCTAATAGTGACCAAATCTGTCATCACTAATAAAAACCTACATGAGAAGCACAGCAAGACAAAAGTTAAATGCTACGTCAAAACTATCAGAGTAGGAAACCTGAAACTATATGGAAATAATTGAAAATCGAGTTTTCCATACCTATAGTTCCATACCATATTTCCATGTGTTTCTTGAACTGCAGAAGTATATGGGACAGCCTTGGGGGTACAGGTGGAAATTGCAAGCAGTTTTGGAACTGTTTGAGCCTAATCAAGTTTAATTGGTGCTGTCTGGAAAGTCTCAGTTCTGTATCTTTCTCTGATATCAGAAATACCATTAAGAGTGTGCTGAGACTTCCATCATAAACCTCTGTTCCAACGTGGAAATATGTTTAAAATAAACTCTTTGAAATTTTTCATTTCCTTTTTTTGCCGAAGGTGTTTTTGGCCTGGCTTGAGATACTTTCATTCTCAGAATGAGCCAACTTAGAGGCATGAAACAAAGAGGCTTAACAATAAATTTCAGGCTTTGCTTTTCCTCTCTTTGCATGAGTGTTGATAGTCAAAGTGAAAAATCCTTGAACATGGAAAGGCATTTGAGTTAAATGTGCCACTGGTCCATGCAGACAAACACTGGGGCCTGCAGAGAGCTCCTGAATCTCCTTTTGCATCCTGAGATACATGTGGATGTGGAGGCTGGAGCCCTGCCCTGCTGAGGAGCTCCCATAGCAGTGTGGGTAGCCTTAAAACAACATCAAAAACCTGCTTTGCATGTGTGCAGTGTAAAATTCCTGCTGCTTTTAAAGGTTCAGTAGTTACTAACAAGGTACAATACCAAGGTAGCATCTTATAGAACAGAGCATAGCTATATTCTTGTGTTGGTCCTTACCAAATTTTGCTGTTTGATTGTGAGGATTTTGGCTTATGTAACTGGTAACAGGCAATGCAGTTGATCTGAAGATTTATCTCTTGAAGTTGCTGCTTTGATTTTCTTCCTTTCTCCCCATACCCAAATGTCAAGCCCACCTCATTTTTGGGCCATCATGGTGCATTCACTTCCTGCTTCCTGCACCTTGCTGCTTCCAGGGAAGGTCTGACACTCCTCAGTCATCACTGAACATGCTGTGCTTTTGCCACAGCACTTGTGGCACTCTTACAGCATGGGGGAATGGAAATGCCCTGAGTTTAATTGCTTGCAGAAGGGAAGCTTTAGGACAAAACACTTTGTGGCTGTGCCTAAACCCAGGGTAACAACAGGTAACAAGCACAATGAAAACATTTCCCTTTTGTATCTCAGCCTGGAACTAAAGAGAAAAGATCCATGCAAGGGCAAGCTCCCAAGAATAACTTCCTTAATGACCTGGAAGCTATCTTTCTGCATAAACCATTACTAAATTACTTCTTTTTGTTCTAAATTACGTTTTGTTTATGAGCTTGTTTTAGTGGCTTAACAGAAAGAGGCTTAAAATCAAAGTTGCTGTTTCCTTCTTTGATGCCAAAAAGTTGGCTGCTCTTGAATGGAGGTCAGATGCTGCAAAACACTGAGCTGCTTTCCTATGGTACAGAATCCCTCAGCTACTCTTTGAATCCACTGAGTGCTGGGGACACAGCTCAGCAAATTGCATCACAGTATTAATGAACAAATATTTGTCCCTGTGATATATAAAACAATGGCATTCACTAAAATACTCTTAACCTATTCAGACTATTTATGCTGACTCTGCTCAGCACTGTGAGCTGAGTACTACCTAAGAAAATGCAGTGGCAACTCCAGTCTTTGGGAGCTACAGAGGAATACTGAAGTATAGCCTCACACATTTCTGTTGCACATGCAAAGATAACTTTTTATCTTGGTTGTTACCTCTCTGTGCTTTTGGGAAAAGTAATTTTTTTTTTATCTGTGCTCAATTAATGTACTTATTAATAAACCATCACCTACTGAAGGAGTAAACTCCTGAATCGTAGATGCTGTTGTACAGCTACAACTTCACTGATGTTCACTGTTGTAGACTGAATGCAAAATTTGCCCATTTGTCCTTTAGTTGTTTTTTTTAATAATCTTCTTGTTCTGCAGTAAAGTAAAGTTGGTAGAGGTTCATTTCTTTTCCAATAGAATTGACAAAGTCTCATGGTCTTACAGGTGTTGAATGCTCTGGATGAATTGGGTGATTTTCTACATCTGAAATATTCCCGGTATTCCAAGTCATCTCATCCTGAACTGTATGAAGAATCTAGGCTTGAACTTGAAGATTAAGTTTTCCACCCATGAAAAGAACATTATGATGCTATGAAAGGGCGGAAAACCCGAAAGCGAAACAAATGCATTTCTTCCCTTCTGTGGACAATTTTTATTTCTCAGTTAATTGAAAGGAGGGGAAGCTCAGGTGTTGCATCACGTTGTATCAAACTTCTGTATTCAAGAGACTGAAATATTGATACAGATTTGCCTCCCCAGGAGATCTGTCCTTTTTAAGGTATTTTTGATGCAGAATGAATGCATCCATTGATCCAGATGCTAACATACAGCTTTTGATATGGCCCTTTTTTATGAAGAGGCTTCACATAGTCTTAATTGTGACTGAAATAATAAAGTTTAAAAAGTTAATAGATTCCAGTGTAATATAGCTGAGCTTCGTCAGTGAGACTGATCTGTTAAAGAGATAAATCGAGACGCCGGTGTGGACTGCTACAAAGGAATGAGCAGAAAGTGACTTCTTTAACTAAGTTGCACTATCATGCATTTCTCCAAGGACAAAAAGTGTTAGAAAAAGGCTAATGCTGAGAACAAGAAAAGTAGCCTGATGAGATCATGTATTTCTGACAGCAGGTTATGGGAAAGGGAAAATTCCTTCTCTCCGCAGACCTTTTCTCGGTCACCTAAATGCACTCTAAACTCTGAATTGTACAAAAATTTGGGCTTAAACATAAACAGAAATGCTTTTCTGCCAAACTCATTTGACCTACAACCTATCACATCTTATCGCTACCTAAGTTCTTCAGCAGGCTTGCTCCCTTTTTGTGGGGCAGTAGTAAATAATTTTAATAAACATTTAACTTTCCAATAAAAACCTTGATCAAAACAGTCAGATACTTGCAGTTCACAAACTGCAGATGACATTTATGGGCTCATTCCTAAGTTTCTTGAACTACTTATGGGCCTCATAAATTGACTAACAAGTCCATAATGCTGAAGCTGTTAGTTATGCAGAATGTGAAGTTCAGGATACCATAAGCAGTTCTACCACCTGCTAAACAGAAAACTCCACCATTTCTATACATGCAACAGTCATCCATGAAATAACATTTCTTGAAATATTTTTGTCTGTTTTATGCATGTCAGGGGTTGTTCTGTCCAGGGTTTTTTTTTTTTTTTTTAGTCTTTTGTTTTTCTAATAATTATTGTATCTTCTGAAGAGGAAGATGCCCTTGTCCCCTTGTCCTCTGCCTGAGTGACAAATGCTCAAGGCTACCTGAAGGAATTGTTCCAGCCAGCAGTTTCCCTGCAATGCCAGCAGCCACAAGCATCAGGGTTGTGTGGGCTGAGTTGCTGGAAGGAGATTGGAGGCTTTTTCTTTTTTATTTCTTCCCCCAGCATTGAAAAGCATTCTGCAGCTTTAAGAATGAGCTCCAAACAATTCCACACTATCAAATGTCATTGTAAACACATCAGATGAGAGATGTTTAGCTTTCTGTTGCACAGATGTACCACACTTTCATGTTCTCTTGAAAGCTGTGGTGTAAACTTAACCCACAGCTGCAATATTAGATTTAAGAACAGAACAATTAAATTGTGGAGTACCAATTACACTATATTAGTCCCTGCTTGTTAAAGCAGCTTTCAGGATATAACAAGGCTGACTGATTATGAGGGCCCATTTTTTGTTGGATTTTTGTTGTTGTTGTTGTGCAAGTTAATAAAAATCCAGTGGTGCTATAACTTTAAGAATTGATTACAACACATTCCGTAATCCCGAATGTCGGCTTTAGGAAATATTTATCAAGGGCTGGGGGAGGACTGAGTGGTGTGTCATGTGATTCTTCATGGAAAAGCATTGCAGAGTTTCAGGGGAGCTGTGTTTGTGGATAAGAGCAAACTCCCTGTATAAATATTTAAATACTCAAGCACAGGACAAGGAGAAATTTGGAAACTTCATCTGTGAGTAATCTGGCAGTTTGTGGTGCACAGCTTTGTTACATGCAGGGTGAGTGCACTTACTGTGAAAGGAGATGGGTTGAGAAATTTCTGCAACCTGTTCCTTGAGGAAAAGTACTGGATTTGATATATTGCTTTTTGATCTCTATTGCTGAACTTCTGTGGCCAGATCCTCAGTTGACTTCTGACCTTCCATTTTGGGGTATACAGCCACAGTTTATATTTCAGCAAACATTATTACATGTACTGTTGCAGGCAACACATTATTTCCCTCAAAGAGAGGCCTGAGATTGATTAAACTACAGAGTGATCACTTTCTGTACCCCAAAAGGGGAATGTTTGCAGCCTAAAGCTGAATTCTTCCTGCCCTCAGAACATTACTCTCACTCATATTAAGGAGACAGGACAGCTATTTTTTAGAGACTGTCAGTTGATTTATTATGTGCTCTCTTCTGATTTCTTCCATCCCTTACACACTAGAGAAAATACAGACTGACTACCCCTGGGCTTGGGGAACGGTTAGGGAGAGATCTCTGCTCCACTTGTGCAATAATAAAACTCCCAGGAACTTCTAGATTTTCCTCATGAGGTTTATAGTCTGGCACTTGCTTTTCTAATAGTGTGGAGTTTTTCCTGGCTTACTTCAATTTTTATAGATTTAGGTTGATCAGCATTTGAAGATTCTATTTTAGCTGGGGTCTGAAAAAATCTGATAAGAGTACCCATTAGGGAATTTGCACCTCTAGCACAGGATCACATATTTCCTAGAATGTGCTCCCTCTTCAGGCATGCGTGTTCTTGGAAAATATAGTTCTCTCTAATTGCTTTAGAAGGTTTTGAAGAGCTGCCTTCCATAAATTTAAAAAATGTTCAAGTTGTCATATTTTAATCCACTGGATACATTAAGTACAACTACACTAACTTTTTGGGGGCAAGCTGCATCCTGTTATCTTATGCAAAATCTTATGCATCCTGTTATCTTCATCTCCTGAACTTATCAAACTTGTCAAGGTGGTTCCCCCCCTCCACTTCTGTCTTTTTCTATTGTTCCCTCTGTTCTGCTTGTTCTCTTTTGGGGGAAACAGGCGGCTGCAGTGGACCTGAGTGCCACAGTTGGCTTTCTAGCCATAGCCTCACTGCCTGCTTTTCCTGGTGTTCTCATCAGCTCTTGCAGACTTTAATCTTTCCTTTTCAAGTAAAAAAGTTTTCTTTTTTTGCTGATAAATTCAACATGATGTTGATAAATTCCTATGATGAACCAAATCTGAACTGCCCAAGCTGTTGAACCAAGAATGGGCTTGTTCTGTCATTTATGCAAGTGTAGATCAGGTTAAGTCTTCCTTTGAAGTCAATACTGTTGGTTTAAAACTAGTACAATTAATTACTAGTACAATTTGCAACTAGTGCTATTTAAAAATAGTACAGTTGTGAGAGGAACCTGTCAATGTGAGGTGAGGTGAGCTGCCTGCATTTGTTTCAGAGGGTTTTGAACACTGGTGTCTCTGGACTGTTTCACAGCTGCTGCTCTTCACAGGGGACCAAGATATGAAGTGGATCTATTTAAGGTAGGATTTCAGCTGGGTTTTATTTTCTTTCTTTTTTGCAAAATGTTTGGTTGAAGGTTGAAGGTATGTTGCATATTTCCCTGTCCTGCTGTGACAGGGAACAAAGCAATGATGTAAGAAAAGCAGTCTGTACTAAAGGTGTTTATGTACTTTCTAGCCTACTTCAAAATCCAATGGAGATTCTCTAACACATGATCTGCTTTCATTTGTGCATGAAGTTTAACTGCTCTTCAATTTAAAACGTAGATCAGGACCAAATTTTAGAGAAACCACGCCACCAGGTGAGAAATGGCAGATGTCATGCCATGACTGGCAGCTGAACATTCGAGCCTCCAGATGCCTTCAAAAACATCATCTAGGTGTTTCCCTCATTTACTCACACATCCAGGGTGGTTTGTGCTACCTGCAGATCAGTCACAAGGTAATGAGAACTCACTTTATCCATTTCAGAGGCAGAGCTTCAGCCTTCTCAAGCTGGTCCCAAAACCACCATCCACCTGACCACACAAAATAATAGTTCAGCACCAGGAGTCCAGGTTCTGAGTCAGGCTGGTTGCTCAGCACTTACTAAAGAGGGGAGTGTGTTTCCACATATGTGGCATGTCACTGACAAGGGGCATAAGGAAGCAAAGATAAATGCACATCTATCATGTGCTAACCAAATGAAAAGCCCAAGTGTAGCAGCACAGGATCTGGAGAGATGTGGTAGACCTGGAGACTTGGGCAGGATCCAGTTGTGTACAGGGAGCAAGTGCAGGTTCTGATAACAAACTGCTGCTTCTTCTCTCCCCACTTTGCTCTTGGAACCAGTCTTAGAGGTGCAAAACTTATTATCCAGCATAAACAGAGCAGACAACTGGGGATACAACCATCATAAAGTCACCTCAGGACATCTGTGCTGGGGTTCCTACTTCCATGTGGGAGCTGCTTTTCCAGCGACCCTCACACCAAGGACACAGCTGCTCTCTGAGTGGCCAGAGCAGGCAGGATATTTTTTATTGTTCCAGGACCATCTATTTACACTTTTGGCATTTCCTGATGTGCTGAACACCCTGATGCAAACTCTCTGACTCCCACTGCATACTCCAATGCCCATATTTTAAAATCTGCTCAATGAACCGCTGTAACCTAAGAATGGGAGCTCTAAACTGCTCTAAACAAGAGACCCAGTTCTGATCTGCCTCTGTTCTGCTGAGCAATTGCAGATGAGAAACATTAGTGTTCCTTGCCTCATTTCTATCCCTCTACAGAACTCTGATAGCAATCCTAATTTGTTTGTACAACAATAAGTTGAACTGATGAGAAGAGCTAGAGTGAAATGTTGCTAGTATCTGAGTGATCTTTTAATTTCTAAACTCAGAATTTCTCCATTAATCCTGTAAAAGTCATAAGTACTCTGTTTACGAGACCTAGAGTATGAAACAGTACAATGATGAAGACTAATTATAAATCATAGAAAAAAAATTCTGGTAAACAGATTCCTTTAACATTTCCATTCTGTGCAGGCTTTGTCAGTGTCTTACGACAACGATGCCAGTTGGATTAGAAAGCTTTTTAAAATGTGAATCTATCTTTTCAAAGGTTTGTATCCAAGCCTTTCCAGTTTGTTAAAATGTAATTAGTGTCTGCTTGTTAATATAATGTTCATTGATTTTTAAAGTACACAGACTTCAAAGCTAGAAACAAATAAATAAAAAGAGGGATAATTCAAACCAGAATGGAACAGCTCGGACAGTTTTACTCTTTTTTTGCCAGGATCCCGAAGCTGTTTTGTTCAAACAATGCCACAGTTTCAGTGGAAATGTGAAGATTAAATCCAAACCCTGCATGTCAGCTTTTTTTGTAAATGACTATCCAGGATTTTAATAAAATGTCCAACCACAGAAGATTATGTTGCAGGGATTTTTATTGTCTAACAGCTTGTGATAGTCTTCTGTTTCTCTAACGTGTATTATAAACCAGTGTACCTAGCAAGAATCCATGGAATTTTGGTACCTAACTCAGCTATGCTCTTCTGAAGAAAAATTTGAAAGGGACAAATGAGGAAAGGGTTCACAGGATGATGGATGGTTGCAGAGTCTCCCAGTTTCACATTAGGGTGATGGGGCACAAGATGGAAGGTGTATAAATACAGAACATAATTTGACCACACTCATGGACAAAATGATGTCAGTGCAAAAAAGACAAGTGGACATAACTTGAAATTCAGCCAGAAATTCAAAGATGTGATTGAGGAACACCCTGAGGAGAGAGCAGAAGCAACACTAGCACTCCACTCCTCAATAAGAAGGTGGCCTTGAGAACAAAAAGATGGAAAGGGATATCCACAGGACAACTCCAGCCAAGGGCAGGAGAGAGGATGAAATTAGCTAGTGTGGGAGAGATGATGCTGAGCAAAAAATTTATTCAGCTAGAGAAGGAAGACAATTCAGAGGCAAAGAAGAAAGAAAGGGAAACTACCCCCCAAAGACCAAATGACAAGACAGTGGAGACAGCCAGGACTGAGGCTCCACAGCAGAGAATGAAGGGGGAAATCAAAGACAGGCATTTTCACACGAGAGGGAGAAAAGATCCCACCACACCAGTGGTGTCCACGGACAGGGGTGTCCATGGCAGCAGACAGGTTCCTTGGTGGTTTGGAACATGGGAGGAACAATGTGGAGCCAAAAAGCAGAGAGATGCCTTGTTCTTCCATGAGTAGGAATGTTAGATGTGAACCAAGGGCAAAGGAAATAAGGAAAACTGGTGGAATTAAGGATTGTCTTCTATTCAGGACAAGTGATACTGTGGAAACAGGTGAAGAACCCCAACAGAGAGAGGACAGTGCTTTAAGTTAGAGATGTTCTGGGATTTTCTTCCACAAAACTCTTTCAGTCCCAATGGAAAATGATAAGCTAATAAAAAAGTTATATTTCCTCAGAACTAGCCCTGTGAAGGAGGCTGCTGAGAGGCAAGCAGCTAAAGCAGATTCCTCTGAGGGCAGGCTCCATTTGGCTACTTGTGATACTTGCCTTCCAGGACTGAAAATTGCAGTGAGTAAAGCCAGCTTTCAAGGGTAAAACAGTGAGAAACAGGCACAAGAACCCTGTCTGATTTTCATGGGTTTTTACAGATGGGTAAAGGAATATCCTGGTGGTGAATATAGCAAGGGACCATGGACCCCAAAAGAAGAAAGGAATACTGGCAACAAAGTATTCATTCTGTGCTGGTCCCAATACATGAAGATAGTTGGGTTTTTTTTCCTTAAATGTTTTGGAATTTGCCATTCACTTTAAACTTGCAGATTTGATGTGTGATGCCATCCATGGTGAGCACAGAAGGAGTTCAGCTGTGTGGTGATATCTAAGCTTTGTACACACTATAAGTGTTCTGGTCTCTATCTGGTCTTTAAAAATTAAGAGGCCACCTAAGTTTTGAAGTGGCTGCAGAGTCATGCTGGACAGTACTGACAGGAGATGTAGGCAGTGAAAACACTTTGCCAAGTGGTGAGAAAGAAAGTGCCAAAGGACAAAGGGGAATCACTGAGTTCAGGATTGCCCAGTTGCTTTGGAAACTGCTGTTTGTAACAATCTCCTGGTCTGAGTCTTGTTGAGTCATCCCATGAGGCTGCAGACATGGCTTGGCTTAAGCCATTTCAGTAATAAATCTCTTTTACCTTAGTTTGCTTTGACTTCCCCAAGCTATGGATAAAAGCCCCTCAGCAGGCAGACAGGAGATTGAAGATCAAAAATCACTGCAAAGTTTGGGTGATGGCAACTTTCAAAACAAAGATGATGCTGATGACCACGAGGGAGCAGCAACTGCTTTCTTTGATACTTCTGAAGCCAGCAGGAATATTTGTCCATGGAGTAGCCCATGGATGCAGCACGCTGAGTATGTTTCTCATCTACAATTGAATCACCAGCAACCAAAACAACAGTCAGTGAAGAGTGGAGAGATCAGAAGCTCAGGATCTTCTCTAAGTCAGATTTTAATTTCATGATCATCTTATGGATTTGCATCTCAGTGATGTCACTGGGGAGAGTCCTGGGGAAGAAGGGTGGGCAGGGAAAATCTTCTTGACCTCACAACTTATGTAGTCTCTCAGTCTGCAATAAGGAATAAGCTCAGATCTTGTAGGCACAGGACAAGTGGCAAGGAAAAACAATGCTGTGGTAAGAAAGCACCATGTCAGAGCTCTGAAACATCTACCTGAGAGAAATGGTGCAAATGAAATGAAAGCAAATTGTAATGGGACTGCTGGCTGTAAAAAGAGAGGCAAAAAATTGAGTCATGACTTAGTGAAGTTTACTGCCTATGGCAGCAACAAAATAATAATATAGTCAATATATAAAGTCAAAATAGTGTCAAAGATTTGACTGTGAATGTGCCCTGAGGATCCCAGTGTGGTGGCAGAGCTGTGATGAAACACAGCCTGCAGCACTGAGATATACACAGAATATGGGTGAGAAACCAGGAAAAATAAAAGGCAACTTTGGAAAGACTTCAAATAATTGAGGGGAGGGGAGAGAGCCTGGATCCAAACACCCTAAAACTAATTGATACAGGGGAACTGAAGACCTAGAGGAGTAATCAAGGGCTTGCTTAGGCAACACACAGGGGAGATTTTCCCATGGAAGAGAAGTTGTAGGGTGGGTCACAATCAGTCAGCAGAGGATTAGATAACACACTCAGGGGAACCAGGCAGGGATAAAGTGATGCTAGGTGTGCAGGGTTGGATTTGAGGACCCACAAGGCCCTGTCCAGCTTAATCATCTACGATTCCATGCAGACAGCAGTGAAAGACCTCCATTGTCTCCCCGAGAACTAATTTTGCTAGGTATGGGCTTAGGTCACGTATTACAAATAGGTCTCTTTTATGTAGGACTCTGGTTTGGAGTTTGCAGTGATTGATGGATTCATTAAAACGTCATCACTGCAAGGGACAAGAATTTTTTGTTTAAAAATAAATAAATGACGACAGAAACAGCCAAAGAGCCTTCTGCTTCTTTTTTTTTTCCTGATCCTCCCTGCAGCTTAACATACTTCAGGAGACTAGTTGGTGGCAGAGAGAGGAGACAGGATAAGAAAGGATTAGCAAGGGATATCAGCATTTCTTAGATCTTTGGCTACCTGGTCATTCTTGAATTCTACCTCCCAGTATCTTTCACTTTGTTTTTCTGAATGTCATGCAAGCATCATTTTGGTGCCTAATAATACTTCCATTCTGATGTCCCATTCGGTCTGGAAAAGGCACTTGGCCAAATTCTCATATGGTTATAACTGAACTTTATTGTACAGATGTGAGCAGAGTTGCACTTGAAGATCCAGCCCACTGGATTGCTGCTTGTACAGCTGCACTGCCTTTTTCAAGCCAAATTAGTCGGTATAGAAAGATTTTCTCCACAGAATCTGGCTGTCATCCTTGTGACAGTATGTTATATTTTCAAGTAGATCCCATGGGCCAAATTAATTGTACTGCTCTACTGATGTCAGTCATGTTACCCCAAGTGTGAATTTGGCCCCATTGTTCTAAGGCTAATAGAGGAGGTTTTTTTGGTTTTTTGGGGGGGAGGGGTTAATGAAAGTGGATCATAAAATATTCTCAGATTTTCATCTGGTTTTGCTTATAATAATTATGCTTTCCCAGAGCTGAGTAGTAGAGAAAATATCCATATTCTCCAATGCCTGGTATAAACTGCAGTACTTGTTTGCTGCAGCCCAAGACATGGGCTAAGGACAGAAGTTGATGCACTTGCCCATGTCTCTACAGACATGGCAAAACCTCTTAAAATTTTCTGGCATATGTCAATGAAAACATTGATTGATTTTCAGTGGCCTTTTGTACTTTAGAAGAAACTCTCCTGGCAGCAAATGCATCAAGATAACATTAAATTCCACCCTTTGTTATGAATGGAGACAAAAGACATGTTCTCTTTAACTGGTTTCCATCTATTTGAAATAATATCTGAATGACTTACAGAATTAATGCTGCCAGAGAGAGCCAGCTTATTTCTGCTTGCAGCTTGCACCCAGTTAGGTCAGAGAAGATGTGGGCTGTGATTACATTAAAATTAGCTGAACCAGGCAGTTGTTGCAGGTGGCTCCTACTCCTGATCTAATAACATACCTGAGGGACAGTGCAGTTGGGACACCCCTGCTGTCATTTTGGAGAGAGGGGCTGGCTATCCCTGCCTGGCTACTGCTGGATTGCACTTGCTCTGTGTCATATCTGGGCCCAAATTTGTGTTGTATGAAATGCCAAGAATCAGAGTGATCTGGTTGGATTGTTGCATCACTGCTCAGTCCAGTTTTGAGGAACATCAATGGAAAAGTTTAAGTGGGTAGAGGGTACGTCCTGAAATGCCATATAAGGATTAGAAGGAACCTTTTAAATCATGAATTTATTTATAGCAAATCATAAGAGCTGGAGCTCTCCAATCCTCTCTAAACCCCTGGGATGCCTCACAAACTCTTGTTCACCAAACCTTTTGGTCAATTTGACATTGCAATGGATAAGCACTGAACAGGAGTACCCCTGATTGATATAAAGGCATTAGTCAAAGACCTTGACCTCCTGAATAAATCTTTAAAGAAAGAGGTGTGAAAATGAAGATGTGGCCCTGGTACTGCCTCACCAGTTTAGGAATCTGTCTCTGTGGGTGCATTTGAGGCTTCATCTGGGGCAACCAACACCAAGAGTCCACAAGAACTGCAAGGAGCTATGGATCCAAAGGAGCTCTTTCTCTCTGAGCTCAGCTTCCTCTGCCCTAACACCTCCTGCAGCATATCTGGCCCTCTGGATGTTTAATGAAGAATCAAGACCAGTTCTACATCAGTGGTGTTGAGAGTGGGAGTTATTCTTGAAAGAGGATTGCTGATATTGGATCAGCCCTAAAAGTAGTGGTGAAAGCTCTTCCCTGATTATGCAATTTTCTTCTCTTTCTGTTGTGAGTAGTGGTGGAAGAAAATGCAGAGATTGACCCTGTGCCCATGTAAACAGAGTATCTGTGAAAACCATACTTCTTGATGAAAGGAAAATAATATCCTGAGCAAACGGAGAGGAGGGACCCTGACAAAAAGAAAACAAAAAAAGACAAGAGGGATCTCTAACTCCTAGCAAAGCATCTTTTTTTCTTTTCTTTTTTTCTTTTCTTTTTTTCTTTTCTTCCTCCCCACCAGAAGAATGAGCTAAAGCAGCTGAATCTATGTGTTTTCTGAAAATTTATGGAGAGTCTCTTAAAGATGGCTCATTAGCCAAAACGCTCTCTCTTGCTGGATTTGTCCTAATTTGATATAAATGTTTAAGTACCCTTTTTCCTTCACAATTTAGGATTTTATTGCAGATAATTTTAATGTCAAAGACAGACTCAATTTTCAGTAGCATAAATTTCTCTCTGGTGTTTATGGGAGAAATGTCAGCTGGACATAGCTGGGCATGCTTCATGCTGTTTTTCAGAGCTCTATCTGCTGACTGCTGCTCCTCACTGCCTAGGAACTCCCTTTTTTGCTATCTGTTTATCTGCCTTCAGAGGCACTCTGTGACTTCAGTGCCACTCTCTGTCCCATTAAAATGGTCCCATGTATTAAAATACACAAGTGCAAAACAGGAGACAATTCCTTTTCTGTGGTAAAGTAGGCAAAATAATTTTAAAGGTAAGCTTTTAAAATTAGGTTGACAGAAAGTTAGAGAAACGTGTCTGCTGTCAAAGGCTTTCTCCTAGTGATGTCTCCATGCAGAAATAGAGTGTGCCTTTAAGGAAGCTGAGGACATCAGATTCAAAACCAGGACAGATTACTAATCCACAGGAACAAATATTATCCATTTCCATCCCGATCTGGCTGAAGCCAAGTGTTACAACATTGTGTACAAGCCTCAAGGATGAGATTTTTGTTCTTGTTTAGAGCACACTCTACTTTATATCAACATCTCTTGGGGACCTTCTCACCTGATAAGGTATATGGGAAATTATTCCAGAGAACTCCAAGTGAGCAAATGCTTCACTATTTTAGAAGGATGAAGGAGGTGACCTCTTTCCCCAAGGAAATACAGGCCAGTGAACCCGATGTCATTTCTGACAACTGCAAGAAAATCATGTGCACAAGAGAGCTAACATTAAGTTCAAGAGATTGTGGCATAAATGACACCAGTCATTATAGTTTTGATCATAAAAATAGTGGCACAGAATAATTTTTGCGGTACAAAGTAGTGTCACTATTAGTGACACTATAGTGGTACAAAATAATGTCACTACCCAAGGTGCAGCACACATTAAGGGAGTAAATTGATATAACAGAAAGGTAGAGGAGGGTATTTTTATCAAGGTCCTGCAATGATTTGTTCTTGCCCCCAGGCTATTCATTATTGTTATCAAGGATTTGGAAGAAAAAAAAAATAAATCAGCTGCTGGAAAAGTTGCAGATATGCCACGGTGGTAAATAAACAAGACAGGTCAGGTCTGTGAGGCAAACTGCAACACTTGGCAAAGTGGACTCCTCTGAACATGTGTTTTAAACCAGCAGATGCAAGATCATAGATCTGAGGACAAGGAGTGACTGTGACAGCCTTGGCCAGGTACAGGCTGTGGCTTTGTCAGTGCATGCACAAGAACAGATTAAATCCAATCCCAGACCTCCTAAAATCTGCTTCTGTTAAATCCCTGTATCCAGTTGTTCTCATTAGCCAGACCACTCTGTTCTCAACCACTGTGTAGACTTCAGTGAAAATTTGCCTGCTTAGGACAATTACTCCCCATTTTCCCACAAACTGGAAAAAGGCAGAAGTATCTGATTTTGAACTTGAAATTTAAATGTTTCTTCTCCCTCTGAAATGCCTTATCATCCTGAAGGTTGCCAGTTATCACACCAATTATCTACAAGAGAACAAGTTTTAGGGCAGCTCTGCCAATTTTAAGAGAAGAAACAAAGTTCTGTGGAAATCAAACCATCACTAAAGATCCAATGGAAAAATGGTGATGTTTGATTGGAAAGGGTCACTCTTGCATTCTTGAAGCTCATTAACCCTGCAAGACTGTGAAGTTGATATGGTTCTTCCTTTTAGCTAAGAAAGTATTTCTCAGGTATTCAAATGGTAAAAAATGCCAGGATTAAGTTATCTGTGTAAACTAAAGTAACTTTCCTTGTGAATGGGGATTAGAATAGCTTCTCATCACATGACTGCTTGATTTTCCCACAGATCCCCAACCTTAATTATTTGCCATTTGCATGACTAATTAATACAGGCTGCCAAGTTCTATGTGACATCTGAGAATGCAACACAATCTGTAAATCACAGGGATGCTCTTGGAAAGCATCCCATGGAGTCATCCCTGAGCAGGTAAACTGCCAACAATGAACATCAGCCAGCCCCACAGCTGGGCATATAGGACAGCTAGAGAGGCAGAGGGATCTCCTTACCCTCTTGGAATTCTCCAGAAGCACATTAACCACAGGAGAAGCTGGTGACAATCCAGCTATTTCTATGGAGGCTCTTGCTCGTTGGTACAAATACTGGAAAGATGTGTTGTCAAGCTCTAGAAAGAGGTAGCACACACTTACACACCTGCCCATGTTCCTCTCACTAGGAGCACTCCAGGATGGTTTTGATCTGAATGCTCATGTGATCAAAAAGCTGACACCCACCACCACACCCAGAGCAGGGCTGCAGTCTTTGCATTAATCAAATGCCATATTTTCCTCTCTGGAAAATTCTTGTGGCTGGTAATGCACAGCATTTGCCAGCCCTTCCTTGTTAAAAGATTCATGTCTTTCCAGCACTGGTGAACAGCATCCTTTTGCTGAGATTTTTGGTGAAGCTGGATTCCCTAAAGCTGCACATTCCTGCTGCAGCCTGTCCTTCCTTCTGGCCTGATGAGCACAAGCCAGCTGAGACCTGAATAAAAGCACAGCATTTTCACTGAAGGGACCTCCAGGGTCAACCAAACCTCTCGTAGATCCCGTGCGTGGCAGCAGAGTAAGGACAGAGGCACAAAGTGGCAGAGCTCAGCACCAGGGCACAGTGCTTGTCATGTGTGATGGTGACACATCCCTTTTTGCCTGGTTGCTTGGATTTCTTTCTGGTTTGGTGTGTTTATATTAATGTTAGGGGCTCTGTCAGGAAGGGGCAAGTGACAGAGCCTGACTGCTCCTGCCTGCTCCTTGTCCTTCCAGTTCCAACCTCCTGGGAGAGCCAAACTATCCACTTCTAAGTGGTGTCCAGGAATTAGAAGTGAAGGGGTTTTTTTTAATCAAAATACCTCAACGCCTTCATTTCTCAAGCAACTGGATTTGGGTTCCTAACCAAAGACTGTGTGGACTTTTTTCTTTTTTTTTTTTTTCATCTTCCAAGCAGATTTGCCCTGCTACGACTCTTGTCTTGCAAAGGCAGGAAGGCTCCTGGATTTCCTGTCTTTACCCAATGAACATCACTTAGCATCCAGCCAGAAGGCTTGATCAGGATGAAAACAATATTGAATTTTTGAGGTCTCATTTATTTAAGAGAGCAAAACGTCTTTCTTCTCAAAGTGCTCCTCTTTAGCTTTCATTTCCTGTGCACAGAGTAGCTTTGTCTTGAGTACAATAATTAAGTTGTTGACCTTCCTTAGAGGTCAAACATAGCTTCCCTTTAGAGAAAGATAAAAACAAGCAATAATAGATACTTTGACTGGTTTAAGATACTTGGGCTGTGTATCTGTGATTTTTCTGTAACTTCTGCTGGATATTTTTCTCAAGCTAATTCAGGGTGACATGCTGTTGATTCACTTATTTTGGTAAGAACATAGTATCTACTGGAGTTGTGTTTTCCCCATTCTTTAGGAGAAAAAAAAAATTCTATTGTAACTTCACCAAAGAGCATGAGGTAGCATGCATATGGTCTAATGTTAATGTTTAATGGGATTTTAAAATGGAGTTTTTACTCTATATTAGTGATTTTTTTTTCTCTCTAATCATCTGAGAATGTTTTTTCAAGATCAAAAATAAGAATGGAGAAACCCAGACATTTTCATGCATTATACCAGGCAAATTGCTGTTCTTTTCATATTGCTCTTTTTTTTTTATGTATGTCAGCATTCACATGTTCCTCCTTGTAAAATTGCACATTTCTAATCTTTATGGTTTTCTTTAATTCTTGTTTACTTGTTTTTAAGTATGGCTGCTAGTTTACATTCATGTTCCTAATAGTCTGATGTTACATTCCATATGGGATATGAGGAGATGCCAGCAGTTCAGCTCACAGGAGCTGTGCCTGTGTGCCTCAGTGAGGCACTGGGGTCATCAGATCAGTTTGAATAAGTATTAGCAGCAAGTTTGACTTGTTTGTTATAGAACTGTGAGATCTTCACAGCATGGAATTTGGGGGCTGGATCATGCTTTACAAAGTGGGCAAGACATAGAAATGACTGCAGGTGGAAGAAATCTGTAAATTCCAGTGATAGGAGGCTCTGTTGTTCATTTGTGCAAATGGCAGGAGATGCTGGAATTGTTAGACATGTGGGAGGAAGGAAGAGCAAACAGGCATCCACCTCCACTGCTGGAATAGGATGGGGCAGCCTTCACACTTTTGAATTATGAAATCTTCTTTTATAAACCCTCATACTCCCTGCACCTTTCTTATTCCTTCCAGAAGCTTTTGTCAGATTTCCTTTCTGGTGCAGGCCACAGAATAAAGTCTGAAAGGGCAAGCTGTAGAGCCATAAGGAAGCCCAAATGTACATGTGTTCTTGGAGGAAAGAGAACTCACTCCCATCACAGCTGAGACCAAAGTTCTCTCCATTTCTCGCTGTTGTTCCACTTCATAGCCATTAACGCATGAGCAATCCCCTCCTCATTCACCAAAACCCTGAAATTCATCACACTGTCCCACCATGGCACATTAAAGTCAAACATGCCTTAATGACAGGGGCGTTAAGTGGAAAAAAGTCAGGCCTGAGCAAAGCATCTTTTTTGTTTCTGAAGCAAAAGAGCAACGCTGGTATCTAATTTTGGACCCCAGGGAAATGCCTCAAACTGAAGTGGTCAGCACCACGTACAAACTTCGTGGGAGCCTGGTATTCCCCACTGCCAGCAGTCATCCAGACTGTGTGGGCACCCCTCAAAACCCCTAAGTAGAAGCTATGGTTGCAGTTCTTTCAACCATTTGAGGGCTTTGTAGGTAAATGTGGTCCAGCAGCATCAAAAGGCAGTTCTGTTTCTAATAAAGATTAAAAAATATTTTTGAACGACCCTCCTTGTTCCTTACTATTATACAGTATTAAAATATAAGAGTGCAGCCAAAGAGAATAGAAAACAAAGAGAAAAGCCTTTTAAAAAAATTCCACATTTTTATATCCTTTCCCTACTAACCCACCACAGAATTCAAGGGTGGGGGATTCGAGGGCTGAAAGAATCTTCATATGGTGCCAAAAATTCCCCACAGATCTCTCTGGTCCCTCAGCATTTGGCTATTTAAAGCAAACACATTGTGTTTTAGATGCTAGTGTAGATCCATTTTCCATATGAGGAGGTGGGATGTAATTAATTAGCTGTTCTTTTGATTTCTAAGCATCACATGCACATTTCATAAGGGCATGTACTCTTGACAGGCTGGAAAAAGGAAATAAAATACAAGTTGCACCAGTTAAGTCTTCCTGGTACAAATGATGGATCAGCAGGGGATTGCTACCAATGCTGATTGAGTCACGTGAGTGTTAATACAAACCTAGGGGGGGAAAAAATATCTGGATGAAATCACAGGAACAGAGGTCAAAGTGTTTATTTTAGTCATAATTGCACTGTTTTTACATCATGTCTTTGATCTGTAGGTTGAAAAGAGGCAAAGCACAGTAGAAGTAACCAAAGATAAACTTCTCTGTACAGCTTAAGAAAAGGAAGTCCATGGTCAGAGGTACACACACACACAAACATATAGGGCAGGGAGGTGAAGCCCAGGCTCCAGCATGCCAAAAGCTACAGTTCATTGCCATTTCAGCTAATGGAGTCTCTTCATTTCTGCATTTACTTTAACCTTTAGGTGGATCATGTACCAGTGAAAATCCCACGTAACAAAGCAGTCAGGAAAACCGAGGGAGAAACCTTTACATCTCTCATCCAATAAATAACAAATGTGCCAAACTGGAACAGACAGCTAACTCCTCCAGATCCTCCAGCAGCACAGAGGTCCAGCTGCTCTTGCTCCATGACCCTGCTGGCCACAGATGGACTTGGAGATCCCTCAGAGGGTCACCTCCAGACTGGGAGCCAAATTCACCTCAACAACAGCAATTGGATGTCTACAGGGAATTAACAAAACAAGCAAAATGAAGAAGCAGCCAAGTCCTCCGTGCCTGCTCTCGTACCAGGACTGCATTTACTCATCCACAGACCCAGGGAGCTGCAGCACCAAAAAGCAACTGGCCTGTGACCTCTTGGGTCAGGGGATGAACCAGAATAAACAAGCCCTAGAGTCCCAATTATCTCCCTCTACTTTTTTGCCTCTCTATTTTGTTTTCTAAAGCTAAGGAGCATCTCCTGACTGAAATGCTTGAAGACTGAGGACATAATGATACTCTTTAATTGCACAAGTCCTTTGTCATCTTTATCTCTGCCCAGAGGAGAGGAGGTTTGTAGAGGAGCTATGGCCTTTATGTGAGGTCTGCTGATGTAGAATAAACAGACTCTGTGGCTCAAATCCTTTCTCTTGGAAGTGCTCTCTTCTGCTGGAAGACCAAACGTGTTTAGGGCATCCAGTGGGTCCCTCCCTGTATATTTGGTGAAAATGCCTGGTCATTATTTTGTGACTGTTCTTTTCCTTACTGTTCCTATGTGCAGTTTTCCCCAGGGATGTCTGGAGGGTTTGATGCAGCTGATTCTCCCTCTCTGTAAGAGAAAAGGAAAAGGCAGGTTCCTTTGGAGGGCCTTTCAGTGCCAGAGCCTGCCACAGCTGCCCCAAAATGCTGAGCAATTCCCCTCTTGCTGAGCTCCAGGGAGGCTGAGAGAGCCCCACTGCAACCCTCCCTTCTTCCCACTGTCCCATGCACTGCTGCTCTGTGAATGGATGTAATTGCAAAAGTGAATCACACTTTAATGACAAATGCTTCCAAAACAAAGCCATAAAGTTCTTGACTCAGTTATTAACTTTAAATGAATTGTTTAGGTTGTTTCCTCCCACACACCCCACCCCCATTAACTTATTCTTGAGGGGAATGTATTTATGGAGCCATGTGCTTCTCACATGGTTCAGGCTAAAAATAGCTTTAGAAACTCATTCCAGCTAAAACTTAATTTAAAATCCAGTTTGTCAGCCTAACACATTGGTCTTTCAGCCTGCTTTCTTTATTTGTAATGATAGCCTTGACCAGCCTTTTGAGTGCTGGTCATTTCCTATACTGTTCCTCTGTTAAGTAATATAGAAATAAACACATTGCTGAGCTCAAGGAAACCCCCAAATGACATACAAAATTTATTTTCTCTGCATGGCCTGGACTTCCACTTGGGCAACAAGCAAACTTACTCTCATAAATGCACATGTGCACTGTGGAGACATCAGCTCAGGTTTCTTGCTTGGTTTGGGTGTTTTTGGGGGGAAAAGAGCCTTTTCAGTCATTGCAAGTCCATTGTCTAAGCACTGAATTGTTTTTTCTTTTTTTGTCAGCAATCAGCAAATCAGATGCTTCAAAATGTCTGCACCCTCATGGGTCAAATCCTTCTTCTGTTTATTTCAGTATGAGTTTTGTCACTCATTTTAAAGCAGAGACTGTAGCCCATAATAGACAATTACACAATTCCTGGATGAAAGGGATGTTTTCTCCTTGCCCTAGATAATTAAGGCCAATGCAGAATCTTTCCATTCCCATCAGTAGTTGGGTTTTTTTTTTTAATTGCTCCTGAGATGACTGTGTCCTGAGCTCCAAGGGTTGAAATCCTTTAGGAAAGAGATTTTCAGCCTGCAGTTTATGAATCTGTGGGGCAGCAAAAGGCAGCTGAAGAAAGAAAAAGTAAAGTCAGTGGGCTCAGGAACTGCACAGGGATCCCTGTGAAACAAATGCAGCATTCCACACTAAAAAGCAGATGGAACACCACTGATTTTGCTAATATTATGCTATACAAGGGAGAGATTTTGGTCCCACAGGAATGTTTAGATTTGCTGAGAAATTTTTTTGTTCTTCTGGTTTCAACAATTTTCTGTCTGAATCCCACTACTCATTTCTGCAGTGTTAGGCATTATTGATTTAAAAGCATGGTCCTTTTTGCTTCCAGAGTTCATGTCACCTAATGATGCTGCATTCCCTTTGTCCAATAGGATGGAAGAGGTCATTTCTCTCTGTGCAAACCAGTTGTTGTTTTGCTTTCAATCCACTTGGATGTCTGCTCCCTTCCTTCCTTTCTGCCTAGGTCCCTCTCCAGAGGGGAAAGTTCCTCCTTTCCTTCAGCTTTGTTGAGCTTTGTCCCTTTTGGGTTGCCTGCTAAATTTAGCAATCACTTCTTAGGTTTATACATACACAGATGTGTGTGTGAATTTTTCTGATTAGTCTACTTTTTTTTTTAAATGTACTGTTTAAATAATTTTCAGTCAGTGGCAGAATTTTCAGCCCTGGTTGCAGAATTTTCAGCCCTGGTTGTTCAGTTCATGTCATCAGCTCTGGCAGGAGTCTCTCTGCAAGCCCAGGTAACCATTGTCTGGGATTTTGCTGAAACCATCAAAGAATGTCAGTGGGCTGGAGATGTTTTAAATATCTTTTTATGTTATCCTTGCAAGTCCTCCATTTCTTTAAGGATTGTATCAGCTATTTGATTTGATACTGGTTTCTACAAGGAGATGCCACTACAGATATAACCACTGCTCCACACAAACCAGAACTGTCTGTAGTCCTACTGCTTCTGAGAGCATTGCCATGTGTTTACTAGAGACAGAATTAAAGCTGCCATCCTTAACTCATTTGCAATGATAATGTAGGTTTGATAACCACGAGAAGGAGACAAATCAGAAATTTAAACATTTACAGATTCATTTTGCCCCCAAGATGGTGTCCAGTTATAATCAGTTTTTCAGGCAGTCATATAAACAAACTTAGGTGAGTTTGCTTGGGATTCTCAGGGCAGGTTGCAGGCTCAGCACCTTTAACCATTGCTATTTTTCTTTCTGACTCTACAATCAGCAGCTTGAATTTCACACCCATCCAACTGATCTCTTCACACCTAATGTCTCTAATTGCATTTTTAAGCAGGAATGACCATGCCTTCCAGTCCTTTTACATCCTGCATCTGGTTTACACACACATTTTCTATTCCAGTTGGAGGGTATGGGTTTTTTTAGTAGAAACTAAAGTTTGTTAGTGAAATCCCCAATGAAAGGGAAGTTGACAGCAAAAGGTGCTTTATGCTGGTATTGATTATTCCTGCAAATTGGAAAGCAATTTGTTTGCATCATCCCTACCTGCAGGGAGGGGGCAGCTACACCCCAGTCATACCAGTTTCAAACTGGAAGAGTTAAGCTGATGTGGAGCATTTGGGAGTTAAAAAGGCAAAAATCAGATTTCAAGCATGTGAGTAAATGCATGCCAAAACCCAGCATTTAACATGAAATTATGGAAGGGGCACAACACTGGCTACAAAAGGCAGGAAATTCAGAGTTAGCACCTGTGGACCATCACCTTCTGTGTGCTGGAGCTGCAGCTCTGTGACACGTTTGGGGTTCACACAGCTCAGATTCTGCAGCCTCCTCCCAGGGGTGGCCTCAGACCCTGGGTGCTGAGCAGCATCAAATGCCACAGCAGTGACCCTCCCAAATGCAGCTTTCAGGCCTCTTGGTTGAAGCTGGAGTGCTGAAGAGCTGGGAGTGAAAATCTGCAGCTCCCAGGGTTTGCCTTCTGCTCTGGAGCCCCTTTGGCTCCATGATTTCCTCTATGCACATCATCCTTGGCAATGCCCGTTTAGAAACCATCCCACCCGTTCAGTACACTTCAGCAGCTCAGAGTTTGAAGGTTTTAAGAGGAATAAAAAAAGCAGTGGTGATGTTCATGGTGAGAGCAGAACAGCAGATTAGAGTCCAGGCTCTGACTCCCACAGCCCCTCCAGGGATTGAACACACAGCCAAAATCTTGAGTGGGACCAAAGTGGGCACAGCTCCAGGGGATCAGAGGCAGGTAGGGATGGGAGGATGAACCCTGGCTTGCTGCTTGGGATTTGGAAAGCCAGGCCACCACCACATCCACAGAAATCAAAGGACAGCAAGAGGGAGACAAAGTTCTGCTCTCTTTGAAATGAAGAGCTGCCAAAATGTTCTTGTCAGGGATTTTTTTTTTCCCTCTTGCTTTGGGCAGGCAGAGCTGGGCTGCAGCCAAGCAGCTCAGGACCTCACTGGCACCCAGGGACCAAAACAGAAAGTGCAAAAATGGGTGTGTGTGTTTAGGGGAGCTCTGTAAACACAGCCCCTGCACACAAACTGTTCAGCATTTGGAGTTTTTGCTTTGGCATCTCTTTAGTTCCTTTAATGAAACTACTGGCAATGAGGTAGTCAGTTGTTTCCCTTTGGGTCGAATTTCTAAAAAGCATAATTTCAGCAATTTTTCTCTGTTCTTACACACACACACACAGAAATTGCTTTAGACAGGAAGAAATTGCTTTAGACAGGAAGAATTTTCTAAATTGAGTTAGACTTGAATCAAATAATTGAAAACCTATTTTTAAAAAGCACTGTGGTACTTTGCATTCTTAAAAAAAAAATTCTTGTATTCCCAATTGTTTTTCAGTAAACTTTCATCGGTCTGTTTAAAGTTCTGCAAGTGTGAATATTCAAATTTCAAACATCTGGCTTCAAAATCGAGCATTTCAGAAGTACTACATCCCTCCTTACTGCAGCATTGTCAGTAAACTTCAGCAAAGACCAACTCTTTTCTTTGCCAAGGGGCTGCTCCTGCATTATTCACTCAAATAGGCTTTTTTTTCCCTATTGACTGGAATGGGAGCAGAATCCATCCTGAAATAGCAGCCCCCCTGGTTTAATCCATGACAAGAGACAAACAAACAGACCCTTTGAAATGAGTTTCATCTTTTGTGTCCCGTTTGTTCTCTGATGCAGGTGTCAATTGGATCTTTTCCTGTCTGGCTGTGGTTGAAAAGCAACACGTTGTAGTTAAACCCACTTGTAAATTGTAGCATTTTACAGAAGAACTCCCTCGGGGATCTACTAAAAAGCTACTTGAGTTGAAGAACCAGAAGTCAAAAAAGGGTTAATTTGCTTTCCCTTTCTCATTCTGTTTCAAGTAGTTTCTTGTTTAAAAAAGATCTCTCTACTTATGTGTCTCATAGTGTATTTATCTCCATATACAGTAAAAAGATTCTTCATACACTGGGTCTGATCCTGCCTGCACTGAGGTTCATTTATTTGTAAATCATGGAAAAGAATTTCCTTTTATAGTGGGCCCAGCCACAAATTTCCTATTTTCTTGAGCCAACAATCTTATCAACAACCTGCTTTGTGGATCTAGGGCTAGAAACTGCCTCAGAGCTTTTAATCTTGTGAAAAGGTGACTCTGGAACTGAAGCTGCAAGAAGCTGACCCAATGCTCTGCCAGCTGGACAGACTGGTTGGCTATCCAGAAAAAAAACACCAGCAGCTTCAGCAGCAACCATGAGCCCACACATGATGTCACATTGGGAAAAAATGGCTTTATGCATCAGAAAATGCACTGGAAATGTATAAACTGCCATGTGCTAGAACTGCACAAAATGAGCAATTTATAAAGGCTCGACCAGAGGGGGCTGTGCTGTTTGCAGTGATGTGTGCCCCTCTTCTGCACCTCCTGTGAGGATTTGTGCAGCACTGCATCACCTCCTGGAGCCAATTCCAGCTGCACAGGGATGTCACTAATGCACAGAGAAGAAAAACCTTCGTTGCTCAGCAGCAGCAAGTGACTGTCTCTGTCAGCAAGGTGGAGCTGCAGGTATTGCTCCTTCCATCCCGCTGTGTTTCACACTTGCTGCTGTCTTCAGAGGAGTGAAAATCTCCTCCAGCCGGGCCAGGTGCCTCGAATAAACACCTGCTTTGATCTGCAGCCACTGCCTCAGTGCAGGTACCAAGGGCAGCACCTTCAAACCATTCTCCCTCCTCCCTCCCCAGGAGCCTCCAGCCCCAGCACTGCCCAGGACATCTGCTCTGGCAGGACCAGCAGAGATGTTTGTGCCATTGCCCCAGCCCCTGGTGAGTGCCTGTGCTCGCTGCCTGCTCTTTGCTGGCAGGCAGCAATCAGCTTTGGCTCTCTGGAGCTTCCTGCAGCCTCTCCCTGCGCTCTGACCCACTCAGGATTCCACCGTTCCGCTGTGGACAGCAGGTGAAGCTGTTGCTATCCAAAGGGAGCCTGAGAGCACCAGCAATGTGCACACATTTGTTTGCCAGACAGCAAAGTTGGTTTTCTTAGAATGAGAATGGTTTTCTTAGAATTAAATACTTCACATGAGAGGTCTCAGATCCTGTTTTCTTTCTCTGTTGCCTTATTTGACATAAAGTCATCCTCACACTCCCCAGTTATTCCTGTCCTCTCCTAGCTGGGCCATCCCCCAGGGAATCCCTCACTATTTAGTGTTGGGATTATTATTTGGAGATGGGCACTGCTGTGAGAAGCACTGCCCTAAGGGAGGGCACACAAACAGCCAGCCCTGCTGGAAGGAGCACCTAACCCAGCTGCCCACCCTTAGTCCAGCAGGAATTCATTGGACACCTTAATAAAAAGCATGAAACACACTTGCTAAGTTTAAATTATTTCTTCACCTGCTCTAGTAACTCTGAGCCTACTCTTGGTGCTTCCTTACAGGCAAACATCTGTACTGGGCACCTTGTCCCAGACCCTACAGAACAAAGATTTACCTCCCATAATTTCAGACAAATGTGTGTTCTAAAGAGCAGTCACAGATCATGCAGATGTCTCTGCAGGGAATACAGCATTTGTCATCAGGCTCTGATTTGCTGTACCCATGGCCCTCAGAGAAAGAGGCAAATGGCAGGGAAAGAACCTGCCCTCACTCTCCATGGTTCTGCCACCTCTGCTGAAACAGGATTGTGGCATTTCTCCTCCTACATCGGCTTGTGGTGGGCAGGGCTTATCTGGAAACTTCTGCTTTATAGAAGAGAGTGTTTATCATTAGTACTGCTAAAGCACTGGCTCAAAATTGGCCTGAGAAACTTTAGTGTCAATTCAGCACTTCAGTGTTTAATTACTGGAGGATTAAAATATGTAGGTTTCAAAACCAGATGCCTCACTGATGTGGCATAATTCTGACTTGACAAAGCACTGCACAAAGATATTAGGAAACACACAAGTGTTGGCTACCAAGCAGAGGAGCTGACTGAGCAAAACCAATAAAATTAAATTAATCCCCTTGATTTCCTTTCCAGAAGCTACAACTGGACCAGGCAGATCCCTACCTGTGCCAGGGCAGCACCTCACCAACAGGAGTTCAATCCCTCTGCACAGGCTGTGCTTGCTACAGGTGTGTTAAATCACCCAGGTGAAGCAAGGTGACACTTAAAACCTCAAATAATTCAGAAATGAGCTCTATTTTCTTCACCTCTGGGAATGAAGGCCTTCCTGCCTTGGACACAGGTAAACACTTCTTTTAGGAGACAAGCTTTCATCTCATCTCACCCACCATCACAGGATTTGCTGTGAAATCCTCCTTTCCCTTTCCTGCTGCAGAGCTGTCCTTCAGCCTGAATTAGCCTTATGCTTCTATTATTATTATTATTACTATTATTATTATTATTATTATTATTATTATTATTATTATTATTATTATTATTATTATTATTATTATTATTATTATCATCATCATCATCATCATCATCATCATTATCATTATTGTTGTTGTTGTTGTTATCATTATTATTGTCCCTATTTTTATTAAGTTTCTGATCTCCAGAGTCACAAAAGCAGCCTTGAAAAAAGCCAATTGCAAGCCAATAATTTGGTATTTTCTCTGCAGAAGTGAAGAGTTGAAAACCATAGGTGCAGAAGGTATGAATTGCTCTGTTTCTTTCTTTTTTTTTTAAACTCTCAAAAATGCTGGCTGCTACACTGCTGGACATAGGATAAGACCTGTCAGAAGCAATCAAGAAATTCAAGCCTTAGTCAAACAATACCTTAGGGCAATTTACATCTTTTTCAGCTGTCAGCTATGCCAGGAACACCTCCTTCCTCTGTATTCAGCACCCACCAGACCTGTTTGGGTGCTGCTGTGCAGCCACAGCCAGCCTGTGTACACACAGGGTGAGCTGCAGCCTTATTTATTTCATGTAATAATTTGAATTTAGCAATAAATTTGGCTGAGTCAAGTTAGTGGATGCTGCCAAAACAGGGGGCTGCCTCCCTGCTCTGTGCCAGGGGGCCATCTCTGTCACATGGGTGACTGCTGCCAGAAAACCATCAGGAATGATGGCAAATCAAGCCAGAGTGGGAGCCTCTATTCTCTTTGAAACACTCAGCTCCACTGCACCAACCCAGGCACTTCTGCAGGGCTGAAAGGCTCTTCAGAGGAAAAGCATTTGCTGGTTTTGCTGTATTTCTGCAAAGAGGCAAATTTGCCTTGTGGCAAGCTCTGATGAAAGTCAGCAGAATTTGGAGTCTTTGGGCACTTCTGAAAAGCCCAGCCTGGCATGCTGGTTCCCACAGCTTGGCAAAGGCTCCAGCACAAAGATCTGCAGCATATTGAAAAGTGAAAATGTGGCAGAGTGTAAAATAAAGAGAATTTGGTATTAAGAAACCCAGCTAGCAGTTGGGAAACTGGACTGCAGCGTTGTTTCTGTTTTCTCCATTTCCATATTCCATAATCCAGACTTGTTATACATTTCCGGTTTGGCTTCAAGTTTTAATAAAGTGGCTGCTGAATTTCCAGCCTGTCACACAGGCACTGCAGAACTCAGAAATCTTGACCCCAGCTGGTGGCAAAATATGTAGACGGGAAGAAAAGCACCAGTCTAGGAGAAGCAGGAAAATTGAGAACTCTAAGCTAATCAGCTCTTTTAAAAAGAGGGTGGTTACTATTCAAGTAGTAATTTATTGAGATAAAGGAACCATGAGTCACAGAAAGACTTAGGTTGCCTGCAAGGGAATGTTATTCTTTTTTCTTTCCTTTTTTTTTTTTCTTTCTTTTTTTTTTTTTTTCTGTTTGAGAGAAGACACTTGTGTGTGCATTTGCAGCTTATGGTTAAGAGGTTGGGGCTAGAAAGCTAATCAGCCATTCTGTCTCCTATCTGCTGATCTGCTGGCCTTGGGGGAAGGGGAATGTGGGCAAACAGGCATTAAATTCCACTGGCAGGCGACGGGAAGGTATTCCTTGATAAGCAGCATCCAAGATGATGAGCCATAAAGCAAAGCCCCTGTGAGGAAGCAGGGGAAGAGGTAAGGAAAGCTTTAAGCATCTGTCTCAACCCAGCCTTGCTCAATGCTTGCCAGAGCAGAGGTCACCACCAACAATAATAACCCTGGAGAAGCCAGACGTATGCTTTCCATTCACCAATAATCTACAAAGCATCTTAGGGTGAAATCCTGGCTCCTCTGAAGTCAATGGGAGCTTTGCCAACGACTTCAGTGGAGCCAGGTTTTCATCCCTGATAAATTTAAAGCAACCCCTAGGCTTAAAGATGAAACGACGGCGTCCTGGGAGCGGGTGCAGGCTGAGGAGCAGCAATGCTTCCCTGAAAAGCTGTCAGATCTCACAGACAGGATGCCTTCACAGTCCTGGAGCAATGCCAGGGTGGACAGTGAAGGGGTAAAGTGGACAATCAGGTAAACAGCAATAATTTTTAACTGCTGGGACTGCTTCAGTATAGGAAGTCTTGGTACTGTGACATAAAACCCAGTGGTCCTTCTCACTTCTGAGATAAAGCATATAGAGTGAGTTATGTTGGTTTATATTTTATCATACTGATTTTTTTTTCTCTCCCCTTCTTATCCAGTGATTTTCATGTTGGCCTTGTAGGTTGTCACCTGGTGGCACTCATCCAAAGTGAGAATTTTTTACATTTGACCAGGTACAATGAATAAAACAAACCAAAATGTTCATTTCAGTCCCTAGGAGCAGCCAGCCTCTGCGGTGTGCTGTGTCTCAGGCAATACTTGGGTTTTCAGGACTCAACACCAAGTGCAGGTGCCTGCCCAGAGGGGCTGGCCCCAGGCAGCGTGGTGGACAGTGCATGGGTGATAAGCTGTGATGGATACAGCAGGAGACAGGAGCATCACCATCACGACATGTCAGCAAGGACACCACAAATTCAGCCCTGGACAAAGTTTGTTGGCCTGGAGCACTGAAGGGGGTACAGTGGCATTTTTGTTGGCAGGCTGGTGCAAGGGAGACCCTGGGTCCTTCCTCTGGCAGTGTCACAGCTGCAGCCAACAGGCTCCTGAAACACCTCCCAGGAGGGAGCCCTCACCCCGTGGTGGAGGCTGCAACACGGACAGCCACTACTCGCTCTGGAAGCTGCACAATGAGGAACATGGGAGCTGTGAGGAGTGGGAGAGGCAGAGGACCTCCCAAAGCTTCCTGAGTGCCATACATGAGCTGGGCTGCACCTCCTGACCAGGCACTATGGTGCTCCTCAAAGAGCTTGGGCTCTTTTCCCAATGGCTCTTGCTATTTTCCCTGGCACTGGCAGGAAGCTGGGAGCGCACAGGAGCTGAGTCTGCCTTTATCACGGGAGGGAAGAGAAACAGAAGGTAAAAGCTGGAGGTGGGGGGGTGAGGTGTGAGCTGTGAACCTTTCCAGGGAAGTACCACAGGAACACACCTCTCTGATCCCAGCACCACTGTCAGACCCACTTGCTGACCCACCTCCCTGCTGAGTGCCCACAACCACATCCCAGGAGCAGTATCCCCCTCAGGCTATGGTCTCCTCCTGGTGAGCCCAACTTCCAGGGAGTGAATGGTGGCTGCTTGAGCAAGTGGCTGCTTTTCCCAGCTGGGAAAAGAGAGCTTTCCCCTTTGCTTTTAAATCCATCTCCATCTCCCCTGCAGATCTCGATTCAGCTGTCTGGACTCATGGATGAAGCCATCTGCTGACTGCAGAGTGCGAATGTAAAGGGGCATCTCCAGAGCATTGTGTGCCCACTCCTGCCTCGCTGCCCCAGACAGCAGTGCCATTCCCAAGTGCCACTTTTACCCCAATTTTTTCCAGTGGGAAGAGGCTTTGGCTCCTCACTGCAGCCCGCCTGCAGCTGCGAGCAGCCCTGCTCTGTCCCTCCCTGGCTCTGCGCAACAGCTCAGTGCGTCGATGTGCCACGAGGAGATGCACACCAGTACGGGCCCATCTCATCTGGATTAAAGATGTCTTTGGGCTCAGTTTCATAAGGCAAGGGAGAGCTTGCATTACCCAGAGCTCGGCGGCAGAGCCATGTGTGTGTTTCAGAGCAGACTGTCACTCAGGCTGTTTCGCATTAGGAGCCTTCAGCCTCGCTCTGCCTGTCGGCTGGCGCTATGAAGCTCTGAAATGCAGAACTCATGCGCCAAGTTTCCACTTTTCTTCAACAGCCACTAGGTATGGTCGGACTTTGGCAAACCTGGAGGACACTTGTGCCTCTTGGCTGCCGAGCCTGCCTCCTGTAGCTGCCCTGCTTCTGCTCGCTGCCACCAGGATGGCAGCAAGGGTGGCAGGAGGAGAGCCGAGGCCGAGCGATGACATCCGAAGCACAATCAGTGTTTTTATCTTCTCAGTGTTTTGATTAGCCCAAGGAATGTTTGGGTTAAAAAAAAAAAACAAAAAAACCCCACATTTTTAAAAAGCCATGTGACAGTCCCACAGGCTGTTATGGCTTTATGCAGTATTGAATAGCTCTGTATGATCCAAGAGTATCGGGGCCATACCGGGTAATTTTCAACAAGTGATGTCACGGGATGGGAGCTGTACCTCTGACACACTCAGGGCAGACCCATGGGAGTCCCTACCCTGCACAATCATCTGTGCTGATCATTCCTACTGCACTGCTAATATGGACTATGTTTGTGGATTTAAAAACCCTTAAATCTGAAGGTTTGGGGCTTGTGGCTTTTGGTCACATCTTTAATGATACCCCAGTGCAATTATATTAACTATATTCTTGCCTGATTCCTGTGCAATCATTGACAGTGGTTACCACTGGAAGAGCACAAGACATCATTCTGACTCACTCACGACCACAACCTTCAGATGCTCCAAGACCTGCAAGAACCTCTGGGGAGCTCTGATTCTCCTCGTGCCCCAAAAGTGCCAGTTTTCCAGGGCACAGTGCAGGCTAAGGTTCCCATGATGTGCCTCGTCCCAGCTGGAGGAACATCTCACCCTTACCTTGCAGGAAACCCTGCTGAGGACACTGGTCTCCAGAAGAAAATGTTTCAGACTGGGGGATGCTTTTTCCCCAATTTAGAAATTTTAGACCAATTCAGCCTCTCAGCTGTCACATACTCACAGATTGATCGTGTCCTCATTTTTATACGTAACATCCCCAATTGAGCAAGAATGACGACAAAGATTCCAAAAGTCCCATTTCTTGTTGGGTGGCTTTATTATGCTTCAAGTTGATTTGAGCTGTGTTTGTTCTTGCTACACTGAGCTGCAACTTGAGCACCAACAAAGCAGTCCACCTTCCTCAGACCGGACGCTAAGATACTGACTTGTAGCCAGTGATAATCCAACCCTCATTTTCACATATTCTCAAGTCCACATTACTTTTACATTTGAGGACCTCCCATCTGAGAGAGGAAGGTTTTTCCACAGTACTGACACAGGTCAGCAACCAAGAAGAAGAGTAAGGAGTGTCAAATCCCCGTGGAGTCCCACCAGGGACGCACAGACCAACGGGGGACGTGTCACTGCAGGGCAGATCCATCCCAGCCGAGCAGAGATGGCAGCCGGGACGCAAGGTGCAGCAGTGGGGTGTCCTGGCAAAGCAGGGCACGGAGAGGAGCAGGTCGGCACCGGGAGGAGAGGAGCATCCCGGGGGGGGACACGCTAGGCTGGAGCAGGAGCTGCAGAGAGGGCGAAGGAAAAGGGGGGGAGCAGGAGAAGGAGGCAGGGCAGTATAAAAGCATCCGACACGTACCTCTCCCGACACAGAGCGAGGGGGCGAGAAAGTGGGTCTGGAAGCAGCAGCAGCAGCAGCAGCAGCAGCAGCAGCAGCCAGGAGGAGCGGCAGCCGCTTGCAAACACGCACGCAGGGTGGCAGGAGAGAGTGCGGCGCTGCCCCCGCCAGCCCTAGGGCACTGGAGGGACGAGAGAGGAGAGATGGAGCCAGGTATCCAGCTCCCCGGGAGGGCAGCGGGCAGCTGAAGCTTTTCGCATCCCCTCGCTCCCTGTCCCATTTCCCACGGCTGAGCCAGGGGAGGAAGAGGAAGGGGGACGGGAGAGGGAAGCTGCAATCTGCCCCTCTTTTTCCCCGGGGAGCTCGCAGCTCGAGGGGAGCTGGGAGCCGGCGGGGGTCGCACGGCGAGGGGCCGGGGCGGCGGGGGCCCGGCGGGGCGGGCAGGGCAGGGCAGGGCGACGCCTCGACGGGCGTCGGGAGAGGAGGGGGGAGCGGCGGGGCGGGCGAGGACACGGCGGCGGCGGGGGAAGCTGGTCCGGGGGCCAGCCCCATCCCCGCGCGGGGAGGGAGGCGATAGCCCCGAGCTCTCTCCTCCCCTCGGAGCGTCCCGGCTTCCCCGCCATGTGAGACTCGTCCCCGGCCCCCCCCGCCTCGCTCTCCTCCCTCCTCCCTCTCCCTCGCACACGCACTCCCGGCTCCCCCCGTGCTCGCACCGCGTCCCCGCCGGCCGCCGAAACCCGCCGCTCTCCGCCGGCCGCGGCTCCCCGAGGCGGCGGGGGTTCGGCCGCCCGCTCCCTCCTTCCGACGGCCCGCGGTGCCTCTGGCTTGCAGGGCTGCCCGCAGAGACGCCGCCGGCCTCGGGTACCTGCCGCCCGCCGCCGGGCAGCGCCGGGACTCTGGCCGCCGCCGCCGCGGCATCCCGCCCCGACGTGGCTCCGCCGTGGTGCGGCGGCCCCCGCTGCTGCTGCTGCTGCTGCTGCTGCCGCCGCTGCCCCGCGCCCGCCGCCCGCCCCGCCGACGCCGAGAGCGGCGCGGTCCCCGCCGCCCGTCCTGCGGCTCCTGGGGCCGGGGCCGGGGCCGCTCCGGCGGCGGCCCCGGCGGCGGCGGCGGCCGCCGCGGCTCCTCCTCCTCCTCCGCCTCCTCCGCGCCCGCCGCCGCCGCCGCGGGGCCCTAAAGCCGCCCGGCTCAAGAGGATGGTGCGGCTGGCGGCCGAGCTGCTGCTGCTGCTGGGGCTGCTCCTGCTCACCTTGCACATCACCGTGCTGCGCGGCGGCGGAGAGCCGCACGCCCCCGCGGCTGCCGGCAACCACAGCCAGCGGCAGGTGAGTGCCGCCCCGCCTCCCCTGCACCCTCCGCGTCCCCCGGGGCCGGCGGGGACAGCGCGGCGCTGGCCGAGACGGGGGAGCCGGCGCCGTGCACCTGCCCCGTCCGCCCCTTCCTCCTCCTCCTCCTGCTCCTCCTCACGCCGCCCGGCCCGGCCCCGAGGGCTTTCCCCGGGGCTTTTTACGGGGTGTCCCCCGCCCTCCTCGGCTGTGCGCTGTCGGGACGGCGGTGGCAAAGGCAGAGGTGCTCCGGCGCCGCGGTTCGATGCCGTGCGGGAGGCGTCGGGGCGGCTCCCACGCGTGTTCCCGCAGCGGAGGGCGGCCGGCGCACCTGGGCAGCCTGCGGGGCAGGCAGGGGATGGAAGCAGCCGTGTCAGGCACGGCATGTCCCAGCCAGGGCATCATCCCTTCGTGGGGCGCAGGATTGCCTACAGTGAGAGGGGAACTGATAGGTGTACGGTCTCGGGAAGTGCTGGAACTGAGTGCGTGGCTTTCCTTGGAAAGCACCAAGAGACAGGCTGACATTCAGTCCTGAAATAGGCAAGAAACTTAGGGTCTGAAGTGCTTGTGATGTGAAGGACAGCGCTTGTGACCCAGCTAGACCATTCCAGGCTTTTGAAAGACTTCTCCCACGAAACTCCACTGTGTATTATGTCCGAGTGAGGTGAAGGACTTTTTTTGTTCTGTTTCAATATTCTTGCAGGTCGTTCTTTTTATTCGGTATCACGTTGCCATTCATTTATAATGGTTGGAGACAGTGATCAAAGCTGCAGAATCACCAACATCCCCAGCCAAAGCTTGTAAATCTCTGGTCAGGTGCATGTGCCCTGGCCAGCTCTCTTCTCCTCCATCCAAGTGGTAAAATAAAATCAACCACCAAGTCATGTGACAAACGGACAAAAAAAGTCATCATTCTTATCACTATAAATTTATGTAAACCATCTGTCATCTGGGTAAGAATCATGGCACCAGCAGAGGATAAAAGCCAAGGAGAAGTCAGGAGAGTGCATGCAGGGGATCCCCAGCATCCACAAAATGAACCCAGAGCTGCAGGCTCAACATCCCAGTCACAGCCTGGAGTCAGGTCCCCCCCAAGTCAGAAAACCTCCTGCTGGACTTGGTGGGAGTCCTGCTGAGGAGTGCTGAGCCCTGCACTGCGGGTCAGGCCCCACCATGCTGTCGCTGCAGTTTTATCACTTGACATTCCAGGATGTTTTTTTTTAATATCTGCAAGATTTCTGGTAATAATGTTTTATAAATGATGCTTTCTTTTCTCATGGGCACTGGGAATGCCTTTTTAAATGATGTTCCTTGGAAAAGTAAATTTGGAGGGTTTTTTTATGAGGTGTTTGCTATCATTAGAATAACCCTGAATTTGCCTTTTCTTGACAGGCTTGTAACATAATGAGAGAAACATCTGGGCAAGTGGGAACTCTGGGTGATGCCATTCCCCTGAGGAGCTCCTTTTAGAGCTCTCTTGTAAGGTTAGGGTGAAACAAGAGGAAAATCATCTTCAGATAATTATCTTGGACTATTATCATTGCAGTTGGCTGTAGATTGTTGGCTTCAAGAATTTTTTCTGTTGGGTGACGTTTTACAGATTACCTTAATAAACTCTGTGCCTGAAGCGCTGTGATAGCTTTAGCAGTTCGTATTTTCATAACGTTTTGCCATTTGTGGAGTTGAAATTCTTACCTACTTCCCAACTCCATTGATTCTGCAGTTAGGTATTTGAGATTGTGTATTGTATTTGCACAATGCCTGTCCAAAACATTACGGGGAGAAAGGGTATTGATGAGAGCAATTGGTTAAACAGATGGGAGTCTATCCATTTTCTGGTTTTATGACTTCCAGGGATTCTGTAGCTAGCTGGATTCTATTGCTTTAGAAGGTTGCACTTAAGCAGGCAGATGCTTCCATTCCGAGCATCACAGTATCAATCTCACTGAGAAGTTTGCACTGAGGTCTTCTGATTTTGGCAGGTTTTGGGCTGTATCGTGGCACGTGCTGAAGTAAACGCAAAATCCTCACGCACTGCACTCACAGGGAGAGAATCAGTGTGGGAAATGGAGCTGCACAACCTCAGACTGGTTGATACAAGCACTCAGACATCTCTCAAGGTTTTCCTGTCCTGGTACATCTGAGGACAGGAGTGATTGTGAGAAGTGAGTAGATCGGTGTTGCATTGGATGAAATTTCTCTTGAAGAAGTGTGGCAAATCCAGGAGAGAGTAATCTTTGCAACAAAGATGTTTATAGATGTCTTTTGACCTGACAAATTTGTATCAAAAGGCCCTGGCAATTACCCAACAGAGGATATGGTCTGCTAGGATTTAGGCATCTGTTTGCACAAGTGAGGTAGTCAGAATTGGGTCCTTTTTACATGAAATGAATTCAGGAAGAATCCTTAGTAATCTTAAAATATTTTTGGAGATTTAAATAGTCTAAAACACTTGTAAGCATTTGAAGTCTGATTCAGTAAGAGAAGGAAAAGCTTCTCTTTCTCCCATCCTTGGTCCTTCAAAGGAAGGAAGGTTTCTGTAGGATAGGTTTGGATTTCTTTTGGTCTTTCAGCTGGGTTAACCCCTGCAATTAATTGGACTGAGAGATGAAAGAAATATAGAAAAAAAAACCCTTCCACCCTAAAATTAAGCAAGTTATTTTTTCCTCCCTCTTGTTCTTTCCCATTGGTGCCCTTCCCCACTCTGTGTGTGCCTCCAGAGATTCCAGATGTCTGGGATTGCCTTGTGCTGCTGTGACTGGCTGCAGAGGAGCAGCAGGGAGGAGAAAATCCCAATGTGCTCCTGGGGTGCTCTTTGGGAGGGGGGAGGTCCAAGCACAGGCTCCCTTGGTTCACTGCTGCAGTGATGGTGCTGGACCTTTGCAGTTCCATGCTGCTCTTGGAGCTGGGTTGTGGCAGGGCAAAGGAGCACAAAATGGGAAATCCATGTTGGAGCTGTGAAACAGCTCACAGTCTTGGGTTATGAGAGGGAATCAGCCTTGTGCTTCTCAGTCAGAGTTTATTCCCTTCCTTCCATCTCTTCCAGCAGGAAAAAAAAAAATTGGAGAATTGGGGAAGGGGAAGATTTTTTCTGCTGAGAATTCTACTAGGCTTAATTTAATTATCATCCAGAAGCTGTTCTGGAGCATATTTATGAAATGAAGAAGTACAAAATTTCTTTTCTGAAGAAGAGCAAATGAAGCTATATTGAGAGAGGGAAAAAAGCAGTTTGGGTATGGTTTTATCTTTTTATATAGTTCTAAAACCAAGGGAAGGCTTGAACATAAATTTTGGAAGACATTTTTAATACTTTACGATGCTCTAAAATCTGTGCTTCCATTCTGAGAGAAAATATTTCATCGTGAAGTTTATCCCCTTCACTTCTAATTTTTCCATAGCAAGCCTTGCACACCAAGAATAACAGTGTTCCCACACCAAGAAAAATGACCTGGTAAAATGCAGTAACAGAGCCACCAACAATATATGTCACAGCACATGAAGTCAGAGTCTCCACTGCAATACTTGCAGCAGTATTACATTAGCCTGAAACTCAGTAGTTGTGCCTAAAACTGGAGCTGTGTAAGAAAACATCATTTGAAAAGCAGCACAATGCTGTAAAAAGATTTTTTTCCCCTTTTACTCCCCCTGCTCCTGCCCTTGTCCCCCTCTTCAGTAAGCATGCAAAGGAATTACAGCCTGTTGGAAATGCTCTCTGAGCCCTACCAGAAAAAACACATTCTGTGTGGGGTAACCAGGTGTGGGTTTCTCTGGGTCTGGACTGAAGGCACTTGAGACAGTAGTTCATGTTCAGACTCAGGTGTTCATTATTCCTTATCAGTAGAACAGTCTCACTGCTGTGAGTTCAGCAGCTTTTCATTAGAAGGCACAAAATGGCCAACAATCTCTTGGTACAAGGTCTCTTAAGACTAAACTATCAATTAAGGACTGACACCTGGATTATTTTCCCTTTTAACGCAATAACTGATCCCACAGAGCTGCAATGGGGACTTTTCTGCCCAAGTACAAAATGCCACCCAAACCCATGAAGAAGAAGGAAGAAGAAGAAGCCCAGGATGACACCCTGTGCCCTCCATCTTGCTTCCATCCACAACACACTAGAAATCCCAAAACATAAATTCCCCACCCAGTGACACACCTACACTGCTCTCTATAATCTATTTCTCACTTTTGTGGATTCTGGTCTATTTTGAAGTCTGGGAAACTTTCTCCATGAATGAGGGTCAAAGTCAGGGCACCCCAGGGCAGACAGAGAAATATTCCCTGTGTTTCCACAACTCTGCTGCTTGCAAGTGGTTGCACAGGAGTCACTCTCCAAGCTGTGTGAGCAGCCCTTTGCAGGGCTGAGCTCCTAATTTTCTCCCAAGATGCCCAGTTCAGTGCCATGAGTGGTTTAGCACTGGTGTGCTGTCTGCTGCCTTTGCTGGGGTGCATTTCAGTCTTTCCAGGGCTTGTATGTTCCTGCTGACCCTTGTGCTGCATTCAGGCAATTTGTAAAACTATCTCCAGTCAGACACAGTGGCATATTTCATATTTCACAGTGGCATATTTCAGCTTTCTGGCTTCCCCAGCTAAGTAGGTCCCAAGCTGTTTACTTTGGGAGCATTTTAGACTCGGTTTTTATGAAGTTAATTTGAGCTCTGGAGCTTTACATTTGGTTTGCTCTATTAGGAACTGATTGTCTGTCATCTTTGAAAACCTGTCCATGCCACATTCTGCCTTCTTGTTTTCCAGACTGCCTTCAGCCTGTATAAGGTGCCAGTAAGTGGATGTGCATTGTGTATTTACTCTGAACCCTGCCTTAAGAGACATTTGTACATTGCATCAGCAGCTTCCAGAGCAGGTGGCCTGTGGATTGGGCAGGCTGATTCTCTGGAACCCAGAATCCCTTTTGGTGAGGGGGCTCCTCATCACAGGGGATGCTGTTTTGTGCTTTTTGGCAGTGACAGTGGAACCTGCCTGTTCTCAGGAGAGATTCTTTCTCCTTTCAAACCCATTTCTCCCACAAATCTCCAGAAAGCATTAATTAAACTTCTCTTCATACCTATCACTTTGATTAATTTCACAGCAAACTAAAATATCCTTGGTGGAAAAGTGCTGCTACACCTTCAGGGTAGGATGTGGCAAGGTTTTTAGCGTCTTAGACTACTGCAGTAATTCAGAACAGGTGAATATTTTAGTTATATTTTAGTTATGGCTGCAAGGAGCAATGTTAGGCAGGTGTGAATGTAACTCCCTGAGGTAAATTTTACCAAGATGTTTGGATGAGGCATATTTTGCTAATTTTGGTCTTGGCAGCTCTAACAGTGATACAACCACTCTGCTCCTGACCAACCCTTAGGTTCAGTCCCATTTCCCTGTCCTGTCCTTTCCTAGTGCCAGCTGCCCACAGAAAAAGGAGGCCTAGGGCTGCAGCTCTGCTTGAGGTGGCCTCAACAATTTCCTCATCATTGTCTGTGTGCTGCTGCTCAGTGTGTGTCCCCTGTGGTTTGTAACATCACTCTTATGACCTGCAGGTACTTAGGGGTTCAGCATCCTGAGCTGTTTGGCACCTTGCTCTGCTGTGGAATTCCTTTGCTGGGACACATGTGTTTAACCAGTGCAGGTTATGCTGGATGTAAATTGGGAACTGTGGCTTGAATTCAGCCTTGTTCTTTTGTCTCTGCTCATATCTGCAACATCTCTGTATCAGTAATCAATGCTGAATTGTTCCCAAGTGGTGGAAAACTCCATCAAAGAAAACAATGAAAGAATTGTTGGTAAGGTGGAAACACTTGTGTTATGCTCTCAGATGCTGTGTTATGTCACAGCATCTGAGAACTTCCCAGAAAGTGAAGTGCAGAAGGCAGCAGTATTGATAATGATGCAGAAACTGCAGGCTTGGCCTGACAACATAATATGTATGCTTGAAAACTTTCTGAAATCATATGTCATAGAGATGACTTCTGAAAACCCAGTCATTGCTAGGTATTCCAGTGGGAAGAAAAAATCAGTTTGCAAATCTCTTGTGTTTTCTAAGATGCACTGATTTCATGCTTAAGATTTTCTCCTCTGTTTTCCTTTATTATGTAGAAGTGCAGAGTGCAAGTAATGCTAGGGAAATATTTTGCCATCCTTCTCTGCATTACTTTCAAATCTTGAAATACACTCATATTTGGAATATATAGATAGACAATTGAGATGTTTCCTTACACAAGTGCAAACCTAAAATATTGAAGCCATGTAGTTTTGCTCAGTGCTTGCAGCCTGATTCAGCAGCTTTGGCAGGTTTGACTGTGAGCACTGGTTGCTTTTTGCTCTTCTGGGTGTTTTGCCAGTGTTCCTTGCACACAGATGTGGTAGTGCCCAGTTGTGCCTCATTTGTTCTCTTCACAGTGTTATTAGTTAGTGCTTATTTGGTCCTTTTGTTACTACTCTTCCCTTGCTGTCTGCTTTAAGACTACTCTACATAGAAGCCCTTTGAATGGACTGAATAATGTTCAGTTATCAGAAAGGTGACTTTTTAAAGGTATCATTTTTCAGTGGTGCCTTTTTTTCCCCCCCCTTATTTTACTTTTCAATTGTCAACCCAAGCTTATGGAGGTTGAGGTTTTCCACTATTGTGGTGTAGCTACAGTGCAGTGGGTCTCCAGCCTGAATAGAGGCACTGTCAGAGATGAATAATGAAGTGTTAACTTTAAAGTGAAAAATACAAAGTGCTTCAGTAAAAGGCAGGAGGAAGCACTCAGTGATGCACTGGTTCCTGTTGCATTTTAAGACCACTGTGCCTCTTTTACAAGTTTTAAAGACAGTAAATGCCAGGCTAAATTCATAGTCCAAAGCATAGAGATGAAAAACATTTCCAAGAAACAGCGTAGTGAGCTCACTGGTACATCAGCAAGAGCAGAATATTTCCAGTGTTGGTATTTCCATGAACTTTTGATTTGAAATACCAGAAAAAGAAAGAAAACAAAGTGAAATGTAACTTATTATTGTAATAAGGGATGGCTTGCCACAGTGGTCACTTGTGTGGCACCAGAATGCTTGGTTAGAGGAGCTGGTGTGGGCGTTACTGGTAAGCAATTCCTTTATCCCTTTGTCCTTGTTTTCCAAGTGCTCAGGGAACTCATAGCCATGGGTCATATCTGTTTTATTCCTCTCTTCTAGCAGGCTAGCTGGACTGGAGTTGTTCATCTCTTAAGCCTTTAATGAAGGGAGGTGCTCCTGAAGATGAGAGGGGAAAATCAGGGATGAAATCTTTCTCTCACACTCTTGGTGGAGTCAGTGCACACTGAAAGGCAGGAGGAGTGCAAACATCCCTTGGCTTTTATGTTTCTGTGCCAGATCTGCATTCTCAGTGTGTTTAAATTGACCTCCTTCCACTGACTTCCACTGAGCTGGGCCCTGGCACTTGGCTTTCTTCATGTTGCATGAATTAATTTCCATCTGTTGTGTTTCTCTGCACTGAAAAATCCAGGTGTTTGTTTCAGAGTAGTTCTTCTTCCTTCTTCTAGGAAGATTAACATTTCCTCTTTGCCAGATCAGTTCTCATGACACAACCAGTGAGTTCTCTGTAAGTTCCTATAAAAGCCAATAGTGCCCCATCTGTTTTTGCCACTAGAGCCACTCTGAGAAAAGTGGATTCCTCCTCCCATGAGGAGCCATCAGTGGGTCCATGTCATTCATCCATGGGACAGGTTTAACTTCCTGAATACTCCTTTCAGGCATCTTGGCTTTGCATCTTCATTGGGCTGGGCACTCAGTCAGAACAGTTCCTGGAATAGAGGAATGGCCAGGAATGCTGAGCAGGAGGTGAAGTCCTTGCACTGAAAGAGATGTGCTGCAGGCTGGGATGGCAGGAGGTGACAACAGAGAAATTGTAACAGAAATAACAGGGAAGAGGACCTAGTGATAAGACAACTATATTTTTAAGATAGTGCTTAAAATATTATTTACACAGCTTTGGTATCTTTATTGCCTTAGAAGTAACCCAGCAGCAGCAGTTTTTGCCAGAAGAAACCATCATTACTCCACTGGAAGCAGCTGCTGAAGTTTACAAAGATAGGACATAAATTTCCTTAGTTTTGCCTGCCATATGCATCAGTGCAGGATTTTAAAATAAGTATGAGATCGGTCTTGATGTAACATTAGTAACCAGATACCTGCTAATGTCTGCTTGCACAAGCTACCCAAAGAAACAAACATGATTAACAGTTTGAAACAGAGAATGAGAACCATAGCTGTCCAGCCTAGATTCTGCAACACCCCGCTCTACTTGCCTCCTACATCATGTAAATTGTTCACACACGATTTCATTTCATAGCCAGAAATTATTTCTCTTCTATTTAGAAGCATGAGAGCAATAAAACTGCTGCTGTCTCCATTGTCTGCTGATACAACTCTCATCTGAAAGTGCCTCTGGGAGTTACCTCAGTGATCAGACTGGAGTTGTTAAAGGTGCAGTCTCTATATCAGCATTTTGTGCCCCTGATTTTCAGATTCTCTGGACAGAAGAAGTCTGGAAAGGCTCGCTGCAGAGAGCAGGCTGTAACAAAGCAGTTAATGATTCTCGTGACATGAATGCTGCCATTACACTTTATTTGAATGATGCTGGCCTTCCATCTTAAATATATCACTTTTTATTAGTGGGTTGAGGTATTTTTTCGAAACCAACTCAATATCAGGCATGGGTATGCAGCTTAGCTAAACTATAACCTAGCCACTCCATGCCTTTTGCCCTGTGGAGTGCCCGGAGTTTTTCACAACATGTAACCACAGTGATATTTTTATAAAGGAATGTTCACCTCATGGGATTTTTTTAAGGTGTTCTATTTTTTTTCCAAGTTACAGCTTCACTTTATTGTACATGATGTCCAATAAAAAAGATATATGTCTGTGATTGGACTTTGAAAAAGGGCCATGGTGCCTATTCCATTTAAAGGGAATGAAGTCAAGCAGTAAATTTGCTGGTCGCCCTTTTCATATTGACTGTATCTTGGCCAGCAGTTGGTCTTTGATGTTGTAACAATAGAGCAAAGGCAGAGGAGGAGGAGGATTAGGACCTCCATAATATAAAAACAAGCCTGCATTCATCATGATTTTTATAGAGCACAGTCCCTGTCTATTGGAGGTTTGCAGTATAGGTTTAATGTTCTGCAGAAGAGTATGGCAACTTTAACATTTGCAGGTTTACAATTCTTCCATCATTACTCCTACCATCTCTTCTGAATTCAGTTTGTTTAGGCATTCAGCACTTGACTTCTTCTATCATGTTATTCCTTTCTGCAAGAGGAAAACAGATATTTGTCAGGCAGGACAGAGCTTCTGGAGTATCATTTTCCATTTGGGGGGTTGATAGTCACATTATTTATGAAAGCCTCACTGCAGCTGGCCAGTAGAGTATCTGTTCCTCACCTTGTGCTTTAAAGTCCAGGCTTTTATTGGGAAAGAAGGGGGGACTTGATGTGTGTGTGTCTGACATTAGTGAATTTATATCTCAGCCACGCTGCCTGTGACTGCAGGTGTATCCAAGGAACACTGCAGAGGTTTCCAGTGAGCTCTTTGCCTGGTGGAGTCCTGGAGAATTCTGATGTGTGTAGCAGCACTAGCTCTCAATCCAAACCTGCAGGAGGAAAAGGACCATCCATTTCCTGAAAATGTTCAAGGTACCAAGATGTGCTGAGTGCTGGTGGGAGCAGACAGGCTTCAAAATGCGAGCAGAGCTTGGAAAGAGGCAAATAATCCATAAGGTGCTGGTGCAGCATGAAGGGAGCGTTCCCAGGGATGGGATGATGGCAGCTGCAATGGGCTTGCTGCAAGGGGATCCAAAGGCAGCTCTTAGGAAATGATCTGGGGCTGGAGCAGGTTACATTGCTTTACTGCACCAGATTCCAATGGCTCCTGCTTAAGGCATGATCCCGAAGCCCACTGACAAGGCAAAACACCAGGAAGCTTGTCTGCCAGACTCCAGGCACCTGTCCCAAGGAAGGGGAGGGGTGAGGGGAAGATGCCAATCTGTGATGCATTTGACAGTTCAGCACTTGATTTTGGGTTGGATCCTGAGCCTTCTAGGGGCTCAGATTAACCTCTGGGTCCAAACTCATGAACAAGTCACTGCTTGCCAGCTGAGCTGCAGTAGCTCCTTAGATGTCTTATTCCACCTTCATCCTGCACAAAATACAAGGTGAATTTATATTTTTAGTAACTCTGCCCAGAACTCTCATCAGGGTGGCAGCAGTCTGTCCTCAGAGCGAGCACATGGCTTGTCAGTGGGGGATCTGGTTTTTAGTGAACATCCACCACGATGGCCATGTTCTGCAGCAGATGCAGTGAGACAACATCAGGTGCAGAAAATGCTCACCTTCCATCTCTGTGTTCAGTTCTGTGTGTCCTGCATCTGTGTGTCCTACATTGTGCTCTCTTGGCTGTTGCTGTTTTCCTCAGCTGCTGAAAGCAAACCACATGAGGCTCAGCCAGTATAAGGTGAGAGTTCTGGCTGGTTAGAGGCATCACCTAGTGTTTAAAAGGGTTTGCCCTTGAGAGATCAATAGCTCTGAAAAAGCTGCTGAAATCCTCCAGTGGATGTGAATTTGATCCCTGCTCCTCTTTGATCTGGCATTCATGGCCCTTTGAATAATGTAAATCAAAGCTGCCTTTCTCACCTACCCATCCCTTTTTCTTCTTCTGTCTCCTGTGAGGATCATTTTTTCATGTTCTTAGGAATACAGCTTGGGCTGTCTGAACATCGAGATAAAACAAACTCATTATTTGCATAACATCAGAGTAAGGACCAGATTATTACCACCTCTCTGATTTTTTTTTTCTTCCTTTGTCCTATTCCTACAATAAAATACAAGGGGAGTATGCAGCTGAAATCATGTGTTTGCACACATATGGACTGAGTGGGGGAAAAGAGATGCATGTGCCAATTCCCTGAAATGCACTGCTGCCATTGATAAAAGGAGCAGCAATTACATTGTTATATTGGGTTATAAACCCCACAATACTGCCATGACAATTACTGACTGCAGTTTGCTTGTGAGAGCTGTATGAGGAGGAAATACATATATTTATCTCTTCAGCAGAGTGGAGTAGCTGGAAGTGAGTTCTGAGCCACAGCCTTCAGTGTCTCTGCTGGTTTTGCCTTGGGATCTCTCTTTCTACAGAGCTGCTCTCCCTCCCTGGGTATGGCTTATCCACGAGGGTCCCATCTCTGTGCCTCACCAGAGGAGGTGAGGATACACAAAACTGAGCTCTCGTCTTTCCTCTCTTACCTTGCTGCTGTGTTGGGCTGCTGGGACTAATCTAAAGATGCTTTTTGCCTGCTCCCATACATTTTATTGTCAGTGGCGTCTGGGTGGCTTCAGGCACATGCTAAGACTATAACAACTTTAAAAAATAAAACCATTTACCCTAAAAATAGCTCAGAACTAACTAGAGATCATGGGGCGGGAGGGAGACAGAAATGAAGATATTTTCATTTCACGTAAGTGTCAGATTCAAAAGCATCTGCCTTGTGCAGTGCCTGCATGGTATTCATTTCCTGTCTGCAGTCGATTGGAATGCCCCCCGAGTCGTTAGAAATTGAAAATCAAGTCATGCTTCTTTAATCAGCTCTAGGAAATAGCCCCCTCCCTCCCTGCCTGCCTGCTCCAGGAAAATTTATATGTACATGCGCTGAATTCACGATGCGGAAAGCCCGCGCTTCTCTCCAGGGCGCATCCCCTCTCCCTCTCAGACACAGGAGGGGTTCACAGGGTCTTGCCATGGGGTGCCACCTATCCACTCACTTGCTCTTCATCCCCATCGTGTCCCTGGAGGGAGGCCTTGCTCCTGTGGATCCACGACCTCTGGTTCCTTGATCAGTCACTCAGGCAGCCCAGGGAGCGGGAGAGAGAGCAGGATGTCTCTCGTGGTACCTGTGGCTGATTCCCTGACTTCTGGGACTCTGGCTGGGCCCTCCCAGGGGCTCCCCTGTCGGGGGAGACCCTCCTGGAATGGTCTTGTGTCAGGAAAGAGAGACCCACTGGATATTTTCGGTCTTCAGGTTCTTGTTTATTGTTATTTACAGTTCTGCAGGCTGTCCACACCAGGCTCAGTGCACTGGAAAAGCACAGCAAGAATGGCCAACAATCTTTCCTTACAAGGTCTTTTAAATCTAAACTGTCCAATGAAGAGCTGACACCTGGATTATTTTCCCTTTTAACCCAATAACTGATCCCACAGAGCTGCAGTGGGGACTTTTCTGCCCAATTACAAAATACCACCCAAACCCATGAAGAAGAAGGAAGAAGAAGCTGGAAGAGGAAACTCAGGACAACACCCTGTGCCCTCCATCTTGCTTCTATCCACAACACACTTAAAATCCCAAACCCTAAATTCCCCACCTAAGTGGTACACCTACACTGCTCTCTATAATCTATTTCACACCTTAGTGCATTCTGGTCTGTTCTGGAGTCTAGGAAACTTTCTCCATGAATGAGGGTCAAAGTCAGGGCACCCCAGAGCAGACAGAGAAATATTCCCAGTGCCCTGGGTTTCCATAGATGTCCACTGCTGATGGCTTGATATGAAACCTCAGCAAGTGTTGCCTCTGTGTGCAGATGCCATGTATGCTAACTACTTGCAGTTGCTCCTGTGTCAGTCTCCAGAGTTTCCTAAACAGAGGGTGAAGCTGAGCACTTGGAAGAGCCTTTCCCTGCAGGAGCTGAGGTGCCTGGTCCTGAGGTGGCTGCTCAGATTTCTGCTGCTGTTTGGCTGTAAACTCCTGGGTGCAGTAACCCCTTCCAGAGAGTGCTGTGAGGCACATGGCTGGTGCACAGATATTGAAGGGGAGCAAACACTGCCTTTCCTCTGCCTCCACCCTCTCACTTCCATCCGAGGGAAAGCGAGCATTAGTGGGGAAGGCAGCTAAGGGAGAGGCACATAAATTATCTCGCAGCCATTTGATGGTGTGTGTGTGTGTTTTGAGCACCAAGACTAAAGTGATTTGCCTTTTTTCAGGCACAGAAGTAGCTCTGCCAGAAGCACAGGAAACATCATGTTTTTGGAATATAACACTTGTCTGCTTTCTTGCTTTCCCGTTATTAGCTTTTGCTTATGTGATGAAGTCATCATGTAACTTTTAGTCCGCGGGGACTAAACACTTTCTAGTCTCTAAAAACATCTGCCAGTTAACACAGCCAGAGTCACAGACACTTTTGAAAGCACAGGGTGGATATTCAGTGGCATATGAGAGGGAGACACACAGGCTGGGGATAGCTGTTTCTTGGAAACCAACAGCTGAAGGCAACTGTGGAAATTGAAAAGGCTTCAAGTAAGGTTACTCTTTTAGCTAGGGAGAGATAAAAACTTCACTTATTAAAGCTGGTTCACCTAGTGAAATCCTAGCCATAGTGATTTAGTAGAATAAACTTGCAAAAGGACATAGTTTAAAACCCAGGAAAATAACTTAAGATGTATGTTTGTTCTCTTTCATTTACACTGATGTTTTATGTGCTGCTGTGACCTGCAAAGCCTGAAAAAAGGGTTGTGTACAAAAAATATTAATATTCTGAATTTCCTTTGCAGTTTTGATTGCAGCTTTTCCCATTCTGTTGGAACCTAATGTGTTAATTATGAGGCAGATTTGATGGGTGAGATTAAGCTAGTTTAATTGAATTTAGCAACGGTATAAGTAAATTCTATTTTAAAGCTTTATTTTACTACTGATTTTATGCAAGTCTTTAATAAGGCCTAAAAAGAATTTGGACTTTTAAAGAATTTGCATTTTGGCACCACAGGTCATTGGTGTAGAATACTTGGGCTACTCTTCAGCTGTACCTTTGCCTGTTCAGCCACTAAACATTGATTTAGCCTGTGTGGAGAGCTCAGGCAGGCAGTGATCACAGGGAAGATCTTTAGAGTCATGAAGAATAACTAAATGTTTATCAGCAGCTTAGGCAACTGCAAATACATGTTAACTAGAAGCAAAATTTGGCACTGAGCATCTGTCAGAGCCCTACACAATTCAGTTCTGGGTGCTTGGCTGTCCCCTGGATGGCTGAGCAGATATGCTGAAGAACAAAGCACCAGGGTTGTACTACTCTAGAAAATTTGCTGAAGGGCCTCTGGTTTTTTTTCCAGCAGACACTGAGCTGTAATCACCACCAAGTTTCTATTATCAAAGTGTTTATACAAACTGGCAGTTCTTCACCTCCAAGCCGAACCATATTGTTTGTATTTTCCAGCTGAATGAAAACATGAAATACAAGCAAACAACAGAGCATAAAAAAATAGCTGTGATGTGAAGTGTGCATCCAACAACATGCAGCAAAAAGATCTGAGTAGAACATGGTTGGTTTTCTCCTTAAGCCCAGAGTTAAAAACCTTGTCTGCCAGAACCATTCAGATGCACTCTTTATTATTGGAACAATTCATTTGTGCACTTCTCTAAAGATAAATAAGGTTTTTCACTTTACTGCTATATGTGAGTGAGGGGCAAGCTTATTTTAAGGAAAAATTAAAATGTCTTAGTAGCAGAGTGGTTGATGTAACACCCCTCTGCTCTGACTTCCTGTCTGACTGCCTGGACTGTATGTGGCATTAATCATAAAAGAAATCTTCCTCTGTGTGTCTCTGATAATGTTTCTCAGCTGTTACCCTCACTGCCTGCTCCTTTAACGTGCCTGATAGGTCCTGATAGATGAAAAACACAAATAAACTCCAGGAATTGGATCTCCCAAGTTGGTTACACCTCTTGGATCTGTGCCTGTAAGAGTCTCAGGTAGGATCCTGGGGGGTTACTCAGCCTCCCAAGACCGGTTAATTTTAAAGTGATCGTTTAGCACTAACCTGAAAAACCACAACAGCCTTCAAAATGGAAACAATCTGTTTGGGCAGGTGGGAAATGAAACCAGTCCTGATGGCTATAATGGTTCTCTGGGAAAGCCTCAGGCCTCATGCCTCGTTTTGTCTCTGATAGCAGCACAGCATCTGTGGAGTTTCCTAGTAAATAAAAGTTCTTTCTTGCTGGTGACTGAAGATGCTGTACAGGTGCATCATGAAAGTGCAGTGACAGACCCTCGGTTTTCAATTCAAGACCTCTTGTCAAGGTCATTTTACAGGATATTTCAAAGGAGTATACAAGAAATAAGAAAGCAATGTAGCTGCAGCAGGGATTTAGGAATGGATTCCCTTGCTGCCTGGGAGCTATTAGAATATAAGTTGTATCAGTTTTCCAAAATCCTCTCAACTCCATAATTAGCAGTGCTTGAAAATGTGCCCTTGCTTTGGCAAGTGGGGAATGAAAGAAGGAAAGTAATAAACATGAAGGGCAGAGAAAGAGCAACTGCTTCAGAATATTTTCTATATTTACAGTCATTCCTCACTTACTCTCTGTCTTGGTTGTTTTTCCAGAACTGGAAATGGTATTAAAATAAGGAAGAGAGGAGGGAGATGGACTCCTTACTTGCCAGAATTGCAGAGAAATTCCCTTTTCCCCTCCTTTGGTATTTTTACAAGTTCCCATTTCTGTTTAGCTTCTCTGTGGGGAAGAGAAACAGTACATTTCCCTGCTCCTCATGTCTGTTGTGGCAGAGGGAGAAACAGGATGGGAAGGCCAAGGAGGGTGTTAAAATGCCAATCTGATTATTGGACAGTTCATCTGCAATATCAGGGCTGTCCCTTGGGGCCTTAAACCCTGCCACAGTGTAAGTCCCACCTGGATCACTGGAAATTATCCTGTGAATTGCTCTTCCTTTGTGGTTTATAGAGGGACACAGGCACACTGACCTATTGCCCTCCATTTTTCAGAGATGGGTGCTGCAAGGTGCGTTATTCTGTAAGGCAAAAAATGTGTCAGATCCTCTCTCAAGTGTTTATTTCATTGCTTTGTCACACACCCCATGAAAATGGCCTTTATACACTGTCCACACTTGGAACACTCAAAAATCCTAAGCTGTTTTTTGTGTTAGGAGCTTCTATAATTATCTGATCTCATGGGGCTTGCAGAGCTGTAGCTTACAGCCAGTATGAGTGACCTCTTAAAATCATCTTCATGGAAAGTCTAAACATTGTGAATAATCCTTTTAAATGAAGAGGGGAAAAGTGTTTTATCTTAAAATATTTAGAGCAGATGCATCATTTGAGTAAGAAACCAGAAATGTCATAACTTCAAAGAAACTGAGTCAGTAGTTCTGAATGAAGTGACAGAGCTTTTAAAGGAAGGCAAACATCGCTGCTTTCCCAAAAACATCAGTAATGAAATTGTGTGCACCTAAAAATAAACAGTGTGAAATATAAACATGGGAAGTAACGTAAAAGTAAGGAAAGAAGGATATCCCCCTCGAAAAAAAAAAAAAAATCAAATTTCATCTATTGGCTTTGGAACACAAGCCCTATTTTCTTCAGAAAGGATGCTGGCATTGCAATAAGGACAAACTTTTCCCTGCTGGATGGGTCTTGGAAGAGCCTTTGCAGAGCTAATGCACTAGCACAGGGTGAGCACAGTCTTCCCTTCACATGCAGTTCAAGCTCCTCACTTTTATTTTTGGCAGCCTCTTTAATCTTTTTACCAGAACTGCACACTTCTAATAATACTTCAGGTCAGATTAGACATATCTTCCTAGTAAAAGAAGTATCTTCCTGAAAAAATGGACGTCCTCTTCCCTTTATTAACTGGAAACAAATGTCCATTCCCTGGCCGTACCACGAGCAGATCGCTGGAATGATCACACGCACTGAGCATTCCCACTTGCAGGACAGCACAGAGCCCCAGGAGCTCCTGAAGCCCTTTCCCAGTGCAGAAGGGACTGTGAGAGACAGCCCTGCCTCTGGGCAGAGCGATGTTTAACCCGTGCCATTCCTGCCCTGCTCTTGGAGTCAGGCTCCATCTCCCACTCTGGCACTCAGGAATGTGCCCCCAATGTGTCACTGGGGTCTCTGGGTTGTGTCCCCCCTGGGCAAGCAGGGTGGCCCATCCTCCCCTGCCTGCAGCAGCCTTTGGGATGGAGCAGTTACCTTGTCCCCCTTCCCTTTTCCTTCCCAGCGTGGAACAGCTCACTCTGTAATTAATGACAGCCCCTGCCCCAAGCAGCTTGGTAGTGGGCCCGATCAGCCTGATGTCATTGCCTCACCATGACAATTTCCTAACCAGCTCCATGTGATATTCCATCTGCTCGACACCATTAAAAACTTTTTATATAGCCCTTCTTATTGTAGTTGCTGAGCTCCCCACAAACATCACAGTGAGGAGGGGAAGTGCTCTTATCCCCACCGAGGCACCAGCAGACCGTGACCTGTCAGGATCACACACCAAGTCTTGTCAGAGACTTAAATCTGGGTCTCCAAAGGCCCTGGCCAGCTCTAGCTGCATGGTATGTTAACGTGGAGAAGCAGGATGCTCCTGAAGGAGCAGACAGATAGGGAAAGGATGGAATCGTATGTGAGAATTTTATTAGTTTTTAATAAAATCTTACTTTATTTTTAATAAAGGTAAGATTATGGGCATGATACCCCAGTAAAAATAGTCAAGTACCACATTTTTTCTGTTCCTCCTAGCTGAAGTAATTTAATCACAGCACTATTACACCCTGTTGTCAGTCAGACGTAACTGAAAAGCCATTTAATCCTCATGCACCAAGCATGTTAAATTCTATCTGAAAAGTGTTAAGTTAAAGCAGTAGCATATGAGTAAGGAACCTAAAGTTAGCTAAGTGGCCGTCAGTTTCATTTCCCAGAGCCTCCTGCCGTGTGATCTGCTTTCCACTTTGTATTGAGTAAGGGGTGGGCCACCAAAGGCATCTCAAAGTCCTTCCTGGTCTCCAGCAAAGAGAAGAGCCTGCTTCAGCCTCCCAGCAAAGCAGACTGTCAGGAGCACACACATTTTTAGCACTCCGAATTTGGATCTGTGCTGTAGATAAATGTATAAAATCACCCTTTTGGCACTTTCAGAGTGTAACTATTCTGGGAATGAGAATACAACAACGATATTAATTCTGCCAAATTGCTTTTGGTCTTTACAAATAGGGTGCAGTGAGGAGGGTAGAAGAAAACTACCTTCATTTTTACTCTAGACAATTTCACTTAGTCCGAGATTAATTCTTCAAGCTTGGTTTAACTCAGTGAATATTTTTCTGTGACGTGCACAGGTTGTATTGTAACATCCCTTTAAAGGTCAATTTGGAACCTTCTAAGCAAATAAACACAAAATAAAAGAAAAAGCATTGGAGCTGTTATCTATCTGAGAGCTTAGCTAAAGGTATGCTGTGGCTTAATTTGAACCAGGGGAGCTGGATGGAGATTGCGTTTAACCAGAAATGCTGGCAAAAACACGCTCCAGTAGAGCCAGAACCACATGTGGCCATTCCACTTTAATTGTGCTTGTTTTAAAAGATAGGTCTTTAACATTTACCCTCTCCATGCTTGCTGTCTCTTTATGAACTGAAAATAAAAACTCCCCAGGCAGTCATACTGAGACCTCAAGCTAAAACTTTTCAGCTGAGTCAAACCCAAAACCTGTGCGGAATCTACCCCACGCTTTTTTCTTTCTTTTTTTTAGCCATAAGAAGATTGGACTTCTCTGCTGTTTTTTCCCCCAAGTCCCCCAGGCCAGTGCTAACCCAGGGAGCCAGTGTTTTGATACTGAATGTGCCCCTGCTTGGTGAGGTCAAAGGCAGTGGCAGCAGTGCTACTGGTTCAGAGGCAGCCTGCTGCCATGTACTACAAAACCCAGAAGTACGCTCAACAATAACAAAAGCATTAACCGCTGACCCGCGGCGTGGTGAAATCCAATCCCACCATTAGGCAAACACGAAAATGAGATCCCAGAGGAAGGAAGGTTCAGATGTTCAAGACCAGAAGAATTGGGTGAGGAACACAGAGACAAGATGGAAGTTGTTGCAGGCTGAGGGGAGAGAAGGGGAGGTTGCCAGCTCAGCGGTGGGATCTTTTAATACCATAAATTTCAACATGGCCTCAGCAGTCAGTGTTTTTGCTTCGCCTTGGAACAAAGCAAACTCGGATGATTTAAGATGGATGCCTTTCAGCATTTTTAGGGACATGTTTAATGTGGTGTGATTTGATTTCCCAGGGACTGCTTCAGAGCCTCATGTTTCTAGGTTTGTTTGAAGTCTGATGCTTGTGTCCGTGTGTAGGTGCTCACCACAGGGCTGGAATGGTTCAGGAGCCTGGAAGAACTAAGTTCCCGAGCCTGACTCAGCTTTATCTTGTGTCAGCTGGTTACAGATCTGTCTTTCAGCAGTGAGCCGTGGGTCTGGGTGCTGGAAGGCTGCAGCTGGAGGGACGGGGGCACCAACAGGACTGCACGCTCTCAGTTGTCAATTTTGGTCCTTGCTTTTCTTCCCCAGAGCACACTGGCTGCAGAGGACCATTCTCCTGAAGACAGCTTCACCCTGAACCCCGAGGAGCGGCGAGAGTACCCCAGTCTGCAGGCTGCCCACCGCCCCTTTCCCAAGGAGCAGTTCCGGCAGGAGAGCGGGCACACGGCCTTGCAGAGAGACGGACCCAGGTCTTTCCTCCTGGACCTCCCAAACTTCCCTGACCTGTCAAAAGCAGATATCAATGGGCAGAATCCCAACATCCAGGTACAAGTTAACATCTGACTATTTTATAACTTAGGCAAAGTTATTTTACTGAGCCAAGCCGACTTTCAGCCTGGCTTCCATGATGAACAATCCATCTCCACCAACAGAGAATGTATATAGTACAATAGAATGTAATATAGTATTATATATCAAATATATATAAGACATACTTTTTCTCTCCAAGTTAATGCACATACTGCAAATTTTTTCTGAATTTCTTCCTGACTGGTGCTGATTGCAGAAGCGTGGAGATCAGTGTAGACTTGTTTGTGAAACCAAACCCGTCTTTGTGATTGCCATTTTGGAGCATATTGCCTTCACTGAAAATAAATGGGTGCTTTAATTTCTGCCTTCAATTTACTGTTAGTAAAATTTGTTCGTGGACAGATTGGCATTTTGTACTCTATTATAAAATGCAGCCATCCCCAAAGGCTAACAGAGAACAAATATTTCAGTTTCAGCTCAAAATGCCGCTCCTTTCTATGGAAGCGAGCCTTAGAGTTAACTTCTGTAGCAGCTGCTTGTAGTATAAAAAAAGTTGTCTGCAAAAAACTTTGTTATATGTTATTCCTCAAACAGTTCTTGGGTTTGGAACGGCCTCTTACGAGCCACTCGCATCTTGAAACTTCAAGGATCGGAAAGAGGAAAAAATGAGTGATTTGTTTTTAATTCAGAGCCTTAAAGCAAAATTGGCATTAATAAGCAGTCTTTTTTAACCAAAACAATAAATTCAAATGTTGTTCTGCCTAAGATGTGCTTATAAAAACAATGCACTAATAGATCTGGTTTTCTGGTTAAATTAATTCCTGGCTTCTTATAGTCCACCAGCCCACAAAATTACCATCCTTTTGATATGTCTAAGAATGTATGTATGTAAAGTTGTAATGGATCTGCTGGTGAGAGGCCAACATGCTCAAGAGGGCTGGGGATGTTCAGCCTGGAGAAAGGAAGGTTCAGGGGAGACCTTGGAGCACCTTCCAGTGCTGAAGGGGCTCCAAGAAGGCTGGAGAGGGACTTTTTGCAAGGGCATGGAGCGATAGGACAGAAGAGAACAGCTTCAAACAGGCAGAGGGTAAGTTTAGTCGGTTTAGCAAGTAGTTTTAGGAAGAAATTCTTTACTCTTGGGGTGGTTGCCCAGAGAAGCTGTGGCTGCCCCATCTCTGGAAGTGTTCAAGGCCAGGCTGGATGGGGCTCTGAGCAACCTGGGATAGGGAAAGGTGTCCCTGCCCATGGCAGGGGAGTGGAATGAGATGATGCTTAAGAGCCCTTCCAGCCCAAACCAGTGCATGATTCTTACCCATGACTGGGTGAGAAAAAGCTGCCTCCATGGATTCCTCCCTTGCATTGACCACAGATGAGCTGGGCCATTAAGAAATCTCACAGATTTGGGGACAAGGGCAGGTCTAGTACTTGACAGGCCAAGGGAGTAAACATGTTCAACATTTGGGGATGGAACACATCTCTCGTGCTAGGAGAGCCCTTCCAGAAAGGTTTAGGAAAGTATCTTGGTTTGAAAAGACCAGAGTCTGCTAAGGAAGGCAGGAGCCTCCCTTGAAATGGAAAATGTAAATCCCTTTCCTCTGAATTGGAAATTCATTTGGAAATTAAGGGGCTCTCAGGCAAAGATATAGGAACAGGAATAACAATGTTTACTAGGAAAATTAGAATACAAGTGCAATAGTACAAATAAAACCACTGACAGAGTGGTTTTCAGAACACAACCTGACCCCCTGTGGGTCAGCGTGGTAGCAGCAGTCCCATTCCATGGTGGCTCAGCCCTCCTGCAGTGCCAGCTGTCGTTCTGTTGGAGCAGGGATCCTGGACAAGGGGGGAGTTTTCCTCTGGAGGTCTAGAGGTGGTGTAGATGGGCCTGGTATTCCTCTGGGAAACCAGCAGAGAAGAAATCTGCTCCTCTGGGAATGCAGTGGAAAAAGGTTGCCTGTGGTGTTCCAAATCTCAGGTTGTATCCAAGTAGGAATGCTCGGCTCCTCCCCCTGGGCGGAGCATCTCCCAGTGGGATGATGGAATTTTATCAGCCCTGCAGGGACACTCACTGCCCATGGACAGCAGATATTTCTCAGAGGGAGGATGGGCTGTGGGAGAGATAAAGAAAACTGTGGGAGAGATAAAGAAAATGAACAGAACTGCCCAGCTCTGCCAGAGGGCAGTAGAACACACCCACCCCAGTCACACCCAAGGCAGAAGGGAAGATTGGGAGCTGTAGGGAGCCCAGACCCTGGCAGGAGGCAAATCCTGCAACATCACTATTTGAACAGCAGGTAAACTGCAGGGGAGGACAGGAGGAAACAAAAACCTTTCCTGAGTGGTGACAGCATGCAAAGTTTAGACAGAGGGATAAAAGAGATGGAAGCAGTTCCCTGTCTTGTTTTCATGGTAACTGCTGCTGCTATGGCCTCTTTTTCCACCACCCAATCCTGGAAATATGTCAGCAAGTCTGTCAGCAGTTCTGCTGGACTCTGAGACCCGGGAAGAGTGGTCCTGTAAACTGGAAAGGGGCAACATTGATCCCAGAGCTCTTGTGCACATGGATGAGCCCTTTCTGAAAGAGGCTCCCCAGGTCCTGCATTTTATTTACTCTGAATTTACTCTGCTTATTTAGGTGAGTAAATAGTGATTACACAAAGCTTCTTTAAGTTCTTGTTTGACAGTCTTACAGCTGGTCAAGCCTCATGGACATAAAACTCCCATTAATTCTTTACAGAGTCAGAGAAAGTTTGTTTTTTTGCCTAAAGGTTGTAAAAGTTGGCCTACTCTTTTACGAAAAAAACAGGATTATAGGGAATTTTTGCTTGTTAAACAGTACTATACTGACCTGAACAGGAATAGAGACACTTGTTGACTTGCAAATTTCTCATCAGCTATTTGGCAGAGGAAAACAAAATTGATGCTTATTTTTCCTTTTGCACAATGGCTCCCAGATCTGTAAGTTACAATTCTGGCAGTGTTGATTTAAAGAGTCCTCCTAGGACTGAGAGGCTGGATAGGAGAAAACAGCCCCTGTTTTAAGATAGCACAATGGCCACATTTTCTTCTCAAAGGCTCAAAACCTCATTTTCCTTCTACTGCAAAAACCAAAAATAACATTTTTAATGGAAATTATACGTGGGAATTAAAAATCTAAGGAGGAGGCATAAAATTCTTCCCAAAAAGCAGGTGGAAAAAATAGTCCAGTGAGTTCTCTTTAGGGCCTTTTCTTCTCTGGTTCCTCTGAGATGGTGCTTGCTGAATCATGCCCTGGTGTGTGCTCTTTTAGTGATGAGCTGAAAGTGAGTGTCAGAACACCATCAGAGGAATTCAGGTCACTGCCATATTTAATAGATGACACTGTAAGTACAGCAGGCTGTCTCTAGAAAACCCTCAGAAGCAGCAGTCAGAGCTGCAGCAATCCCAATGAATGTGACTCTGCATGCATGACCAGGACAACCCTTACTGGCCTTCCTGTGGTGTTCCAGCCTTGTAAAATCTCCCACCATTTAAAAGTGGCATTTTGTGCTTCAGCTGTGCTTCCACACTGGTTGTTGAGAGTAACCACAGTGAGCACAGACTGGCTGCTTGGTTTGGGGCATTTTGGTTTCTTTTTTGTCGTTTTAATGGTTCTGTCAATGCCTGGAAGACTTCTAGATGAGAAGGTGATTACAAAAACTTATCTCACTTCTTTTTTTAGTTCCTTTCACAAGTGGAAAATCCCTGCTGTCTAGGTTTGCACTTGTTTGACAGAGCAGCCAAGGGGACACCTCCTTCCACCAGATCAGGTTATTCAGAGCCTGCCCAGCCTTGTCACACCTGCAGGGACAGGGAGTTCACAGCCTCTTTGGGCAATAAGGGCATTTTGTTGACATTGATGTTCCCCCCTGAACTTAGGTCTTGGTCAAGCTTCATGACCAGCAGAGCTCCAGTTGTAATGGATGTGCTAAACTTTCTGATGAGGGTTAAACTTTGAATGGATGTGTTAAACTTTGTGTTCTGGCTGAAAAGTGCACAGAAACAGGTCGGGTTCCTGTTTACAACCATGTTGATAACCATGTGAGTTGACAGGAGTGGTTTTAAAGCAGAAGTAGTTCATGCCTGCTTGGTCCTTGTCATTTGTCACCAGGCCTGTGGCCATGTCCACCAGCCACACCACTCCAGTGCTGCTGTGTTATCTGCTTGTTACCTGTTTTCTCTCTTTGATGCCTGCTGGGTTACTGCCTTCTCTTGGAAACACATCCACACAAAGCCACCCACTCTGGGCACACACACAGCTGCAGAGAAACAGGGCTGCTGTGGGATCTGCTGGGAAAAAAGATCTGCAGGGCTTCACTCCTCTCCAGGCTCACCCGTGGCCATTTCCCTCACCTCCACCTGCATCAGAATGTCACTTTCCACACGTTTCATCAGATGTACCTGTTAGCTATCACATTTGTCCCTTGAAGCTGCTGGTTTCAGTGCATTGGAGAGCAGCCCCCTCTTGGTGCTGCTGTCACGGGAGACTCAGCAGTGCCTGACCATCCCTACCAGTCCCATTTTTATTTCTGGGGTTCATTGGGGCTCATCAGAGGTTGCAGGTTGGATTGACAACATTAAATAGAAGCCTCAGGTCTCAGTCACGTTGTCTTCCCTGCTCCCAACAAAGCTTGAGGGACCTGCCCTTTTCCAGTCCAGAAAACTGTTCTAAGTGACGTGACACAACCAGAAGTAAATTGCTGTCACTGCTGATGGCATTTTAATTAAAATTATGCGTTGTAAAGCCAGATGTACCACTTCAATCTCATACTGAACTTGTTTCTGTCCTCCTGTTTTACTTACCTCGTTGCTGACTTGCACATGTCTATCAAACCCAGAATGGCAAGTTCTCTACTGAAAATTTGCATCAATTGCAAGGAAAAAAAAAATAGGGTAGAAATATTGTAGGATCTGCTGCTTGCACAACATCACAAACATAGTTCTTCCTGAAACATAATCTTCTGGTCACTTAGGGCAATGTTTACCCCAGTGAAGTGTGTTCAGAAACATTGTCTCAGTAAACAGGACAAAGAGCACAGAACTTTTTGTGCGCTCTAGCAGGCTGGGATAATATTTATCTTCTGTATATTTTTGGCCAGGAGAAAATTGGATGTTGGTGTCTGGAGACATCTGTGCATGATACACTTGTTTCATTAGAAATTGCCTGCAAATCTGTTGTTTTAATGTGCCCACGCCAATTGTTTTTAACAGTTTTCAGATGAATGTCCTTATTCCTAGCTCATACAACCAGAAAAGAAGTGGCTTTATTTTAGGTTTGAATACTTCTGGGGATGATTGTGGATTTGTACAAGAACTGTGTTACCACAGACATTTTGGGAGACTTGAGAAAAATCTTTACAGTTTTGATAATCGCTGGAAGAAGAAATCAGCCTCTAAAATGGGCTCCAAGATAGAACTGCTAAACCAGATCTGTTTTTTAGTTTTTAAGAGAACATGTTTTTGTTGGAATATTTACACAGTATGAAAGCTTTTCCAGAGCTTCTCTAAATGCCTGGTTTGTATTACTCTAGTTCTTGATCTTTATTCTCTAATCCCTGATTCCTTTATTCCTTTTTATAAACAGTCCCCAATATAGGAACTGATCCCACAAGTTACATATTTCAGTGCCATGTATGTGCACAAGCACATGTGTACGTGCAGTCATGGGCCAGCACTGTCAGACTGTCTGTAAGGGCTGGGAAGAACTCAGTGAAAGCTCATTTTTCAAAATTTTAGACTGGGATAAGTGAGCAGTTGCTCACCTGAAACAGCAATCTCTTCTCACAGTTCTGCCCTGACTTCTGGGTCATAGAGTGGAGGGGGATTATTGGGATTATGCCTCTGGAAGGTCCATTAAGCCAAGTCCCTGAAAACACCAGAGTCGATTGAAGCTGGCTTCTGATTTCCAAGAGTGGCAGTTCAGGCAATCCCAGGATTCTTTACAGAATTGTTTTCACTGTATGATTTTTATTCCACAATAAACACCTTGGGAATCAAAGCTTGAAGCAGTGGAGAGGGGAACATAGGGATGTGCCAGACTACCACGCCGGATTTTGCTTCTGCTGTTTTTGGTTTTTAAACTGGCTGTGTGTTGGAAAACTCATTTTAGAGGCCTTTCTAAGAAGCTTCCTCAGAGGTAAAAGCAGACTGAGGTGGCTGATTGCACAGATATTCCAGTCTTGGAAGTCAGTCTGTGGCAGCACTGGTGGGGTCTGGTGGCACTGGAGGTGTGTGTGTTCCCCCTGCCTTTCCAGCACCAAGCTCAGCAGATGTTCCTCTGTCCCTGCAAACCCTCTGCTCCTTAAGCTGACTTGGCATCATCAATCATTATTTAAAATCGAGTTCTTATGGTTCTTCAAATTGTCCTTGGCTGAAATAATGCCAGTTCACGCTGATTGGCTTTCATACAGCTACAGATTATCAAAGCACACGGAGCAATTTTCATTGTTTTAAATCAGAGGGTTTGTTTTTTCCACTTTGCTGCTGAGTCATTGCTCAGAGAGTGAGTGTGGTCTAAAAAATACTTGCTGCCCAAGTACTAGAATTGTTCTGATTTCCAGGTGGGGAGTGCTAAAGCCCCACCACTGGCAGGGTTTGCTGCTCAGTGAGGCGATTTCCTTTCATTTATTGTGAAAACTCTGTTTTGCTTGGATGGAGGTAACAATTTTGAATCCCCAAACTGACTCTGATGTTTTCAAGCTTATGAAATCCGTTTTAATTCTTGGTCTGCAGAAACTGAGGTTTAATGAAGTAACCATTCCAATTCCATATTTAGGCTGGGAGTGAAATACCCTTTGTGTAAAGAGGCCATTAGGCTGACAGCTGCACTTTCCCTTGCTCTTGCTCTTTTCCCAGTGGAGCTTCATAGTAGCCTGCAAGTCTTTTTTTTTTATTCAATGGTCTGGTCTATGGTAAAATGCAAAGGTTCCAAATCTCCTGTCTCCAAAGGAAGGATGTGTGGGCATTGTTTGTGTTTGCAGCTCTGAAGATGTGACAGTTCTGCTTTGCTTCCTGTGTCACAGTTGTGGATCACAGGTAGCTGTGACCTTTTCTTTTTTTTTTTCCCTTGTGTGTGTCTTGTGATTGTAGTAATAACAATTGTATAAAACTAATCTTTTATGTACAATGCACGTCCCCAGAGCTGTGTAAATTACTTTTAGCATAACAGTGCATTATTTATGGTTTATACAACCTGATTTTCATTGTGTACCATCATGAAAGGCTGAGAATGCCTCTGTGCCTATTAAACATTATAGATATATGTGACAGTCACTTCTGGTTGTTCAGCCAGTCCAGTGTAATCACGTTAGCATGAAACATCAGATTATTTCATGATCTGTCTGTGGCCAGGCCATACTTGCATGACTCACAGAGCCAAGGTTTCTGATGGCTAGTCTCTGCTTCTACCAAATAGCCACCTATATGCACACACAGTATTTATCCAGGAGCTTTACAATTACACACTGTTAGCACAGAAAGCAATAATCAAAGGTTGCCCCCATGCAGAATGATACTGACATTTGTGATGTCTGTGAGGGAACTGGGCAGCAAACTCTGAATTTTGGTTCTGGGCTTCTGTTAGAAACCATAAACAGGTCGACCATAACAGGTCATTATCCTCCTCCAGCATGACAAAAGGAGCTGCTTTAAAGGGCTTTGCAGCCAGTGGCTTACTCAGAAATGGTCAGAGGAGCTCCCAAAGTGTGGTTTCATGCAGCACTGATGGCTGGGCTGCTGCCAGAGGGGCAAGACAGATGCAAACCCAGCAGTACCTGGGCTCTGCATCTTGACCTTCACACACGTGGCCTTGCTTATTTTGAGTCAGCCCAAGTCCTTGGTTTGGTTTTCTTTTTCCTGGTCATATGTGTTGGGCTCTGAACACATTTTCCCCATCAGGCAGGGAGTTCTGCTGCAAGGGTTTTAGGCACACAGTGGGTTATTATTTTGTGCAGGATTTTTCCTAGCCTTGGTTCCGAGGTCTGATTCAGCAGAGGTAGCAGAAGGAATCACTCAGCCTCTGCATGCCTCTGGGCTCAGTAATCCACACGTGGTTTCCAACATGCCAGACCCATGGTGTTGCACAGCCCCTTTGCCAGGCACCACCTTGTCTGTCACTGTGATGTTTTCTGAACATTCCTCTTCGCCCAGGATTTTCTCCTGGGAAGCTGAGAAGCCTCAGCTTCTCCCTGTTCTGCCACTTTGGAATGTGGCTTAGATATTATTTGCCAACAGGTGCATGTTTGATTGGTTTCATGTGAATTGTTTTACCTTAATGGCCAATCCCAGCCAGCTGTGTCAAGGCTCTGAGGAGTGACGCGTTTTTGTGATTCATTCTCGCTAAGCCTTCCGTCTGCGTCCTTTCCCTATTTCTTTAGTAGAGTTTTAGTATAGTATTCTTATAATATCATATCATATCATATTATATCATATCATAAAATAATAAATCAAACCTCTGGGAACATAGAGTCAGATTCATCTCTTCCCTTGTCCGGGGGACCCTCACAACCACCACACCTTGTCTTTGCTGTGTGGAAAGTGTTCCCCTGGCGAGGAGGAGGCGCTGACAGTCGGGCTGGTCTGTTCTGCCTCCCCCAGGTCACCATTGAGGTGGTGGACAGCCCTGACCCGGAGCCAGACAAGGAGCTGCAGAAGGAGAGCAGCAAGCCCGGCTGGCCAGCCCCATCGCCCGACTGGAGGAGCTGGTGGCAGAGATCCTCCACGCTGGCTCGCATGAGCAGCGGGGACCAGGACTACAAATACGACAGCACCACCGAGGACAGCAACTTCCTAAACCCCCTGGGTGGGTGGGACAGCCATGCCCCCAGTCACCGGGCATTCCAGTCCAAGGAGCAGCCGGAGTACGGTGGGTTTGTGTCCCAGCCTCCCCCTGGGATTGTCAAAAACAAGCGTGGGGGGGAAAACGAGGATGGTGAGGCACGGCTGAGAGAGGGCCAAGCAAAACAGAGTTTTTCAGCATGTGGCTTTTGTTCATCAGCTTTCAAATACAAATCTGTGCAAATGCACAAGCCGTGCTGCGGTAGCTGCATTCCACTAGTAAGTCTATAATCTTGAAAATCATACCAGTTATCCCAGAAGAGGGCCTGTTTTAGTCCAACGTGTGCTTTTTTTTCTAAAAAGTAGAGGAAACAAGGTTTCGTGTTTATTTTTAGAGTAAGGGTAAGTACAAATTTAGAATCGTGTGGTGGTTTGGGAACCAGAATAAAACTGTTGGATAAATAAGCAAGATCTGAAACGTGGTAGTGTTTGGTGGATACACAAATAAGATGAGTTATGTTGGTGCATGTGTGGGGAGTGGCGTGTGCAGCAGGAACATTGTGTATTTGTGTGTGTAATATTCTTCCAGATGTGTCGTGGGGAAAACAATTGTTTTCAGCTTGTTGTATGAAATAGCTGCAGAAACTAGAAACAGAGGAGAGCTACAGCTATTCACTGCCCTGACAGGCTGTGGCTATCCACATGGGAGTGACCCAAGGGAGCTGAGCTAAATGTGCTCACAGGAAGAGCCCCTTGAATTTAAGCTGTGTGTCAATGCAGACCACTTTTGTCCAACCAAGGTGTCAAAGCCATGCTGCTTTTACCCTGGCATTTCTGGTGTTATGCCCCAGATGCTGCAGAGTGCCTGGGTAAAACACACGTGGTATTCTTCCATGATTTGACTGACTTGAAGTGCTAGAATCTTAAAAATCAAGAGAGAGTTTTTATGGAATAGTGTGTTTAAACACATGCATATGTATTAAATTTTGTGGCCAGAAGATTAAAGTCTATCCCTTCTTTTTGCACCTATATTTATTTGTGGGCAGGTTGATTGCCAAGAATTCATATCTTAGGTAGTTATTAATATAAGTTAATTGTGATAGAAAAATCACAGTAAGAATTACAAACATGAAAATAGGAAGAAGGGGTTGAGCTGCAGCTGAAAATCGAACGTGGTGTATTCAATAGTGTGCTTCATAGTGCACTGTGAACACTAGGTAGGTAGGTTAAAAATTACCCTAGAGCTCCCTGCTGCACACCAGAGCATTCAGCTAACTGGAAGCAGCTCCTGGGCTTTTGTCTAACCTCAAATGCTGGCCTTGTCCCGGAGGATGCAGTAGCAGCTCCTGCCCATGAGGGGTGCAGATGTTCCACCCACTGACATGTTGGTACCTTTCCCGTGTGTCTCTCTCCCCTCCTGCCACTACCAAGGGTTCTCCCTGCCCTTCCTGCATCTCCTGGGCTGGGCTGGGCTGGCTGACAGGCGTTGTGCCTGCTCACCTGCCCTCCTCCTCGCCAGCCACGTGGAGATAAAGGAATTGGAAAAGAGCTGAGAAAAAGAGCAGAGCCAGGCATAGTGGGCAGATCACATTTTCCACATCTGATGCCTTTTTTGGGCTGTTGTGGTGCCTGCCTGCTGGCAAATCCCAGAACCACAGGTCTTGCACACTGACATTAGTCATGTTCACACCCACATCCCACCGCAGACACCTGATTCCAGTGTGGTGCCTTCCCCATCATCAGCCCTGTCAGAAAAGGAGGAGAAACACATCAGGTCCTTGCCATGAGGAACTCACATCTAGGCAGCTTGCTCTGAGTGAGATCTATAACCTCCCCAAACTCCTGGCAATAAATGTTTAATAGCACCCCACAGAGCTGTTGTCAGTCGTTGCATATGGAACAAATCAAGTTACGTGTTCTGCTAACCAGCTCAGGAAGCCCGCAGACAGCATGGCCCTGGGGGAAAGTGTGTAGCACAGAGGCCAGGGGAGGCAGGGATCCTCCCTGGCTCTTGCTGTAGCTTAGGTACTCTCACCTGCAGCTGCCTCAGAGCCACTAAAGCAGATGTTGCTTTGCTGTCAGTGGCGGTGTAACCCAAAGGAGCTGCAGCTGCAAGTTACGATCACAGTAAAATATCTCCTGTGGGTTGCAGGGGAAACCATTTAGGCAAATGGTTTTCAGCTAGGGAGGCTAGTGGGGAAGCAAGAAAGCTGGGACAGGTTCATGGGCTTTGTTTGGTGGCCTTCACAGGTGGGATGTGCTACAGTTTATGCAGCACACAAAGGAGGCTGGTTCTGAAGGGCTTAGGTACTCACAGCACATCAGCTTTTTGTTTTGGTGTCCAGGGCCTCTGTCTGTCTGCCAGAAGAAAACAAAATCATGTTTCTTTTTTCATAAGGTTCCTTCTAGTAAATAGTCAGATTTGATGTTATTTAATAATTCCCATGAAACACTAAATACTGCGTGTTGTTCTTGGTGCAAGAAAAGCATGCAGCTCCCTGCTCTCATAGCAGTCTTCCTGAAATATCTGTTCCCCGTTCAAGGGGCTGAAAAACAAAATTGTGATTTTCACTCGTGACCCTTAGCTTCCCATAGCATGCATCTTGCCCAAAAACTGAGGACTGTCGTGTGCTTCGAAAAGATGAAAAAGAAAACTCAATTTATCCTTTGCCCGATTAGTCTGTTCCCCACCAACACATTCCCGTATGCGGGGAAATGACGTGAATAGATGTGCGCTGTTAGTTCATGACCCAGCTCTGCAGCCGAGGATCCTCAGCAGCCAAAAGGTCAGAAGAGAAAGGAAATATTTTTCCAGATAATGTTGCGTGCGTTTCCCCGAGGAGCATCGAGTGTGAAAACCATTTTTACGCGGCAGGCTCGCGCCTGGCCCTCGGCCCCGAGCTTCAGGTAGAGACATCTGGATTCCATCCGCGCCTCGCCTGCTTAATACAAACCACCACACAGTAGTTTCTTGGGTAGCAGGAGTTTTGTTTGCTCATTTCCTCCCTCGTGTTTGTCCCGTGAGCAGATTACGTGGACGGAGAGGGCGACTGGAGCCCCTGGTCCCCGTGCAGCGTCACCTGCGGCAGCGGCAGCCAGAAGCGCACCAGGTCCTGCGGGTACGCCTGCACCGCCACCGAGTCCCGCACCTGCGACAGGCACAGCTGCCCAGGTGGGAGCTGCTCCTGCAGCTGCTGCAGGGGGCAGGGGTGGGTGGGCAGGGGGGGAGAGAGCCCTGCTGCACACGGGGCTGGGGGCTGTGTGCTCCGTGGCAAGATAAAGGCACTGGTGGGAAAAAGAGATTTGCAGCACCATTTATTCATAGTGATGGTACACTGGTCGTGGCAGTAATTTTTGTGCACGGGTGTTCTGTATTCCAAAGGGTGTGATCTACTCCCTTGAAACAAATTTGGAGCTGTTTTAGAATTTCCAGCCGGCTGTGCTGTTATCTCAGTGAGCTCCTGTTTTGCTGTGGAGGGGATGGCATTGCTTGCATTGTGAACTGGGATGAAGGAATGTATGGTTTTGGCTCGAATATAAAATATGGCCAAGGAGCCTTGACTTAGCTCCTACCTGTGACGGTGTTCATAGGGGTCCCAGGCTGAGGGAAGAGATGAGAATTTGACTGCATGTTTCAGAAGGCTGATTTATTATTTTATGATATATATTATATTAAAACTACACTAAAAGAATAGAAGAAGGCTGGCTAAGAATAGAAAAAGAATGAATGATAATAAAATCTTGTGACTGACCAGAGAGTCCGAGACAGCTGGATTGTGATTGGCCATTAATTAAAACAACCACATGAGACCAATCCCAGATCCACCTGTTGCATTCCACAGCAGCAAACAATCATTGTTTACATTTTGTTCCTGAGGCCTCTCAGCTTCTCAGGAGGAAAAATCCTAATGAAAGGATTTTTCAGAAAATGTCATGGCTACTCCTACCTATTCACAGGATTTGACATTTTGAAGTGTCTTTACCATCACACACTTACCATCTTCACTTTGGCAAAATCAGAGCTGAGCACTCGAGCCTACATCATAAAAATTTGAAGCTGCTGTGGAAAACTGGTTTTTAAATGTTGCTGTGTGTTTAAATTTAGACCAATTTGTCATGCAGTAGCTGCCACAATGCAGGGGATAGGTGCAAGTTCATTACTTCCCAAGATCAGAGAGAAGTGAAAACACCAGTCGTGGTGGTATGCATTACTCTCAGTTTACCTAATGACTCAGAAAGGCAGAAATTTTTAAACTGGAGGTCAGGCTTTTTTTTAATGGGAAGTGAAATGTCAGCAGTGCTGGAGAGGAGACTTAGAAGACTTAGTTGGGGAGAAGCTGCTGACTTGCAGATGGATCCATGTCTCCATTGCAAAGCGACAACTGTGCGGCAGTTCAGGGAAAAATGTTTCTGCATGCTCTCATGCATCCTAAAACCTCAATAATAAGGAGTTAATTCCAGAAGAAAGCAAGCAACCCCCAGTTATATTCTCTAGTTTTCATTACCAGCTAGCACCAAAAAGTGGCAAACTTGAAAGAATATATTATGTCATACAGCAGACCTCCAACGATCAGCAAGCAAAATATATTCACTCTTTGATGCTGTGCTGACATTTTCGAAATTACAAGGTCAAAGCTCAGCTTCTGCTGTTTGTAATTCCAGCAGTGAATTACTGCCTTGTAATGGGTTCTTGGGTATCTATTATTCTACATCTAGTGCTGGAGTTAAGGCAAAACTCTATGATAATTTTGTTGAAAATTGGCCTGAGGCTGTTTTGAAGCTTTGCAAGCCACTATTATGCCCCAGTTCAGGAGAAAGTTGATTGGCAAGAAGATGGATGGTGAATAGACTTCGTTATTAACCATACAGTTATCACATATTAAAGATCTTTCCATTTTCTTTAGAGGCCTTTAATTCAATAGAGAGGAAAGGGGGAAAAAAAACCACCCTAAAACCTACTTGTGTTAAGCCTGCATGGCACAGAAATGCTAGGCACATCAATAGGCTGAACTAAAGCAGCAACAAAAGGAGGTTTACTTTGGCAAGATCATTTTTCTGGCAATCTCTGTGTCTCTCAGCTGGTAGCAAACAATTAACTGGAGGCTGCTGGTAAATCCTGATATGTTGAGATCCTGATATTTTATTTGGCAGCTGTAAGTGGTGGGGACGGAATTGCTTGGAGATGTTGGTTGTCTTTTGCCTACTCACACCTTTTAACTCCCTGGCACTGGGAGAGACCAAAAGGCATCAGTTTTCTTGTGACAGCATCATTCTTCCTCGAGAAATGATTGAGAAATGATTGCCCACACCTGCCCTCAGCCCTGTCACTCTGTTTCACCTTCTCAACAACAGCACAGGTTCCATGGCCATCATGGTTTCAAAGGAACAGTCCAGCAGCAACTTCAGAACAGTTCCCTGCCAAAACCAAGCACCTTGCAGAGCCTGGGGAAGAAAGGGGGGCAAGGGGGCAGCTGTTCCATTGTGTGTGGGTGGGGAAACAGCAGCAGCACTAACCCCTGTTTGCCTTAGGGATCGAAGATACCTTCCGGACGGCTGCCACAGAAGTGAGCTTGCTTGCAGGGAGTGAAGACTTCAATGCCACCAAACTCTTTGAAGTTGGTAAGCAGCCTGGTCAGTCCTTCAGCAACAGATAAGAGACTTCCTTAGGATTTTCTTGACTCCTGTGGGATCGAGGTGCTGAGTTTAGCATTTAGTGACAGCCATTTGTTATCTTGCTCACATCTGGGATCTGAAAATTTGCTTTGGTCGTAGAATCTTTCTCCCCTTAAGTCCTGTGCTTGTTTCACCATAAAAGGGTTATTTGTTGTCCTAATTCAGAAAGAACTGTAAGACTCCACAGTAATGGAGGGGGGAGGGAATAAAACACTCTTTATTATTTTGATTAAATAGCCTCGAATGGAAGACCCTATAAAAGCATTTTCATTTCATGTAAAAGAATACAGCTGTCACATCAGAAAAATAAAAAAGAAAGAAAAGACAATGACTTTTAGGAGCATGCATTGCTTTTATAGCTCTGTGTGCTGCAGTGGGAGTAGCCAAAGCAATTTTATGGGGAATGGCTTGATCCTGAACTATCTAAAACTCAGTCCAACATCTGCAATGTTCTGATTTCGTCCCTTCAATGAAACCACAGTGTGGCCACTCAGAGGCACTGGATGCTGAATTAATTGAATAAATAGTGTAACCCAGCACCTCCCTACTTTAGCAGCAGAGTACAAGAGTTAATGACAGCCAGGATGAGACTCTTTAAGGAGATAGAAAAACAGGACACAGGTCACTAAGTAAATATTTTTCAAGAATGTGTGCTGTAAGAGTTTTAGGCCCCAGTTAGTTACTGTCCTGCAGAATCCTCTTAAAGTAAGTGTCCTCTTAAAGCAAGATATGCAGGTGGTTTTTGACAGCCCATAGGATGATGTAGACACCTTAAATAATGTTATGTTTACCTGGATTCTCCCAAGTGTCTTGCAAAATAATGAAGTGCTGGTATTAAATATGCTACTGGTCTACAAATCTCTTTAATCCCAGCTATGCATCATGCCTCTGGCACCATAAACTCCTGCTGATGTACAGCCACTCTGATCTTATGTCACATATGCCCTTTTAGAACCTGAATCACTTCTGGCTGCATTTACTAGATAAGATGTCAGTCTCCATGTTTGAGATATTGATGCTTGAAAAGTGAATATCAAATAGAAAAAAGTATTTGTTTTTTAAAGAAGGACTGAATTAAGGTCTAAAATGTACTTCAGAAGGAGTAATACAGGCCTTGCTTGCCATCTTGGAATCTCTAGCATCATCCAAAACTTAATCCTTCATCACCTGACTGCTGTTTTTCCTGTCGAGTGTGTTCTGACTGAGGGTTCTAACTGGAGATTGGCACCAAATCACTGTGATTCCCTTTTTCTGCTACTTGCCAACCCATGGTAGTGTCTCTTGTGCCACATGGGTATATCAGCAGCTTAATTTGCTGGGTAGAAGAAGTGTCACAGATCCCTACTGGGCTGGTTCTGCACTGAAACTCAGACTAGCCCTGCAGTCAGGCACACTTGATTTCTTTATCTGACAAGACAGCACAGTAATGCACTGTGGGGAGGGCAGCAAACTGGGACTGCCCTTTCTTTCTGCAGCAGAGCACTGGTGCTCTGTGGCTGCAGGACACGAAATAACATGATGTGGACACACAGCTTTCTTATGGTAAAAGAGAACTTTTAATTTCTGATTCCAACATTTATAGATTTCCAAAAGTGACAGTGGATTGGAGGGTGACAGTGCCACCTCTCCAATGACACCGGACAAGCCAACAGTCCATCAAGTTTCTCTTGTTCCATAAAAGAATGCAAAACAATAAGTTATTTACAAAAGGTGTGTGAGAAAGTTCATTACAAGAATGTAAACATCAGAAGGCTTAGAAAATCTTAAAAAATCAGGGCAACAGTGCTGAACAGCTACACTTTACTCAGTTGCTATCACTGATCACACCAACTGGGATGCTGCTTAATGTATCTCAAGTTTCCCTTTCCTGCCCTGAAACAGATACTGACAGCTGTGAGAGATGGATGAGCTGCAAGAGCGAGTTCCTGAAGAAATACATGCACAAAGTGGTCAACGACCTCCCCAGCTGCCCTTGCTCCTACCCCAGAGAAGTTGCCTACAGCACTGCTGAAATCTTTGACCGGCTCAAGAGGAAGAACTTCCGCTGGAAGGACGCCAGCGGTCCGAAGGAGAAGCTGGAGATCTACAAGCCCACGGCGCGCTACTGCATCCGCTCCATGCTGTCCTTGGAGAGCACCACGCTGGCAGCCCAGCACTGCTGCTACGACGACAGCATGCAGCTGATCACCAGGGGCAAGGGGGCAGGGACCCCCAACCTGATCAGCATCGAATTCTCAGCAGAGCTCCACTACAAAGTGGACATTCTGCCGTGGATCATATGCAAGGGGGACTGGAGCCGCTACAATGAAGCCCGGCCACCCAACAACGGGCAGAAGTGCACGGAAAACCCGTCGGACGAGGACTACTACAAGCAGTTTCAGGAAGCAAGGGAATACTGAGGGGATTTTCCTTTTCTTCAGATGCAAAGTAGCATTCGTTTCCTGGATGCCAAAGAACTGATGATGGCTGCTGCACGGGCTCCTCCACAGGGGTCGGTCGGTTCCTTTCTAATGAATGTATATAGTTGTAATATAATGCGTGAGTATTTTTCACAGTGTGTGTAATTTATAAGCACATATCTCTCTGTCTCACACACACCTATTTTTGCATACAGACATACATAAGTCTTGTCCTGATAGGATTTTGTACCGCAGTAACCTTCATGTAATAATGTGCATTTCATTTTATTTCCCATCTGTAACCTAATGAAGGGGGTGGGGGGTAGCTGCCATCACCATCAGGCCCCAAGGCCCCAGCTGAGGAGGCACATACTTAGAAGTTGTTATAAACAATAGGATTGAAGAATGTACTCTTCCATATGGGAATGGTTTACAAGATTAATGCACCTACAGCATCAGTTTTCTCCATAATTGGTTTCATGACCAGTCATATCTAAGGAGGGAAGAATTTTTTTTTTTTGGAAGGGTAATAGTCAAAAATGAATATAGAAAATCCCTACCAATTTTTCCTCTTGGAATTCTTCCTGTTACCTTCTAGCTCAGGTATTTGCAGCCCACCTGGGGTAGGCTTGCAGGAAGATGTAGCTGTGGTTTTCCTGCAGGCCAGAAAATGTCCTGGTGCAGTGGTTCTGCAAGAGTTACAAGCAGCCCCCTCCTGGAGACAGCTCTGCTATGGAGCTGCAGCTGCAAACCTGTGAACTGAGCATGCTGAAAGTCTTTGGAGGAGTGAGGGCAGAGAAGGAATCCATGCCAAAGGACCAAAAAGATCACAGTGCCTTCCCAGTTTTTTAATATGAAGAATGTTTGGATCTGCTTGTTTCTTTCTTTTAAGAAAAGAAAGTTTATCATTTTAGAGAACAGTAAAACTGGAATCCACAAGTTCCCTGGGATGAAAGATGCAACCAGCCCTTTTCCCCCATTTTTCTCATGCTGAATGCAGTGTGCTACAGCAGAAGCTGTTCTTTAAGGGAAGCTTTCTGGGAGGAACTACTGGTGTCTTAAAGTGTCTTAATTTTTTTAAAAAAAGCTAGCATTATTTTTGTAAAGTATTTATTGAATTGTAACAATGACTCACATGTGGGATGTATCTCTGACATAAAAGGATTCTGTCGATGGAACTTGATTTCCAAGAACGCAACTGTTGTTAGGCAAAGGTTTTATTTCCAAATTTTTATAAAGTGCAAGTTCACAAACTGTCATAAAGGAGCTCATATCTGCATTCTGATGAAAGATTAAAGTCACGCCCTGGGTAAATAAATAACTTACAGTTCCATCCTGTGAAAGACTGCCTTGCTGCAAGTCAGTGTGCTCATTTGGAAAACCAAGGCCAAATGTCACTAGAGAAATGCCTGTTTTGGGGTTGTGTGGTCTGACAGACATTTATGGAACCTCACACAGAGTTGAAGCTGACCGGCGTCGCAGCCAGTCTGAGCTCAAAGAATTCAAGACAGGCATAAAAGGCAATTCCCTCTGCTATATACAGGCACACACAGATGGCATTTAAGGTCCCTTCCAGCCCAAACCCTTCTATGGCTTCCTGTAAACCTTCTCTGTGTCTCTGCTGGCCTCTGGGGCCAGGTTGGTTGCGAGCTCACGGGCGGACACGTGCGCGGCGCCAGCTCCGCGTTGGCCAGCCCAGGTGGTGCCAGCCAGGGGTGCACAGGCGGTCTGGGCTGTGCACACCCAGTCTGGGCCGTGCTGGAGGCTCTGCCAGACCTGCTGTGCTGCAGAGCCCCAGCAGTGTGCCCCAGGTCTCCAGAAAAGCAGCGGTCCGGGCGGAGCCGCCGCGCGTCTGCGCCAGCGCCGGCTCCGCTGAGGTCACAGCTGGGAAACTTGGCCGAGGCATCGGAGCATCCCAGATCCAGGCCTGAGCTGGTGGGGGAGACAGGGATGTGTTCTAGCACAAGCTGGTAGTAACAAAACATGGTTAGTTGAGAAAGAGGGTAAACATAGGGATCACCCCGTATTTTTTTATAGAAACCAGATTTTGTGAATACTTGCAAGGTCGTACGAAGGCGCCACCAGCTCGTGGAGCCAGTTAAATTGACAGCAGATGGATGAAAGGCACAAGGAACTCCAGGATCACTTCACAGGGAAGACAGGTATTTTCAGGGAGAAAGCTCTGCTTCTTACTTACCAATGTGTGGGGGAAAAACATTCTCAGGTTTCTGTGGGAGACAGATGAGAGAATTGGTTACAATTCTTGAATTATAAAACACATCCCTGCCCTCTGTGGATTAGTAAATTATGGTGCTATTGAGAAACTACCACACTATTAATACAGAACATAGCACATAAAGTGTCAGGGAAGAGGAGAAATTATTCTAATAAATGAAATGACGCACAAAGTTTCAAGTCCTACCACTCGTAATTTGCCAAGGCTGGAAACTCTGAGGGAGCCAAATAACTTCTGATAGGACCTACCAGGTGTTTCATAGGATGAGTTCTGGAGAGCAGATTGAGACAGTCTGTCCTCCCAGGTAACAGTCTTTATTAAAAGCAAAGTCTGTCCTACTTCATAATAAATGATGATCCATTCAGAGCTGGGCTGCTTATTTTATTTTATTTTCTGTTTTCTTTATCTCCTTTCCAGTGACCAAAACCGTACATTAGATGCCTTTGTGTAGTAGACTTTAACAAGGTGATGGAGGTTACCATGGCCAAATTCAGCTCCATCTTTTAAGTACAGAACTCCTCCTGTTAGAGCCAGGCCATAGGAAGGGTTTTGGGGCTCACATTCCCAGGCACAGGGTGGTGGGCAGGAGAAGCTGTTGTTATGTTTCTTACATTACCACAAAAAAGACATATTGGAACACTCAACCAGAGACATGGGGGGGGATTGGAACAAGCATAACTGAACAGGGAAACTGAAACAAGGGACCAGTCAAGCCATCCAACTTATTTTTAACCCCCGATCAATCAGCAGATGCAGATTAGAGCACGCTTCTGAGTCAAGTTGGTGGGAATGAATCGAGCTGGCACAGCTGCTGTGAGAGATGTGTGGAGCAGAGCCCCGAGGCAGCCAGAAATGGATTGAATTGTACCTTTGATGGTTAAAAGGATGAGTGGGCCTGGCTTCACATTGCCCGGACAGCTGCTGAGCAGCAAAATTCCACTAACATAACCCACAGTGATGCACATGGGTTATAGGACAATATAGAGAAAACCAGAACCATGCACACATCCACGAATCCCCACAGCCCTGCATTAGTTACCAGCTGCTTTTCTCCCCTCCTGCTGTGCAGACTGGTTAGCACTGTCAACACAAGGCATTCTTTGGAAAAATGCTGGTGAGCTCGTGGGGCTGCTCCAGATACAGCCATCACACTGAGGTTGCAGGGCTGGTTGCAATGAGTTGCTGATGCACCTGACACTTGCATCTGAGTGGGGCCATGCCAGCTGAAGGCAAGAAAGGGGGGGGAAGTTACCTTTTCCTCTTGAGGAATCTGCTTGATGCCACGGTGTCTTTATTTGTGGGTCTCCCTTGCTGCTGGCAGGAAGGCAGTGATGGAGAGCTGAGTGGTGGCCCAGGGAGCTGTCTCCTCTGAGGAACCACTGGCCTTCCCTTTCTCCCCTCCCTTGGTTCTCCAGCAGGACATCCCTGGAAGCAGCCAGCATGGCTCACAGCAGTTTGGCTGTGGCTGAGGCTCAGCAGCAGAGTCACACGCTCACCCATCCCTGGAGAAAGTCACGTCCAGGCTGGACAGAGCCCGCAGAAACCTGGCCCTGCTGCTCCTGGAGAGGCAGGGAGCTGTCAGGGCAGGGAGCCTGTTCCCAAGGCAGCCAGGCACAGCTACTCTGCAGCTCCACACAAGAGGCAGTGACATGGCAAGGCTCCTTCTCACCCCGAGGAGGAAACCTGCAAAACAGGTACGGACAAACTCGAATTTCTTCATGCCCACTGCATCCACCTGCACAGGCTACGTCCCTCCCCTCCAAACACACCGAGCCCAGCATGTTGAGGAGGGGAAGCATCAGCAGGAAGACCCCCAGAATAAACATGACACTTTTCCCAGCAAACTGGAGGGGGTGTGTGTTGCCACCCGTCCCCGTGGCATTTCTGTGCCAGCTGAAAGAGCGTGTGTTTTTCTATCACCAATTTCCCGCTTCTTTACCTTTGTAACTTGCAGTGGAAAAATGTGTGGGCAGTTTCCATTATGCCTGTGCTGTTTCAGACAAATTAAGGGGTTGGCTAAGAAATCACTGGTTTCATATTTCATACAGAAAACACACACATGCATATATTTATATGCCTATGTAAATTAATTTAGGATATCCTCTAGTCATGTGCTGTACAGCAGTGCCTGCAGGAAGGGTCCCACTGCAGAGCATTCCCTTGCCTCCTGCACAGGGCATGAGGCTATTTTTGCACTTGCACAGGGGGGAGAAGGGCCAGGAGGCTAAAATGGCAGCAGTCATTCTTCAGCTCTGCCTCTTACTTTATGAGTGGCAGGTTTATTCATTTTTCCTTTTCAGCTGCCCTGCTAAAGCCACAGAGGCCTTTTATGACTGTGCTAATTTTCTATCAGTTCAGGGAGTTGTAAAGTTTTCTTTACTTATTCTCTATCACAAAAAGGATCTGGGGGGGGGGGATTTTTAAACATACAGAGAAACTTTTCATTCAGTACTTTGCACAATTTATAAGGGGCTCAGAATGTTATTTTCTGGAAGTGATAGCAACATTGCACAGGTCAGACTGGCCAAACTGAGCACAGCTAAGCGTGGGTGGCTCTAGTCTTCAGAGAAGTGCTTAGATAATATTTCCTTTTTAAACCTGGGCAAACAGTATTACATGTGTTAAATGTCAGAGCTTGCTGTTTATTATGGGTCTGACCAGTGCTTTGCTTACAGTGGAACAGTGCTTCACTTATGGATTTCAGGAGGGCTCTGGTAAGACTCTGAAACATGCCTGAAGCAAGAGACAGCATGTGCACACCATGGTGGTAGATGCAGGATGTGAGTCAGAAAGTTTGGGGAGCAGAGAAGGCTTGGGAACCAGTTCCCAGTCCAGGCACCATATTCCAGGCTGGCTCCTGCCTCTGCACAGCTGTGCTGAACCCATTTGCTGTGCTTAGCCCGTTCCTTTGTCCCCAAATCCAATCTGCAGCCACTCCCCTTTCCACACTTCCCAGGGGCAGCTCTTGAGGGGATGCTGCTGAGCCATGAAATGCAGAGCTAGGACACAGCTGGCTTTGGAAAAGCCCATCTGCCTGGGCAGGGCTCCCTGAGCCAGGCAGGGAAATGGGAGAAGTGCAAATGAGCTGCACCATGCAGACACAAGGATTCCTGTATCCCACTGCTTCTGGCAGTGTTTGCCATCAATGGGGAGCACCTTCTAATCCCAGTGCAGCCCAGCCTCATCCACCTCCTGCCTGCCAAAAATGAGGGTGAATCTTCAGCAGTGTTCCAGAACTGCTGCAGCTCCTGTTACCCCAAAAAGGACAGGGGATCCAGCCTGCCATGACCTCTCCATCCAGGAGTCAGCTCCCAGCAGGAGGCAGAAGCACAGCTCCATCTCATGTGCAAATGCCCCAGCTATTCCAGTACGACCAGCAAATGACAGCTTGGAGGAACAGCAAGGTCTGCCACTGCTGCCCTGCAGCAGTAACCACATCTGAACACCCTGAATTCAGTTCTCCTCCACATCTCTCATCTTACAGCCTGCCTGGGAAACACCAAGCAGGAGTGTGGAAACAGGAGGAGTCTCTTTAGGTTGAGAGGATGCAGTGTCAGGAACAGGAAGAACCTCTGGCCAGTGCAGAGAGGAAAGAACAGTGGCCTCATTAAGGGTGATCCCAATTTAAATCAGCCTGTGGATAATGATATCCTGAAGGAGGGTGCTCTCAGAGATGAGCAAGTCAAAAGGAAACAAAGCAAGTCTTGAAAAAGAGCTGAGCAAAGAAAAGTCAGCGTCTGCATCCAAAGCAGGCTAAGGATTTCCCTTGCCTGGCTGTCCACTGACAGAGCCATTCCCCAGATATTTCACCATGTGTTAAACCACCACCAGGTCCACAATCCCAGAAAAGCCCAACTGAGAGGTGCAGCTGGTAGGTGTAAGGGTAGGGAACATTCCTGAGCCTCTTTCCCAAGGGACAGTGCCCATGGCCACGTGCTCGGAGGGGCCGCGGCAGTGGCGGCTGCACCGCAGCTTCCAGCTGCCCTCTCCAGCCCCATGGCAGTGGTTAACCTTGACAAATAACTTGCCCATAGTGGCACAGCTCTCAGTACTCCTGTAATTTAGTGTGGCTTTTGCTCACAAGGCCAACCCCCTTGTTCTGACCCCCAGGCTGGCGGGTGTGCCCCCTCCCAGCCCCGCTGCCAGCACAAAGGAGCACTGGCTGGGGTCTCTCTGCCCACAGGAAAAGGGGGGACCTGGCCTCATCTTCCCAGCACACAGACAGGAGGCACCAAGCCCCTGGAGCAGCACGGGCTGGAGGTGGGGAGGAAGCTGACTCAACCTCAGCACAGCCACATCCATCACTGCTGGGGTGGGTGGCCAGGCAGGAAGGGCTGGGCTGCTGGGGCTGCCCCATGGATTCCCTCTGGCTCTCAGTGGTGTGCTCCCTGCCTGATGTGCAGCACCAGTGGGGAGGAGGAAGGTGGGAAGCCCCAGAGCTGTGCACTTTTAGATCCAGCTGTACGCAAGAGCCAGCACTGCCAGTCTGAGTCTCAGTCCTGGCTTGGAAGCAGCGCCCAGGGAAACACACGGGGAGCTGGGCCCAAAGGAACACATGGAAGGAGAGCCCAGCTTTGATGAGGTCACTGTCAGGGTGTGCTTGGTCTGTGTCTGAAAGGAGGTGAGGCCAGACAATTCCAGCTTTAGAAGAGGAAATCTGCAAGGCCAGGGAATCCCACAGTGCTGTCTGCTCCATCTGACACTTCCAGGCTGGCAATCCTACCATGGGCTGCAGAAGTCACCTTCAACAGAGCTTGAATGGGGTAGAGCAAATTGAATAGAAACTGTGAGATTTTTTCTTCCCCAGAATATCCACCTGTTTTTCCCACAGATTGCCTTCTGCAAAACTTCCCAATGCTTTCAGCATCTTCCAATCCAGAGCCCTCTAGAGAGAACCATGGTTTGGGTTGGAAAGGAGCTCAAAGCTCATCTAGTTCTGCCCACCTTGCCATGGGCAGGGACAGCTTCCACTGCACCAGGTTGCTCAGAGCTCCATCCAACCCAGCCTTGAAAGGTTCATTGGCAGCACAGCCTGGAAGGCAACCAGCAGCAGTATGACTTCCCCATAGCTCAGTCACCACCATGTCACTGCACCCCCAAAAATGCCAGGAGCTGCCAGGCCCCTTCTGAACCATTACTCCCAGCTTTCCTGCCCACTGGATGAGTTTTTCAGGTCAGGCCAGGTGTGGACTTCACTGAAAAGGCTTGAAAGCCTTCTCTAGGAGACACTCATCCAATATGTTTGCTGCTGACCCTGGGGCACAGGGGACAAGTGGCAGCCCCTGTCCTACCACGAGCTTGCCCTGTGTTGGCTTTCCAAAGGTCTCAGTGCATCCCTGATCTCCCAGGTCTGGCAGCACAGCTCAGCACTACTGGCGTTGCCCACCGCTGGCCACTGCATTCCAAGACACTTCTCATGCCAGATTTTTATTTTTAATGGGAGGAGAGACAAATCCAGACCCCTTTATGAAGACAATTTGTCTCTTCTGGATGAGTTCCAGCAAGAGGAGTGTACTTCATACATATGGGCTTGCTTTCATGTCTGATTGCTGGACTAAGACCACATTGTTGTCCAGCTCAAGGGAGGGAGAAAAAAGAGCAAAAACCACACAAATCAGGAAAGCATTAGGTAGACTTAGCTCAGAATACATCTTCTGACCAAATGGAGGGCAATGCTTTTTCATATGATTACACTGTCTGCTGGAAGTCAAACAGAGCAAATGGTGATGCTTTCAGTGCTGTGGGAGCTGTGCAGTCCCCAGGAGATGGTCACACCTTCCCCACAGCATTAGCTGTCATCCCTGAGCAGGTTGTGAAGGGGGACTGTGGTTTAGAAAACCCTCAGAAGCTCTTTCACTGCATTGCAGCTCCAATGCCATTCCTCAGTCACAGAATCACAGGGTGGTTTGGATAGGAAGGGGCTTCAGAGATGATCCAGTTCCATCCCCTCTGCCATGGGCAGGAATACCACCCCCAGAACAGGTTGCTCAGGCCTCCATCCACCCTGGCCAGTCAATGCAGGAAGACAAGATGTGATCAACACTTTTTGACTGATCAAAAAGTGTTTGAACATCATCTTGAAATTCGCTTAAGGTGAGCAAAATGCTGCGTTTGGCAGCAAAGGGAGAGCGGCGCAAGCAGCGGGGGAGCAGATCCAGTGAGTGGGACTGTACCAAACACTGGAGGGAAAACACTCTGTACTGACTTTAGTATCAAAGAGTAAAGGATTCTGTCCTTCAGGTGATGTTTCTTTCCACAACAACCTTTTCTGCAGTGGGAGTGGCACAAATGGCATTGAGACACGCAGGCACGGCGAAGGGAACTCGAGCCTGACACCCAAATTTCTGCTCATGGCAAGCAGTGGGCACACAAAGGGCCAGAGCCTTTGACCCTGTTTGAGCCAACAGCAAGGCTCAAACCATCCCTAGCCCAATCTCTTGTTTCAGGAATCAACCCTTTACCGAGAAGAAACAAGTAAACATTTTTCCATCCTCTTCTCTTCCTAGACGTTAAGCAAGAGTAACTTGTAAATTGCTTCCAGCAACTTCGAGACAACAAGGGAACAAACAACTATCAACAGGCATTACACTCATTGCTTCACACGAAAACAATTATGAGGCTGAAGGGATCCTGACAGGCAATTGGAAAACAGTCCTTTTTATGCTAAATTTACTGTATTTTAGTCCAATTTTCCATGATTTAAAATGTGCAATGCAATGAAGAGCTGGAATGCCTTCTTTTGTCACAATATTTCACACCCAAGGCCTCAGAGCACTTTTGTGAATCAACCCCTGCAATAGTTTTGCAAAGGCAATGGTTTAGGAAGCAATGAACTGGAAATAAGGGGCAGTTTCCAGAGCTGTTGGTGGTCGCAGAGGAGCCTATAAAAAAAAAAACCAAAGCAGCATCCCAGTATCTGGGCTCCCTGATCCCATGTCCTCCTTGGGCAGATGTCTGCTGACAGCCCACCAGACCTCCTCACCTGGAGCTGGAACTCTTCACATGCAGGTCCTGGCTGCACTGCATCCCAGCAATGAAAGAAATGAGGAGAGAAGGGTGAGATGGGTTCATTGAGGCAGGAAAACACAGGAAGTGAAACACTGCACATTCTGCAGTACTCCAGATTCTTCCTGGGAAGAAAAGAGTGTCCCCTGTGTGCTGAGCAGACCACAGCTCAGTGGGACCATTTGGGGGTCCCAGTTCTGTTCCCCTGGACAAGCTGCCCTGCTGCAAAAGCCAGTGGTCACCAGCACTGCAGGCAAAGGGCTCAAAGCCTGAGCAGACAGCAGGCTGGGCTGGTTTTGGGGGATCCCACACACACATGGGGGAGTTTTTTTGTACTTCCATGCAGAGGAACTTGCCTGTAACCATAGGCCATGGTTACTCAGATTCCTCAGATTATCAGCACATAACCAAATGTTTTCAGGGTTAAGCTGTTAGCTTAACTATATGCCCAGAGCAGAGCCTTTCCTGAGATCATTCACAGAATCCTGGAATCATTAAGGTTGGAAAAGACCTCCAAGATCATGGAGTCCAATCTTCAGCTGAGTATCTCCATGTCCACCAAACCATATCCACCACCACTGGCAGGATTTCTGGTCAAAATGGGGAAGGAGGTGAGGCCTTTCTATTAACACTTTCTCAATATGTTAAAACCAAAATCAGTGATGCACCAAGGCTTCTTATGAGCCACAGTCAGCCCCTACACAGTGGGACAGGACAGGCTTAAGCAGCAGGATCACAAACATACCTTGTTGTGGTTCTCCATACTCAGAATGTTTCTATGCCACTATTACAAAACATCTCTAAGTCCCTCTTGGGGATCTCAACTCAACAAATATTCATTATCTAATTTCCCCATAAAGCATGATAGTAATATCAGGAAAATTCATGGTGTCAAGAGAATTAACCTGGCTGAAGTCAGAGAGGAAGGACTGTGGCAAAACCAGGACCTGACTGCAAATCCTTTTTCCCACAGGGCTCCATCTTTACTTCCAAAAAGCATTAGCACCACTATGAAAGATCACTGAAACACAAATTATATTAATGCTGATATTTCTGAGGATTCCAGTAACTGAGTCTCATATCCACCAGTGGTTTAGACAGAAACAGAGCAGCCTGGACATTAAGCAAGAGTAACCAAAAAACCAGTTTGTGCCCACGTTAAATACTGTCCACACCTCAAAGCAGCACACAGACAAATCCTTCAAAGAACTGGGAATGGGTGGATGCAGACAGTGCACACGGTGCAGGGTTTGCCCCCCTGCAATGTGCCACTCACAGATGACACATGGTCCTGCATCCAGGAGGGCTTTGTTCTCTCTGGGGTGAAACCCCAGCCTGCAGTTTGTTAAATGCAACTGCAGAAGCTGAAAGGGTGAGGCACAAAGCCAGTTGTGTGAGCACACATATGGTGGAAGCACACAGGACATGTGTTCCATCACAGGGGATTGCTCGGGGCCCTTTGGATGGGCACAGGTTGGGACACAGCCATCACCTCCCACCTGGTGCCAGGCAGTGCTCAGGCAGGCAGTCTGTCCTCCAGCCTCTTTTAAAAGATAAATAGGGAAATGGGAAAGAGAGGGGAAGGAGGATGAGTGCTTCTAAAGCTCCCTGAAGAGCAACTGCAGGCACAGGACGCCTTGCAGCACGCAGCCTGCAAGCAGCGCTGCCAGCGGGATGCAGAGCCCATGGAAGCAAGGGCTGCAGCACGTCCTGCCTCCAGCTGGGCAGTGCTCTCCTGACCCCTCTGCTCAGCAGACTGCAAAGCCTTCCCTGGGATTAAACACCTGCCTGACCATGGGAGCCACAGCAGGACAGGGGGCTGCTGGCCAGGACAGGTTCCTGCCTCTCTCCTGCACTGGGCTGATCCACTGGCTCGTGCTTGGGAAAAACAAGGATGGCCGTGTGTGGCATTCACATTCTCTGGACAGAGAGAGGCATAATTCTCTCTCTCAGGGCTTTTTTTTCCTGGAGAAGCACAGAGAGAAGAAAGAGAAAACAGTTCTTATCTCTGTTCTCCGCTCCTGTTGTTCTGCACATGTGGAATGTGTTAGTGAGATTGTTTACCTGGAGTGATTTGTCGGCTGGATTCTGCTGAGGATTGTTTTGATTCCTTGGCCAGTTGGGTCAAAGCTGTGTCCTGGCTGTCTGGAGACAGTCACGTTTTCTTTAGTATGTAATTTAGTACAGTGTAGTGTAGTATCTCTTCAATAATGGGATATAACATAATTTTAATAAAGCAATTGTTCAGCCTTCTGAATCAATGGAGTCACATGCCAATCATTTCCTTCCTCGGGGGCGCCCTGCATTTCACCATACCCATGGAGCAGCACCAGGGGAGAGAAAAGGGGGAGCAAACACCTGCAGCTGCTGCTTCTGCTGCTGTGGCAGAGATATCTTGACCTCAGAGGGAAACCTGCTGTATCCCCACAGGGTCTGGAACGGAAAAACAAAAGCTACAAGTTAAAATCAGCTTCCAGGGCCAGCTGTTCCTTTACATCACCATCGCTCACAGGTTTCCATCACGCCTTTCATGATGTAGGTAGACCCTCAGAAAAGCAACCAGGGGTTGGATCCCCTTTGTTCTCCTCACTCAGACTGTCTCTTGTCCTTACCCCCTGCCTCCAGCCAGATGTGCTCACTGCCTCTCTCCTGCCAGCTTTTGCCTTCACCCTGGTGTTCCTTCAGCAATTCAATTCAGGAAGCTGATCCAGCTGAAATCCTCAGCGAGGAAAAAAAAAAAGCTTCCAACCAGAATATAAGCACTGCCTTTGAACACACACACAAGAAAACCTTCCTAATTTGTTTTTAAAAAAATAGAAGAAAAAAAGTGATTGAAGTGTCTTCATAAAAATTTCCTTTTATGCTGAAGAGAAGTGCCATAAAAATACCAACCTTCTAACACCATAAATTGAGTTGTAGAGGAGATGATGCCTTTACCAAAAGAGGCTGTATGGAATTCATCACTGGTTCACTCTTTTAAAATAAATCAGCTGGCAAAGTTGTGACGTGACCTACTTAATTTGTTGTCCTGAAAGTTGATGAGCATTTAAAATTTGTTCCCAAAGCCTGGAAAATGAGAGAAGGGGGGGAAATGCAGGCACCATATCCAAACCCCTGAGCTGAGGTGCTGCCTTCTTTCAGGCACTGCAGGGGTCAGTGGCTTCAGCAGCAGCAGCAGCGCTGCTTGGGAGAGGAAAACTGGGCTCCAGTGGCTCTCACAAGGAGATCCAGTCATTGTCCTAACTTAGAGCTGCTTCTAGCAGAGATTTGCTACATATATATTGAGATGCTTCCACCAATGGAGATTTTACTCCACACCTGAGCAAGCCATCTTCCACACCACTAAGTTTTTTGCAGAAACCTCCTCCCTTTCTGCTTCCAGGTCACCTTTCCTACAGGTGACAGACACAGTGAGCAGCACCTTCCCTCTCTCCATGCACTGCTGGAGCTGGAGCCTCTCACTGTCCCACACCCTTAATCTTGGAGCTCCTTGCTCTTGCTCTCTTCTCACTTCCTCATTTTTATTCCTTTTCCACAAAATGTGAAGCCCAAACCTACTGGGGCTTTCTCTGCCAGGGTGCACTTCTGTGGACATGTTTTTGTCCCAATGCACCACAGCTCCAAGACACTTCTGCACATGTTTCAGGTTCAGTTCTGGCCCTCATGCTGTCAGCTTTGGAAAACTATCCACAACTCACTCAGAATTCATTTGCCTCTGCTATTATTGTCATAACCTATGGCTATGCAGACTTACCTATCCAAAAAAACAACAAAAAAATTCAAAAAATATTAAAAAATTTTCCAAAACCATAAAAAATATGCAAAACAAGCCGACAAAAAAACCAAACACAATACCAGCCTCTCAAAAATCCCAAATGTGCCCACTCTTTACCAGGTGAGACACTGCAAAACTCCCCTGATGACAAGCACAGCACTGCATCATAAATGTAGCTCAAGGGCTCCAGAAAACCAAAGGTTTGGCAAATAGGTCTTGGTGCTTTGACTAAAAATCCTTAAGAGGTTTAAAAGTGTGTTTGGGAATTTTATCTGCAGGGAGAGAAATCAATTACATCTACCTGGTTGTATTTATAGCAGCTTCACCTTCTTTGAGATTTCATTTATTCTCTGATTTGATAAGATTGTGGCCCTTTAATAAGCTGAAGCATTCATATCCTTATGACAATCTGGCACTGGAATTGTTTTCTTTAGCACTGCAGATTGCACAAGAGACATGAAAGGTTTCAGCGTAGCTGGAAAGTCACTTTTGATGAAATCACCCATCGCTCCAGGGGCTGCATTCTTTACAGTTTGTGCATACTGATGATATGTGTCTTCAGATGCCTTTTGGCAACCCCATGCCATTTTCAGAAACCCATCTGGGACTCAGGAACAAAGCAAATGTGCACACTAACATGAGGAAGGCAGAGCTGGCACAGCTACTGGGTGGAATTTCTTTAAGGAAGCTCAATCACTTGTTCATTTTGCTGGCAGGAAAAGGTAGGAAAATGATTGTTCCTGTTCTCAACGAACTTTGTGATATTGTTAAATCCCTCAGACAACATATAATTCATGGCAAAGCTGTGGCAGAATTCCTTTGCACTTATCCACAGTGTGGCTCTCCCTCAAAACACAGATCTCTGCCCTCATTTCATACGCAAAAATTGCCCAGATGATCAATAGCTCTAACTTTAGAGAAAAATCAGAACGCTTGCCCTTATTTTTGTTTCAAAACTGCCACATTTATTATTATTATTATTATTATTATTATTATTATTATTATTATTATTATTATTATTATTATTATTATTATTATTATTATTTCATCGATGGAAAAAGTGCATCTTTTCTTGCAGATTCCATGCTGTGATATGGATTGGGAGGTGACTTTTGAAGAGTTTTCCCGGTTAGAGCTTTGCCTTAGAAACCCTGAAAGGGAATGCCCAAATTATGCCCCATACCTGGCAATGCCCCTGGACACCAAGAGCACCCAGTGCTCCCAAGGCAGCATGAGGGCACATCCCTGAGCCCAGAGCAGAGTGAGGAGGTGGCATTTACTGCAGCTCTGATCACCAATCCAACGTAAATCTCCTCCGTGGGTGCCAGTGGATATTTGAGTGGCACCATGGATGTAGCCCCAGACTTCAAATCATAATTCATACCTATCCCAGCTTTGCATTTCCTTTGGAGAAGAGCTGGAATCACTGGAGTGGAGCCTTGTAGAGGAAATCCTCAGCCACAACAAACGGTTTCATGCTTTATCTCCCCCTCTCAAGTGTTTTAGCAGACAGACAGAGGATTTTCCTCCCAGTGACAACAATAACTACGTTCATTGAAGAAAAATATGTGGAACAGGAAGACCTACATTCCTTGTGTGAAAAATAAGAGTGGTCTGTGCCAACTGCATTTTTCAGGAACAACTCATCCCCATGAAAAATGGCTGCTCTGATAGTGTCCTGAACAGTGAGGCAATGGTAATGTGCTACATAACTGACAGATGGGAAAAGTAGAGGGGAAAACAAGGCTTTGATCTTTGTTTATTCCTAATATTCCATTATTAATATGGCCCTTTGACTCCCATGTGAATGACTGCATCTTCCCCACTCCCTGATCCCACTGCCTTGTGTAGCAACAGTACCTTATTGCTAGCTTCACCATTCTCAGGAGTTTTATTACTTTGTGTTTAAGAATATTCCTCTAATAAATCCTGATGTCTTGGGCTCTTCAGGGCATGGATTTGGAAAGCTCGTGCTTCAGTCATTTAGCTATAAACTTAACTTAGTCTGTATGTCCCTAAATTAATTCAGCTTACCCAAAGGGTATGGCTTAAGTGCAGCCTGGTAGTCCAGACTACTGTATTGCAATGATGATGATGGTGATGAAGAATTATTATTGTTATTGTTGTTGTTGTTGTTATTAGTATTACTACTATTGTTGCTGTTGTTATTGTTACTTTTATTTTTATTGTTATTATTATTTTTAAAAGAGAACACAAAAGAGGGAATAAAGAGTAAAGGACTATTTCTTAACCTGAGATATTACCTCACTTGGTTGGAGCATGGTCCTCATAACACTGGGGTTTTGAGTTCAATCCCACTTAAGAATCAGACTCCATGATCCCTGTAGGTGCCTTCAGAATATTTTGTGAATCTGTGAACATTTTCTAAACAGGAAGGAATGGCAAGGACATCAGCCTCTCATGTGAGATAAGGCAGCACCCACATTTCACAAAAGTTAACACATTTAAAACACAGGGAGGGTACTTAAAACACAAGGAAAACACAATTCCTACTTTCTACCTGAGCACTGTCATCTTCAGAGCAGGAACCTCATGGAGGTTTCCCAGTTCCAGACTCCCTGATGGCACCAGTGCAAGTGCTTGTCCCACACGCAGTGGGTTTGCCCAAGTCACCCATGGCCATGCCAGCAAAGGGCAGTGTCTCTTTTAAACAAGGCTGCTGGTGACTCATGCCCATCCTGACAGACCTGCAGGAAACACAGGGCAAAATCAAAGGCAGAAGAAGAGACTTTGCCGGTGTGTGAAGGAGGAGAGGCAGCACAGGGGCTCAGAGGGGGCACCAGAAAGAGCAGAGGCTGAGCCGGTCCCACCAAGTAAAAACACTCAGCTCCCTTTCAGCCATTAAAATGAGTGAAGAGCAAGACTGTTTGGACAAACATCAGCCAAAAGAAACCTTGGAGGCAGTTAGAAGGCTACTGCTTCGTACAATATAGACCATGTTTCCAAATACAAATATTACACTTGGCAGAGACGCTCCTTTGCTTCATGAGTTATGTTGCACTTTTTGTTATGTTTAAGTTTGTGCAAGAGGTATAAATAGCTGGGCTGGTATTAAATGAGCTTTTCTCTCTTTTTTTTTTTTTTTTTTTTTGGTTGCAAAATATCAAAATGGTCCCAGCTCTTCATGGAACAAACACACTCTATATTCCTGTGCCTGAATTTTTGTTGCTAATTACAGAAAATACCACGTAACCGACAAACAATGTTCAAGAGCCAGACGTGAAAAACACATCTTTCCTATATGAAGTCATTTTTTTTCAGCAAGCTGTCTGGAGGAGGGCATCTGGATCACCATAGAATTGACATGTGTGCATACATGAGGCTTAGTGGCCTCACAGAGCAGCAGCTTCTGCTCACACTGTGGTGTGGAAAGCCCGTGTCCCAGCTGAGGAAAAGTGAGACAGAGGTTTAGGGTGTCAGTTTAGAGTTCACTCTGCTTTAGGGTGTCAGTCACAGCTCCTTTGGCTGATCCTGTATTCCCTAAGAGCAGAGGTAATAGGGAGTCCTGGCTGTGTCCTGATTACAGACACAAGATGATGCTTTGTACTGCACACAGTGATAATTGTGGGCACGAGGCAAATCCCAGCAACCATCCAAGCCTCTTCATCTCAACATGAGAAGATACCACAGCTGGAAGGCCAAGAGACACTTTGATTTGTTCTTTGATAAATCTGAGTGTGCATAAACATGAGAGCACAGCAGGGTCCTCACTAGGCAAACCCCCACTGGTTCTTTCTCACCAACATCTACCTGGTTTAACCAATTACTACCTGAATGGATAAAAGAGTTACTTTTACAGATGGATGGTGATGGAACTACCTAACATGGATACAACATGGAATTACTGTCTTAGATAAACCAGTGAGGAGAGTTCAAATAGTGTTTAGCAAATAAGAGGGTTGGTTATCAACTTCAGACAGCACAGAGGGCTGTCTATTCCCACTGAAGTCAATAATTATTTCCATTAAAAAAAAAAAACCAACTTACTAAATATCCCCAAGATTTTTTAAAGTGTTACAAGACCACCAAACAAATAGAGCAGACTGAAAATGTGAGATTAGTGATTAATGATCACAATTTCAGCAGCCCACAGAAAATGAATAATGCCTGCTGTTCAGTTGCAGGGGTGTTAAAGGGAATGGCACACAAAATCCTTTGTTAAATAAAAGCTATTTTGCCTGTGAGTGGGCATGGGGAATGTGATTATTCAATGTGCCATGCAGGACCTTTCCATCCATTCATTCCACCTCAGCAGTCAGCTGAGAGCAACCAAGGAGAGTCTCACCTCACAAATGCTTTGAGGCTCAGATGTTGGAACAGCATCAGATCAAATGCTGCAGACTAACAGTAAAAAGTGCAGGAAGAAACACAACATCACTTTCTCCTCTAATCCCTTTTGGTTTTGCTGATGGCCAGACCCACTCATCAGAAGCAGAAGAGTGTGCACTGCATAACATCTTTATAAATAACTTGTTGACTATTCTTCTGGTTATTTCCCCTTGTTCTACTGTAGGGAAAAATATTGGTGACCACTATTGTCACCAATATGTGTAGGGAAAATTATTCCACCATCAGTGGCCGGTGGAACAGAATAAGAATTACTTTCAAAACCCCACAGAAATGTTGGTAATTTTAGCTCCTGACACCAGCACATTTCACTAAGTGTCCAACCTATAACAGCCATCCTGCAACCAGTCTCAGTTGAAAGCCTTCTGCTTATCTCACAAAAATCAGTGGCTCCTGAGCTCATTTTCAGTTCACATTTTTGGCTGTGAGAAGTAGCTTGTTTTTCAGCCAGCATGATAATCCCAAGAGAATATGCTTAGAAAGAGCTGTTGACTTATGCAGCTCTGGACTCATTTTCTGCAAAAACAGCATCCCCCAAAACAAAGGTGTGGGACAAAACAAACACACTGTGAACTAGAGAAGAGCCATTCCCTGTGTTTGCTTGCTGCCTTACTCATTTGGAAAAAAGTATTTTTAACAACACAGAATTAGTGTAGGGTGGTGAACCCTAAGCTGTCATTAGAGGCTGCCAAATGAGCCAGTGTCCCCAGTGCTGGTGAATAAACAAGGGCTGAACAAACAAATAAACAGAAGGCAAGGGTGGCTTTTTGGACTCCAGGGTAGGTCAGTGGTGTGGGAGTGAAGAGGAACCCTGAGCTATTTTCTCTCTGCTTTCACACCAGACACTGGTAGGGGTGCTGGGGTCCCCATCTGGACTGGTGAGATAAGCTCATTTTTCTGATGTTTCCCATTGAAACATCATTCCACTCATGGAGGAGCCCCTTGCTGTTGGAGAAGAACAACAACATGGAGGAAATTCAGCCCCTGGATGAATTAATCTGGTCAGTGAGATTCCTTTACAAACCAGGCAGGTGCCAGAACATCAGAGCTGCAGAATGTATGAGCAGAGTTTTATATTTCTTAACGTGCATTGCTTGCATGGAGCAACATCACAGCAGGAGCTGGGCCTGGGAACCCTCCTGTGCAACCTCCTGTGCATGGTCAGACAAAGCTGGGTGAGGCATACCAGTGTAAAATTGACATGCAGACCACTCTGTATGAATGATTTGAGCTCTGTGCTCTGTGCCTGCCCCTGCATGGTGACCTCAAACATTCTCAAATATTCTCTTCTCAATAACTTCCCTGGGAAATCAAATGCTAACCAGGCTTGTGACACCTCTCCGATGGTGGCCTTGCCAGCTGAGCTCTGATGAACTTCCCTGCATTCATATGGAAAAACAAAAATATCATCCTTCAGTTCTTTTCCCCAACCTGCCCACAAAAGCCTAGCAGAATTTCTGCTAAATTTAAAATCTTACTCATGCATAAAGGAGGGAAAGAAAGGAGACTGAGAAAAACACGATGTACACAGACTTGGCAAACACCAGTCTTGGTTTCTGTGTGGGGATTAGGACAGCCCAGCCAGGGTAAGTCCCACTCTGGGCAGTCTTACAGATGTATTTATGGTAGTTGTGCTTCTGCTACAATTTTGTTTTCCCATTTACACAGTAATCCACACCTTCTTACTCCATCCTCACCATGAATAGAAAATTGTCCATTTTCTTTGAAGTCTTACTGACTCAACTCCTGCTTCCTCTCCTTGGCTAAGATAGTTCTGTTAAGAAAAGGTAACACCTTAAACATGCTTTCACTTTGCTTTTTGTGCTTACTATGGACTGAAGAGATTAAAGTTTTCTTCTCAATTTTTAAAGTGTAAAAACATCATTGTGTTAAACATATCTGTCAAAAGCAATAACTGCTTTCACTTGCCTATTGTTACCATAAAATCTCTCTGAAAGACCTACAGAACTGACATTCTCAGACAGGAAACAAGGACAAAGAGTATGCCATGCATTTTAGGTTTTTTAAGTTATGATCTAAAGGCAGGAAAAAAGCAATGAGCTACCAATTGTCTGATGACGTTCTGAGGTTTCTCTCCCTCCCTTCTCTGTGTAAAATAATCAGGTGAAAGCAGCTCAGAGCCTCCTTCCGACACCAGCTGTATCCACTGCCCAGAAATAGACGTGGGACTCCCGTTTGCAGTGGCTGCTGCCTTTCAGGTGGCCATGCACTCACAGGCTGCCCCCCCTGCACCCCCAACTTGTGCAGACTGTTCCTGACCTGAGGAGATTCTGCCTGAGGTGGCTCCACTGAGAAGCTCTGCTGAGCGGCCCAGGCGAGCTCTGAGGTCTGTGATGCAGTTTGAAAGAAGTTTCCCTGCATAACTCACAGCCATCATTCCACCAAAACCAAACACTTCCCTTCTACATCCTCCTAAACACTGTCCCTGCTCCTGCACCAGGGGCACGGGTTGTCCTGGATGTGCCAAGCAAACTGTATTCTGTTTGTCATCTGTATGGCAGCTGTCATCTGATAAGTTGGCGGTTGTCCTTATCTCTCTCTGAGTGATCACAATCCTTCCTCCCTCCAGGAGACACCTGCTGATAACAGGCTATCAAATGTCACTGCATGGCTGATAAGAACTAGCAGCATCCCATTGGGAGATGTGAGCCCAGAGGGAGGAGCCAAGCATTCCTGCCCAGATATAACCTGGAGATTCTGGAACACCAGCACAGCTTCTCCACTGGATTCCCCAGAGGAACAGCAGCTGCCTCTTCCACTGGATCTTCAGAGGCAGACTGCACCCTTTCTACAGGATCCCTGCTCCACCAGAACCACCCTGACACTGCAGGAGGGCTGCAGCCACAATTCCCGTTGGACTGCTACCAACACCCTGACCCACAGGGTGTCAGGTTGGGTTCTGACTCTGTCAGTGTTGTTTCAGTTTACTTCATTGTTTATTTTATCTTTTTATTTTCTTCCCTTGTAAAGAACTGTTATTTCCTGCTCCCGTATTTTTTTTTTGCCTGAGAGCTCCTTAATTTAAAAATTACAGCAATTTGGAGGGAAGGGGTTTTCATTTTCCATTTCAGGGGAGGCTCCTGCCTTCCTTAGCAGAGACCTGTCATTCCAAACCAAGACATGGGTTCATTTAAGTTACTGGAGTTTAGCAGCCTATCAAAAAGTTCCCAAAATTCTTGCATTTTGCAGAGATGGATGATGCTGTGGAAACTGGGACTTGCACAGCTGAGTGAGGAATGGGCATGCCCCCTGGGATGCCTGACAGCCCCTCATGTTTTCTGTCCTTCTCTCCATCCTTAGGTGCCACGTGGCTCCAAACTCCAGCATGTTCACGAGTCAGTGACATTTCCAAGGAAGAGCACACAGAGCGTGAGGCAGCCCTGATTTAGTTGGTGAGGAAGTAATGATTTATATTAACATTTGAAGCAGGTCATTAAATATGACCCCCTCACTGCAAACCCCATGCTGAGCAAGATATTTTCTTGTAAATTATTTACCAGCAAGCTTTTCATACTTTTGCCTTGTAGGTTTTCCATAACTGAAGTCAGGCTCACTCACATTTCCCAAGCCCTAGTAGCAGCTCTGCTTTAAACTGTGAAGACATCTGAAGGCTGCTGCAAATTGGTTGGGACAGCTCAGCACAGAAGAAGAAAAATTTGGGGGTTTTCTGCCCCAAAGGTGATTCTGCCCTCCTACTCTGGTGAGACCCTATCTGGGATGCTGCATCCAAGTCTGGGATCCTCAGCAGAGGAAGGACATGGATTTGTTGGAGCAGGTTCAAGGGAAGGCCTTGAAGATAATCAGAGAGAGAGCTGGGCACCTGTGCTGTGAAAACAAGCTGAGAGAGGTGGGCTTGTTCAGCCTGGAGGAGAGAAGGCTTCAGGGAAGCCTTCAAATCCCTTCCAGTACCTAAAGGGGGCTTTTAAAAAAGATGGGGATACATTTTGTAGCAGGTCCTGTTGCCATAGGACAAGGTATATGGGAGGGAGGGAGGGAGGGAAGGAAAGGAAGGAAGGAAGGGTTGAATTTCAACCTCCCCGAGCAACATGGGTTTTGCACAGCCCGCTTTACTCTCAGTTCTTCCCAGCCAGGGCAGGGTGGGAAGCAGATAGGCAGTCCCAGCTCCTGGCTTGCCCCCCCAAAACCCATGGCTTCACCTGGCAGATTCCCAGCAGCCCCGGGAGAATACTCTGTTGGGATCCATGCGCACATGAGACGCATCAGGCTGATGCTCTGGCCAGGACAGGAGCCCCGCTCGCAGCTTCGCTCCCAAAGGTGCAGGGGCAGGAGAGGGATGGAGCGGCAGGATGCGGTGTTGCTAACACTCGACGTGTGTCAGTGGCACTGCTGAAAGCGTGTCCCTGTCTGTGGTACCCTCCTGTGGCCAGGTCTGACATAGCAGCAGCCGGACACCTGCGCTCCCAGCTGGGGAATCGGGAACGGCTTGGCTTGGAAGGGACTTTTACAGGTCAGAACCACAGAATCACAAGGTTGGAAGAGACCTTCAAGATCACCGTGTCCAACTGTTCCCTAACACTTCAACTGAACCATGGCACTGAGTGCCACATCCAGTCTTTTCTAAACACATCCAGGGATGGTGACTCCACCACCTCCCCGGGCAGACCATTCCAGTATTTTACCACCCTTTGAGTGAAAAACTTTTTCCTAATGTCCAACCTGTGTTTCCCTTGATGCAGCTTGAGACTGTGTCCTCCGGTTCTGTCAGCTGCTGCCTGGAGAGAGACCAACCCCACCTGATTACAGCCACCCTTCAGGAAGGTCTGCTCCAGCCCCCCTGCAATGAGCAGGGACATCTTCAACCTGACCAGGCTGCTCAGAGCCCCATCCAGCCTCACCACGAATGTTTCCAGGGATGGGGACCCCACCACCTGTCTGGCAACCTGTGCCAGTGTTTCAGCACAAACCTTCATCCATATGACAGCCCTGCCCTGCAATACCTCACCCCTGGTGATCACCAATCCTTGTGTTCATCCAAGCCACCCACAGCACTGCTTCCTCCCCAGCAATCTCCACACCAGCTTGGTCCTTGGCCCCTGGTTTTGGAGCAGGGAGCTCCCAAGGGTCTGGCACGGGGCTCAGCATCTCCTGGCTCTGCTGCTCACTGGAGCTGCCCAGAGGAGTGGAGCTGTCCTTTCCATAGCTCCCAGCCAGGCACTGTGTAGGGATGGCTCCTGCCTCTTTTCTCTGCTGATCCAGCTGTCTGTGTGCATGGGCAGGACTCAGAGCTCCCACAGCCATTCCACATTGCCAGCCACCGCCACTGTCTCTGCTTCCAGCAGGCACAGCCCCTGTCAGCCCTTGGCAGGCAGCTGCTGCTGCGCCTCCTGTGGCAAGTTTGGGCTGGAAAACCAAAGGAAACGGTGCGGGGGCACCTCATCACTGCCTAGATCTGCAGCATGCTCAGCATGCACTGGGAACTCCTGATTTTGAAGGATGCTGAAGATGCAGGGGAGCCCAGGGATGCAGGAACTTTCCCAAGAGATGCCAGCAAATTGTGCCCCATGTCCCCTGTCTATCATCTCCTTCACATTCCCAGCAAAAAGGCTGCTCTTCTTGCTGAATGGGGGGGAAGGAGGAGAAGGATTCTTATGTTTTAGCTTTTTTCTGATATGGCAAAGCAGTGCCAACAGATGGAGCTGTGCAGAGCAGAGAGCGCTCACTTTGGCAGAGCGCAGGGGAAGCAGCAGCCGAGCATGGAATTCGAATTATTAAACATAATGAGAGATGAATCATCTCCAAGCAGGAGACAAGCTTTATTTACTATGCTCGAGTGAAAAATAAGTCTGTCAACAAAGCTATAGCCCAGAATGGGGGAATCCCAGGATTTCTCCATCCCTTCATGTGAGGATGTTCTGTCCCAGGAGAGAGGAAGGGCTCATCACAGCCCTTCAGTCCTGAGCTGAACTCACACCATCACCCACCAGAGCTTCACATCAAAAGCATATATCATGCAGGACTTCTTCCTTCCCCAGCCTAATCCCAGACTTCAAAGCCTGGACACAAGGGCATGGCACAGAGCTTCCACCCATCATCTCCTTGGAGATGGATCAAAGTTCTCAGCTGAGCCCTCTTGCCTAACCCGAGGCCACAAGCACCATATGAAGACTCCAGAGCTCACCAGCAAGCAGGAGAGCAGGGATGCAGAAGCAGCAGGCTATCAGGAGGGCAGAAAAGGGGAAGAGTCAACAGCAGGTGACCCTTTTTGGATTTGTATGCACAGACAGTGAATTTGAGAGCTGCATTGTTTCACCAAGAAATAAACCTACCTTGTTTAGCTAAACTTATAAAGTCCACTGTCAAGTTAGTGCTTTTTTCCTGACAACATGGACTAAAACAAAATGTACTTTGTATCCTCACTGGCAGGTGACTAACAAGAACAAGGTCTCACAGCCTACCTGCATGGGAGATAGAAATAATTAGAATATTTAAGATGTGGAGGAGATGTCAGCTCTCATTTGAAAGAATTTTTCCTTTTTGGTATTTTCAGGTAAGGAGAATTAGTTAGCAGGAAGGGAAAAGGGCTTGTATCTTCTTTCCAGCCACATGAAAGGTTTCAGCAAAGAAGCAGCAAAAGTTTATGTGGTCTATCTCTTACAAGCCTTGTTCAAAAAAGTCATTTTATCTACTTTTATGTCATGAATAGAGGATGATTTTCATGGCAAAATTACATGAACACTGTATTGGTATTTGCAAAAGGACTGCATGAAACAACAACTTTGGTGGAGAATTCTCAGGGCAGAAAAAATGAACTCACCAGAAAGTACAAAAAGCAGGGATGACTCCTCTGCCTCCTTCACCAGCTCCCCTGTTGCCAGCAGGGATGCAGTTTACTCTTAGCTGCAAAAAACAGCAGTATTTTCAAGCATGGACAATTTGATGTCAAATCTCAAGCTGACAGGGAGCAGGACTGGGAGATCTCCAACACAAAATTGCATTGTGTGGCTGTTATCAGTCACAACTCACATTTTAAGGAAAAAATTGCAAAAACCATGTTCAGTAGGATTTCTATCACAGGTCCAGTACATACAGAAGATGTTACACTCCAGGCTGGTTTCCTGGCTTACTGGCACTTACCTGGGGCACAGTGTTTGCCACAAGTGAGCTGTACCATGGGAATCCTTGCCCAAGGTTGTGCTTTGATGGGTTGTTGTTGATACCACTCACACACATGTACCTGAAATGAAACCAGGACTGCAGAAATTATCATTTTTAGGAAAACTTGTAAATCATGAAACAGTGCTGAGGGGCCTTTAGCTCCTTTTAGTGCAGTCATTGCTCAGCTACAGCTGATTATTTGTCCAGAGGAGTCTGTGGTTTGGTTCTTTCATTTGGCTTGCTGGAGCCCTACACACCCAATAGATATTCCCAGAGAATCCAAAAAATAAGTATGAGTCATCAAAACATCTCACACAACCTCATTTCTGAAGCCTTCAGTATTGGCATTAAGGGACTCATAAAGTTGGAGTCCTCTAAGATAAATACCTTCAAGGATGACATCTTGGCTCCACTGAAGCTGATGGCTGAGCTCCAAAATGACACTTTCTGAAAATGACATTTCACTTTGAAAGGCTTTTTGTTTCAGAAAGATGAGCTTAGCTGATCTCTATCCCCATGCCTCAGTGGATATTTGCAGCAATACAACATAATCACTGAGACCTCAGAGGTAAGGGAGGGTAGGATGGTTTAGGCACAAAGCCAAGGGAAAGCAGGTCCCACTGTACCTGCCACTCATGCTAACACAATTTATTTGCTTCATTAGGCACACAGGAGTGGGTAACAAGACACATCTGCTGTGTTTAAATCCCTGTCAAGGGATACTAATGGTCTTTATGGGGATTTAAGCCCCGGGTTATGTGGAATGTGTACAATCTAATCTGTGTCACTGTAAAATCTAAACCAATAAAAGTCAGTGTACAAGTCCTCCTTATCTCTGTGTTATCTCCCAATAGAGTGAATAATCAAACAGGGGGTTCTTACAGTAGCAAAACCTCCCACAAGCATTTTTGTAAAAAATGAGCAAAAAGAAAAGAGGCAAGTTTAATTAATCAGTAATGCTGACCTTAGACCACTACCCAAGTCCTTTGCCACAAGCTTCCATATAAAATCTCAACACAACTTCCTGCAAGTTACAGGTTCTCAGCATTTCTTGGAAGATCTGGCCTCTGGTATGAGGCAGTGGCCCTTTCCCAACTCTCCTACAAGGCATCTACAAAACCTCTGCTGACATTACATGGAGGCTAAAAGCCACAGAAATTGTGTTTGTCTTCCCTTTGCTGTTAAACAAAACAAATCTTTCATGTGAAAACCAAGTGTAAGGGAGCAGTTCAGACTTTGTCTCTTCAAATATCCCTTGGAAGACAAGCCCTAAAAGCATGTGAAGGATATTTCAATTCTTTGAAAATTCAGGTTTCTTGGTTACTGTCTCTTATTCTTTTTTTCCTTCAAAATAATTTAGTTTTCTCTCTATCACTTTCCATTGATTTCTGCTCTCCCCTGCTGGCAAATTTATTCTGTATACTCTGCTAACAAAAGCCTTTATTTCCCTACCCAGCTACAGTATAAACTTTCCCTTCAACTCTTCAATTCTCTCCTAAACCTTCTCCTATCAACCAAGCTGACCTGAAAACCAAGTTCTTTGCCTAAGTCATATTTTAATATGAAAAAGTGACTCTCTACTAAGAGGATGGGATGTCAGTCACCCAGAATTACACTTATCCCAATTCTGTTAGAGGGGCAAACCTTCTGAGAATGAGGAGATGGTGCTCAGTTATTTGCACACACAACACTGTAAAAACTGAGGAGATGGTGCTCAGTTATTTGCACACACAAAGCTGTAAAAACTGAGGAGATGGTGCTCAGTTATTTGCACACACAAAGCTGTAAAAACTGAGGAGATGGTGCTCAGTTATTTGCACACACAAAGCTGTAAAAACTGGCCAATCCAGTGTCTTTCAACAGATAAATCCTGCTACCACTGAATGACAAACTCTTGATATATCTCACTGACTCAAAGTAAACAACTACCACAACTGGAAGAAAAAGAAATCATTAAATTGCAAGCCTTCCCTTTAACAAGCATGTTTAAAGTCTCATAGCACACTTGAGAGCTTCCCATCTAATCCTGCATCATTCTGCTCAAAACTGGGTTATACTGTCCAGTTGCACAATTACCACGTGCCACTGTGAAATATTGTACCTGCAATGCCATAACCACCAATTCCTTTGGCTACTTTTTATGTATTCTGCTTTTAATTCACAATTTAAGCAACAACAGCAGTTACCCCAACCTTGCTAGTAACCCTAGATTTATTACCAGCTTTGTTTTCTTTTAGGCTTCCTTCTTTTCACAGCACCTTCTGTACTGTCCTTCCCAGTTGAAGAATGAATAGGACTACTCTGGCACTGCTGATCCTCTAGGACACAGAACTGTGCCTTTGAGTACAAAACTGACAGAATTCAAATTTTATTTCTATGTATTTCACTTGCTCACCCTTCCTTTACAATTTCAGCAGCTATTGCTGTCCACTGGGTCATTTCCTCTTGGGCTGTATCTGCTTATGCCAGTGGCAATGGTTACTCATCACACACACAGGGCTTACAGAACACATCACTGCAGTGTCCCTCCTCACTATTTGTATTTCATGAGCCTCTTTTAAGCTCAAAATAGAACTAGTAGCACAATTAGATGCATAATTAAGGTCATGTAAGATATTTCATTGGTTTAAGTGGGAGCTTGATAGGAAATTCTGCTCCTGTCAGTCTTCACAATTACTGATACCTAAGTCATACATGCTAAGATGATTTTCTTCTCATATGTACCTTAGATAGAAAACTCTGCACCAAAAAGGAGAAAAAAAAATTGACTGGAGTATTGTATAGATACAAAAATAAAGTAAAAACAAACTACAAAAATCCTATGCTGGAATCCAAACCTCCAAAAAGAGAGAGTAAGCAAGTAAGGAGAAGAAAGCATTTATGAATTTATGTTTTACAAGCATAGGGCATGAAAGAGTGAATTTATGCCAAAATTTCTATATGATGTCAGTACAGAAAAGCACTTTTAGAATAAAAGCAGGCTAACACTGTTCCTTCAGCTTTTCCAACAACAAGGCCATTTTCAAAATGAGCTATGTACAAACATGATCTTCAATTTTTCACTCACTACACAGTGAAGGGTCCTGCACTTCCTCAGACCATGAGGGCACCTCTGAGGATCCAACCTCAAGCACTGTATTTCAGCACAAACTATTTCAAGACAGGCACATTCCACACTGTAGTTGTGCAACCTGGAAAGCTGCTGTTTTATATTATTTACAGAACTGGATTAAAATATCTTCAACTATAGGCCTACACTGAGGTCACAATTAAAAAACCATACACAGATGACAGCATCTCAATGTATGCTGTAGTATAATAGTGAAAATTAACTCAGGCCATTAAAAAAATTTTATTCTTTTCCATGAAAGATTGGTACTACAATCAATATAACCATTTCATCAGTCAAGTATGTCTGTTATAGGCAGGCACAATATTACAAAACAGGCAAGTACAATGCCTGATTAAGCAAATACAGTCTGAATATCTATTCATCCACTATTTCTGAAAACAGAATTATCAAATATCCACCAGGGAAAAGGATGAACTATTTTAGTTTCTCTTTGGCATACTTATCAGGACAATGAATCAATTACAAAAGTCTTCTATTGCTGCCAGTGCTGTGAAGGAAAAAGGACTGAGTGGAAGGTTTTATGTCAGAACTCGCTTTTAGGACTTGGGCAACCTGGCTCACATAGCCAAACTGGTGACAAATGACAGTTCAGCTGCCAAAGCTTCATGAGGCAGACAAGGATTCCATTGTTTTACACTGCAGGTTTGTTCAAGGTATCAAAAGAGTTACAGTAAATTTCTGCACAGTACATACATATTACACACAGTTATATAAATACCCATGCTGCGGCTGGACACGAAGTTGCTTTACCAACACCAAAGCTCAGTATCAGACCTCCCACCAGCCACTTGATACACATTGCACTTCCCATCCAGTAATATGTTCATTTCTGTACCTCTCTTAAAAATAGATTTAAAGCAGAAGTGAAGAATAATATTGAATCTTTCCATAAACTTTGTTTTCTTATTTACACTGTAATATTCCATTATACATAAAGACTGCGTAACGATACATTATCTTCATATAGCTTTTTGCAATACATACAGCTTGGAGCTATTAACATCTTGGTTTGGGAACACAGATATGACCTATAAGACTATTAAAAACAATTTGAGCCTTAATTTTGCTCTAGTTTGTTTCACTGAAACCATTCTTTGAACAACAAAAAAATCCTCCTTACTGGAGAGGAAAAAAACAACTCATGTTTAAATCACCTCTGGATTTCCTTAAAACCACTAAGAAACTTAGAAACCATAATAATTTTTTGCATAATTATAAAGCCACTTCAAAGGCCTGTTACTTTTAAATTTAGAATATGAATGACAATTGTGACCCTATCTTTAAATTAGTTTTTCTTAACTTTTGGTTCTCTTTCAACACAGAAAAATTAAAATGCAATCATTAATTATACATGATCTCTGCACAACTGGGGAGTGTTCCTATTTTATTCGTGGGACAAAATGAACATGCACACAACCCCCATTCACAGAGTGAGAACATAAACTACAGCAGCACTTGTCTCAAGTTGTGGTGCACATGGTTGCAATACGGAGTATAAAACAAAAGCAGAATTTCCAACATCTGTTAAAACACACAAAAAAAAAAACACCCTTATTGTACAAAGAGTCATTCACATTCTCTGCAATGAAATGAAGAATCAGCTGCTTTCTGGACTCTCCAGCCTGCAAACTCCTCCTTCTATTGCCACGGACTGTCCTGCCACAGCTCCAGGAGGAAGTCTTGAAATGTGAGTCTGTGGAAAAGTCAAGAGAACATTATGGACTGAGAAAAGGCAAAATTATGCAGGACAAAGTAAGCTGGTAAGTATTGAACAATTAAGCTGTTCCCTCACTGAAGTCTGAGGACAAACTACAAAGCAACTTAAAAAGCAACTGAGATTCTTTTTCTATTTTGTTTGCATTAATGTTTAACACATGAAGGGAAAGACCAGGACAGATACACAGAAAAGGCAAATTAGATGAATCAATGCACTGAAAGCAGAAAGACGTATCCAGAGTGAAGACAAAAGAAAATACTTCTGGCATTTCATGGTTTACAGGTCTATTTCTTAGGGTGATTCAGAAGTCTTTACTACTGCATACAGAAATACACCTTCGAGAAACCTCAGACAGAATTAAACACTTGACAAAGTAACACTTCAGAGGGTAAAGCAACTGCAATGATCAGGATGCAAATAAGAAATTTCTCTGCATAAAATACCTACACATCCACCTAAAAACCTCCAAAGACTTCCTGTTGCCAGCTACCAAATAAATCAACCAAAAAAAACAATTGTGTTGCTCCCAATAGGCATCTTTTCCACAGAAAATTTTAAAAGCCTTTGAGAAGGCACTGGAATATTTCAGCCAGGAAGTGGGTATGTTTGTCTGTGCACACAACACTCCAGTTTATAACTGAATTGTAACTCAGTGATCCTAAAAATCTGTTAATGATCCTTTATGTACTGGGGTATGTTTTATTACTGATGGGCAAAAGCATCTGCTTATGAAAAGATACTTTGACTTACTGTTAAGAGTAATGACTTTTTATCCCCCTTTGCACATGTTTCTACACTGTGAAAATTGCTCATGTTCTATTAAATTAGGAACTAGAAATGATTCCTACTATGGTATAAAGCTCAAAACATAATGTTGCTGGCATTTAGAAACTACAGCTTCCTGTAAGTGCAGCCCACCACATATTGGTTTGTACATAAATTATCCCATTTAAAAGATTTAGTAGTTGCAAAATGTATAACTTGCAATAAGGCAATGTTTGTTAACATTGTTAAGGGGTTGTCAAAAAAAGTACAAATGTAAAAGTTCAGTAGGAAAAATTTGCATCAATTGAGCAGAAAGTGATTTGAGACTCTAAACTCAGGTCATTACATTGAAGAAACATTTTGTGTCTTGAGCAGCTTTTTAAAATTCCTTTCTTGATAAGGGGGCATCCTGCTGCCTGCACTTAGGTGGCCTTGTTTTAACTTAAATCACAGAATAAGATTAAACTTAAAACATTTCAATGCTTTCATTTTATTGCTAAAACTTTGGTCTCTGGCTTTACTGCTTGACATATGAACATGTTCCCACTTTCAGAACAATTTCAGTTACAATTGTGATTTACCACCCCAAGAAGAAAATAATCTGTTGAAATATCTTACAGTTTCCCTCAAAATGTAAACAGTTTTTCTGTAGATGTCATTTCATAAATTAAAAAAAAATAATAATAAAAGGAACAAAATCAAGGGAAGGAAAGGTATTTTTTATTCTATGACTGACAGATCCATGATATTTTCCCAGGTCTGTAAAAATTTCTAAATGAAAAGGATGACAGTATAAAAGCAGCACTGTTTAATGGGCATGGTAGCAAATTTGTTTCCTCAGAGGAAGAATGCCACTTGTTGTTAGGTGAGGTACTGCAATCAGAGCAAACCAGTAAGTTAATCCTAATAGGTTTTTGAGCAAGGGGAGGAAAATGTACAAGAGGGGATAAGCAGGCAGTCATTATCTATTAATACATGAGCAAGTATCTATGCTTAAATAGCCACCAAAATCCCATTTCCTATAGAAAACCTCATTTCCTACGTCAGGAACACATTCCCCATACACAACCACTATACACCAGCATCTGAAGATTTCCATTTTCAGAAACACTGAAACCACATTATAACAAAGCATTTCTTAAAGACTTTACTTGCATCCTGTTTATTTGCATACTTTCTATGATGGAGTAAATACAGATCTGGTTCACACTGACTACTTTTTATTACTTTCACCAATGGCTGCCTTGTGTAGAACAAAAATGAGACAGATCTAAGATGATAATGTTTAAGATGTTACTTAATAAATAATTTGAAAGGGTAACATTGCCATGTCAAGACAACTGTAGAAAACTCCCAAATGAATTCTTATATTTATATCTCCCTTGTTCTTAACCAAAAGAACAAAGTCCAGTAAATAAAAAGAAACATCAAAGAAGACTGAATATTTTTAAATGAACCACAGCACTTATTTGTAAATTCGTTACATTTTTATATCCCAACATCATATTTTACATTAAGTCCAGATTGTATAGTCAATTAGGTTTAAAGTCTACAAACTTAAAAATAAAAAAGCAAACAAAAAAGAAGAACACTGGAAAGGTTTTAATTGAACTCAATTAGTCTGTCAGCTTTACAAGTTGAATGAACCCACACCTGGAAGAAATTGTGCCTGGGACCACAAAAAAAAAAAGGAAAAGAAATATTTTTTCTGAATGAATCCTCCACTCAACTCCACAGAAAGTATGTCAAAGAATGGTAGATTAAGAATGATGAGTTATCCATATCTTCAGCTTCATATACAGGCATTTTACAGTCCCAAGAATATGCTGATTTGCTTTGCCTTCCCAGAGAAAAGCAAGGTTGGTGAGGGTCCATCAGGAGATGAGGTACCAACATCTGCGACACCAGTCAGTCACCACAGATTTGGCTGCAGCTTAGAGGGGGAACCTCTTGTCCACAGTTCCACAGGAAAGAAGGTAAATGCTGGGAGAAACACTTGATCTTTTGCTTCCTACCCCTCTACAAAGCCCAAAAGAGCTAACCAACGTTCTGATGCTGATTCTTGCTCTGTGTTCTTGCCATCCAAACACTCAGTGTTTCCCTCTTTCCCTCCTAACCAAACCAACATCATGGAACTACTGACACCCCCAGCCCCAGTGCTGCAGACACTGCAATGTTACTCTCTCCCAGTACTTTCTGATGCACACTGCAAAGTTCCCTGCTTACAAAACTACTAGCTCTTTCTGGAATTCATGGAATACAACACCTACAGGAACAATATATGGTTTCATCTTTTTGATTTCTATTACTTCATGTCTCATAGAGAAAGATTCTGAAACAACCTTGAGACCAAGGAATATAAAAAACATTTTCTTTTAAAGAACTAGTCTCCTCCATCTATTCACATTAAAGTATCAGTTTGTCACAACAACTTAGAGAATTTTTCTTTCATTAAAAGAATTTTTCTTTCATTAAAAGCATAAATTTCAGCCAAGAGACAGACAGTGCTGCATGAGAAAGCTGAAATCAATCAAACGCTGCCAAGAGGACAGAGTACAAGTACCAGATGGCAGCACATTCAGTTCTTTAGCAAATCTAAGGAGTACTTCATGTGTTTAGCACTCTTATTACACACTCAGGATGTGCTTTAGACAGAATAATTTATAAAACAAACTTTTTCCATTCATTACACTACAGAGATGAAATATAATGAAAGACCAAAGATAGCATATCCTTAAGGAAATTGCTTCCTATGGCTTTTTGCTACTCAAAAAAGAGTACCACCAAGCTCACATATTCTTTAGAAATTTGGAGCCTTCTAGCTGGCTACACACTTCCACCATCAGAACCATCTGACCACACATTCTGAACTTATTTTCTAAGCAGTAAAAGCCCATTTTGGCAGCAACTCTGCTGCTCTGTCTCCTGGTAATCTCTTCTCCACCATGGTTTGTATGTACACCTGTAGCACAGCAGGAGAAGGTGCCCCACTAAATACTGGCAGCTGCTGTTATCAGAAAATGCCATGTGCATCTTGTTTGGTGAAACCTTATTAAAGAAAAAAATGGGGAACAAATAAAAAGAGAGGATCCAGAATATTGGCCTTGTTAGGAAACAACAGAAAGACAGTGATGGGTCACATCTGGTCTCACTGCACTGAAAATAATCATGTTACATACAGGTTGCTTAGGAAGTTAACAGTTTTGCAAACTCAAATTCATTCTGTGGCTAAGTATATTACTATAAACTATTTATGTATCTAATTAAATCACTCATATCTGTATCAAGACAGCCTAAAGACACATATCAACCAATCATCTAATCAGCTCAGCATCCCAGGGTTTTCTCAAGGTATTCTAAACCCTGTCATGAATCTTCAAATGTGATTTGTATCATTATGAATTGCAGGTGCTAAGGTTATTGCATTTATATTTGCATACCTGCACACACAGTCCCATCTTCCCTACTCCACTCTGTCAGCCAAATCCAGGGAGAATTCCAGAACTACTGCCTTTATGCAAGAACCCAACCCAAAAAGTGATTTTGTCTTCTCATATCAGAGCCAGTTAACTTCCATGAAGCCAAACATTTTAACTGGTATCTTAGCACTGAAGGTTATTTCCAACAAATAGAAAAACCTTATTTTTATGAGAGAACTGGATGGTCCACTGTATGCAAAAAGTAGTTTTCAAATGAAAATTTCTGACTGATTCCCCAGTCTTCAGACAAGCGTGAAGATTAAAGGAAATAACAACACTGACATATACTTCTCCTGTCTCATGAAGTTAAAAGACTGTCTCTGTAGTCTGAAATGAATGACTGAATTATTTGACTTCATATTGCTGCTCACTAAACAGGCTGGGTAAGTTTTTCCACTAATTTTCAAATTAGAATTAGGATTCTTCCAAGATGTGTTTCTTCACCCAATGAGCACTGGAAAGCTGCCCTTCTCCTGACAAAGGGCTTTCACAGACCTTTCACTCACAAAGTCAAATACAGAAGCTCATCCTCAGAAACCAACAACAACCACTACAATCAGTGTTTGTCACAGGCATCACTTCAAACACAGAGGGAAGGACTTTTGCTAAATTTTACAACATCAGTAAAGGCGAGTAAATCCGATGATGACAGCTTCCATCTCCACAGGAAAAGTGAACTGGAGATGGTCTCCCTGTCCACCATGTTTATGTTTGCTCCTACTGGCAGATGAAATGAACTGTCAAAGATGAAAATTTGTTTGAACGCTGCAACCACAACGTTTGGTGTGGACAGCAGTTGCTGCAAACACAGCAATATGCAACACTCCCCACTAATGCTGCACTGTGTCTTGCAAAGCAATTTGAATTTGGTTCATTTGAGAATGGAAAGAACAGCTTATGTAACTTTGCATTATTAAAACCTGTCATAACATAAAGCTTAGCAGTTCATGTTATAGTAACTGAATAGCTGCCAAAAAGAGATTTAAACTGGCAACTGAATTGGATTATATTCAATATTGCAACTGGGCTTCTTAAATTTGCTGCCTAAGTCATCCAGCTGTTAGAAGAACTAAAACCTTTAAGTCTGAACTACTGCTCAAAAATATTGCAACATTTACAGTAATTGCCAAAGTCTGCAATGTTTATAGAGATCATATAGCAGATTTATAAATACTAAGAAACATAGTGAGCTGATAAATGACTTCAAATACTTACATAAAATAAATTACCAAAACTGCATTTTGCTGGTATTGAGACTGGATCTTGCACTGGGAAAAAAGGACTTTGACTTCAAATACTGTTGAAAACAAAGTGAGGAATTACCTATCTTCAGCAGAAACATCAGCTACCAGCAACTACTCTCCATCACCAGGACAAGACACCGGTCAGATTCAGGAAAAAGTAAGTACCCCAGCCACTTACACTTTCTGCATACAGAACACTTGCAGGACCTGAGTAAACAAATACTCTGCAGACCCTGCCTGAGATAAAAGGGCTCCTGTCTGACTGTACACAGACACACAACATGAAATCAAGCAAAGGCTGCCTACCCATAGCCAGAACCTTCAAGAGATGTCGTTGGTATGAGCACTTGCATTGCAGGCATACACTGCACTCTCGTTTGAGATTGAAGAATTTATTTTCCTTTGAAGCACCTTCCATTGAGCAGACATGGAACAAGAAGATATGAAGTCTTTGTAACCAAGAAGAGTCAATTAACTTGTGCAACCTAACCATTATCACCCTTCCTTCCCATTCCTCATTTTAATCTAATATATGTTATGGGTGAATTGAGGAATTATTTCTTCCTGCCCCAAATTACGTGGCAGAAGGTCTGCAAGCCCTTTGTGCAAACTGACACTCAAATTGCTTTACCAAATGCTACATAAACCCTCAAGACTTAAAGTACTGCACATCATCCACGACAGGATGGACAGAGCTGCAAGAAGCAACACCTTAGAGTAGAGCTGCTTCCCCAGTGGTGACAACAAAGATGCATCAGCTGTCAGAACATAACTCAGTCAGTTCAGGAAAATAGGAAATGATAATTGAACCCTCCAGAGTAATGTTAACGAAGTCAGAGCCCCAGTAACAGGGTGACCTTTTTAGCTGATGCTATGAACAGTTGTTAGATCTATTATGGATCCATAAAAAACCCCAAGCATCTGGAAGGTTGTTCTGAAGACCAACTAGTATCTCAGAAAGAAGAAAATTTGGACTGGAAAAAAAATAATTGCTTAAATTCATATCAAGTAATTAATGAGTCAACAACACAATAACAACAACAAAAAAATCTCCTCAGGTCATGCAGTTATTTAACCTCCCAGTCCTTCAATCTAGAAGTCATAACCTTTTGGATGCAGCAGTTACTGCTACAAAAGGAGCTGTGTGAATACAGAGGGAGCCCACAAACTAATATTTCCTATCTGCCTCTATGTATTCTCACAGCTGCAGCCAGAAACTTCTGCTGCAGCCCAGAATATTCCAACAGCCTCATGAATGGATAGAAAGAGTTGAGCATCGGCTACTGTGACAATTCTACCATCACAGAGGTGGCAATACAAGACCTCTGCTTCAAGAGATCTTGGGAAGCCCATTCATCTTCCAAAGAACAGGGCTGATGTTGAAATACTCCTCAACTTCAGTGTCTCTGCCCCTTAAGCTCATGATAATTAAGGCTCCCAAGCACCAGCCTGGGTTAGGTGCAGCAGCAGCTGGTGCAGGGTAGTTCAAGAATTATAGGAAAGAGCCAGAATGCTGAGATGAAAAGATTTGTGACACCCAATTTGTGACAAACGCTGGCACCAAGTGATTTTGAAGCTGCTTGTGTTGAGAAGGATGACAAGAAAAAAAGAAAAGCACAGTTGAACCAGCTAAGATCTGCCTTGATGAGCTGTTTGTGGCCTAAGAATCTGAGGGAAGCAACTGGGATATCCACTGTGCAGGTGCTGGAGATGACACTTCCAGAGTTAGAAGCGGTGGAGGAGCTGAAATAGTTCCAGCATCCAGAAAGAGCTGATAGGACACACAAACAGAGGTGACTGTGTCAGCAATAAGGTGTGAACTCAGTTCATCTGAAAAGGCTGTGCAGGATTCTTAAAGCAACATTCAACTAAACACTTTAATCCAATAGGAAATGGTGACTTTTCCAGGCAACTGGTTTTAAAAAAAAGAGACTGGACTCCTTTCCAGAAAGTAAGCTTCAAATCAAATCAAATCACTATTAGTGCACAGCTCTTGCAGGCTCAGCCATTTGGTGCTGGTGAGCCAGAATGATCTGAAGGTGAGTGGCCAGCTGCAGAACCCAGCCTTGCCTAAACTGGGAGCAAACAAACCCCTGGTGCAAGGCTACTTCCAAAGCAGTGCTTGGAGAGCTCATGCTGCTAGAAGCCACAAGCACTGGCAGGTCACGGTGTACAAACCACTTAAGTCTCTGATCCCACTTTCCTGTCCCACTCCTCTTTTAAGGAGCTGCTGACAGATAACTGGTTGTCTCTATGCCTTGAGCACATCAGTGTCTGCAGGTGAGCTGCACCTACCCCGTGTTTGCCTTGTAAGAAAGACATCCTGTAGCCCCGCAGTTTCCACCTGGCGTTCAGAAGCACCATTTGCTAGTTCCCATTATGAATGGCATTAACCTCCCATGCCCAAAGAATCACACCAAGATAGTAAAGCAGGCTCCTTTTCTCTTTAGTATCTACCCCTTTAGATGATTCTAATATTAGTCTAGTAAAAAATTAAAGCAGTTCAAAAATCAGGCACTGTGACAACCGCTCAGTTTAAGAACAAAACTCAAGTCCTAGACTGATGAAAGAAATAAAACCTGAAGGTCTTTACCACCCTAGAAAAACAGGAAAGCAAATGTTTCCTTACAAGCTGCTGCCTAATCATTTTGCTATGGTCCTCATAAACAAGTGATATTTTATACTTTTATGAACTCTTATCCCATTATTCTTTCATGGCAAGCACTCAAAATTAACTGTAGCAAAACAGTCACTCTATTAAAGAACAGAGATTTTTTTTTTTCACTTGCAATACATTGTGTTCTATTTCAAGCCCAGTTTTCCATCTATAACTTAGTCCTAGTTGTAGCAGAACAAAATTCCAGCTTTTATGACAGGAGACTTTTTTTGATCAATAGAAGCCAGCAGCAAAAGCGTTTGTGGTTTTTCTCTGGAAAGCATTTGTGGCCACAGACTCAAAGAAGGAAGAAAGGGAGGGGGATTAACTCTTCAGTGAAGGTCAAAAACATAATTTAAAAGTGATCCAAGAAGAGCAGCTGTGTCTGTCAGCACAATCAGGATTACCAGCTGGAGAGTTTACCAGCAGTATGAAAACAATGCACACCAGATGTCAAATGTTGCAACTGTGAGTAGGAAAGCAACTCTGGGCATGGCACTGTCATGTTAATACTCATTACCAGACAGATTTCATATTTAGCATTTATTTATTAATTAGACACTACCAGGAAGAAACAATAACATTTTGAGTTTCACAGTGTAAGTAAGAGGCAGGTGTGCACACTGCAAACATTTAACATCCTTTATTCCCAGTTATTCTTTCACTGCAAACACAAGACAACAATTTTAAAGCTAACTAGCAAATACTAGAACATCTGTGCCTGAACTTGCTTTATTTCCACTCAGTTCAATCTGAGCTTTTAACTTCAGTTTGGACTTTTTTTCAACTAAATCTGAAACAAATACTAAGAAAAGAAGTAAAACCACACTCTTCCATGTATAGCTATCTGGAAAGAATTGTACCTAAGTTATTCAAAAGTGCAGCAAATACTTCACTTACACCTCTACCAGCACTTCCTTCATCAGCTGCTTGTTATCTTCCTTGTCTTTCTGGAGCATTCTTGTGGGTTTTTTTCCTGCACATTTTACATCTTGAAGATTAACTATATATATATATATATATGTGTGTGTGTGTGTGTGTGTGTATATGTATATGTATATTCTTGTGTTACCTTGGTCACATCCCCCTTTGCATCAATGTCTACAGAAACCATTACAGTCTCTGCTTGCAGCTTCTCCCATGTTCATTCCTGTTCTCCAAACATCTCTCCTAAATGCTTCAGCTGCTACACTACAGTACCCTCCTTTTTCTCCCTTCCATGCTCTTTTCCTAAGAATGGATGGCTCATCCACTTGGTTAAACCCTACTCCTTCATCATGATGTGACAGAATTTTCCAGTTTTCACTGTTGAATTCAAATTTAGTGTAATATTTCCCTCATTAAAAATCAATTATAATGCCCCACGAAACTGAAAATATGGATGGTAGTACTGGAATTATTTATCACAGAGGGTATTTTAGGAACTTGTTTGAAGTATGCTTTATATCTTCCTTGATGGTGCAATTGCTTTATCCAAAGGAAGACGTGCCCACAGAAAAATATGGTACAAGCATAACTGAATCAAGATGAATAAAATTATTCAAATACAAATACTGTCAGCAGAGGGAATGGACATGTGTTTGTGGTACCTTATCCTGACATGAAACATATGTTAGTATATGGCTGTTAATTAAAAAAAGAAATTAGAAATGCCTAATCAATTGACACATTTAACTGCTTATGCAACCATTACTTCTTCTGTTCTCTAAGAGAAAGAAATTTCTTCTATATTTCATTATCATTAATTCAAATTCTCCTCAGCTTCTGCAATCATCCTACTGTATTACATCTATTCCTCATGGCTTACCTTGGCTTTGCCATCCTGTGCAGACATGTATCCAACACACATGCTCTCTGTTGTATGGCTCCACAGAAATTCCACTATAAAGGAAAATGCAAGAAGTTACAAAAAGGCCTTGGTTTAAAATACAAGATGCAATTTAACAAGACTGTGTTTTGAGGAACAAATACAGCAAGGATAAAAAACAAAGGGCCAAAAACTACTTACCAGAGCAAAGAAATCTCAAAAGAAACATCTATCAAACAAAACAAGATTTCCCTGAGTATTCACAGTCACAACTGCAGAACTGTTAGCCACAATGAGAATGTTACTTTGATGACATGGAGCCTCCAAGATAAGAAATACATCACTCCAACTGCAGTTAAAAAATGGACCAGTGGCCTGTTCCACCCATCAGTAAAAGCTGACAGAACTTGTATTTGCCTGCCTTGAACCCAGACAAAAGCATAAAGCCAGATGGGCAACTATCAACAGGTAAAGGGGGATTTGTGGCTCAGCTGCCCAAGCAGGATACAGGCAAACATGCAGAAATGGTCAAGTTTGCAATATGGGAATTAAAGATATAGATCAGGCAGGAAAGACATCTGCTAAAAACAAAATTATCCTGCAGAAAAAGGAGGAGAGGTGTATGATGGAAACAGAGTAACATGCACAATAAGAAAAGATTTCTGGCAAAATTAGAGGAAGTCCTGGATTCAAAAGTATGCTGAATTACAACAGCAAATGCAAACATTTCTTTCTTTGTAAGGAACACTAAAGGTGAGAGAGGAAAGAAAGATGAAGAAGAATCCCCTAGCAAAGCACTCCCAGATCTGATTACCTGGACTTCCAGCACCAGGTAAACAACATCAGCTCTCTGGTACTGCACTCACAGCTAATTTAGGATATCACTGTTAGAGACCAACTGCCACACTTGCAATGATAATGATTAAGAAAACTAATCACTGCTCACAAGTATTTTTAATGCCTGTTAATCCAGTAAGGTGCTGTCCTGAAGTCTGAAAGTGTTTTGATTTATCAGCTGTTCAACAGCCTGTTCCAGTGATCTTTAATTGCCTGATACATATGCAGGTATCTTTATGTACACAAACACACTCCTACTCAGCTGCAACACAAAATTCAGATAAAGAGCACATTATTCAAATGTTCAGCTCTCTCTCAGTGGAGCTTTATAAATTGCCACACTCTTTTCCTCCTGCTCTCTGTCATGGTCATTTTAATTTGTATTCATAAAGTCTATAATTTGAAAAGGGGGGATAAGAAAAAAAAATAGCTGATCAGAATTTAAGGCATTTCACAGAATTCTGTAAAAAGGTTTAAAAAAATGCACTGAGGCACAAATTCTCTGTCTGGATTAGGTGAGGTGTCTTACATGAATTACACAAGATGCCTTGAACAGACATTTCCACAGATTTCTTTTGAGGCTGACTTTCACATACTGCAAAAAAAGCATCACTAGATGGGTTTAAAACCTTGACTCATTCCTATTCCTCAGGTTCCTTTAATGTGGCTGATGAAGGTCCCAGCCTGCTGAGCACACTTATCCTCCAAACCACATCTCCTTGCATAGCAATTAAACCAGAGCAGGAGATCAAATGCTAGATGATCCCAGTAAGATTCTGACAGATATGCAGATATCATCATGAAAGAAAAATGAACTTCATGGAGGTGTGTGCTCTGCTCCCCCAGAACAGATTTGTGACTGATACCACAAAGGTGAATCAAAAGCTTTCACAGAGTGAAACAATCAATGTGTGTTGGAGGGGCCCAACCTCTCCATGGCACCCCAAAGGCTCCACTGCCAGTGAAAGCATTTTTTTAAAGGACATATTAAAATTTGTCTTTAAATTTAATTAAATTTAAATTTAATTCCCATCTTTCAATTCTGACAAGCTGAGAAACAGTTCAGAACAAATACCCTCAAAATATTATATCTCTGCCTTTGAAAACTACCAAAAGTAGCCTGTACTAGCACAAACCTTAGTTACTGTTAGCCATTAAAGCTAGTGAACAATAAAGAAAATTCTGAATTATGTGTGAAATATCTTCAGATAAGTATATTTTCAACCATTCAATAAGTCACTTCCTTGCCATTTGTTTCAATATTAAAAAGAAATAAATAAAGATGATCCCTGTAACAAAGACATGAGGGTTCTTTATTCTATACACAAAGTTTTTCAGTATTAACCAACTTATTTTCAGTCCAAATAACACAAATACTACATATGTTTAATTGTGTGTTATCTCTGCATTCATTATAAGGTGGGAAATTTCCATGGTACAGAAAAAGCACTGTGTTACAATTAATCTCTGTTATTTCAGTGAAAAGAAAACCAAAAATCAATGAACAAACAATCATTACTTATGATGTACAATATATGGGGAATTTATAAATTATTTTTGAGGAAAAAATGCCAAATCTTCATTAATAGAATATGTTCTCTTACATGAATGACACACATTGCATGAATAGAAAAAAATTCTCTCACTTGCAAATCTCGGGAATTGAAGATTATGTTGATCTTGTTTGTTCTTACTTAATCACACTTGTATTTTCATTTTCTTAACTCTTTTTTTAAGGATAGAATTTATGTTGCAGGATGCTGTTGCACTAGGTAAGGTCACAATTGGGTAAATAATAATAAAGCAGAGTATTATACAAAGGAAAAACATTTTGGTGACATTAGACAGGTCAATGTGACCCAATAAATATGCACATAGCTGCACATCTGAGGAGCACCACAGGAAAGGAGATGGCACAAGTGTCCTCCTGAAGTAATTCATATGCCCCCAATCCCAAATTCTCTTGGAGAATCCCAAATTCCTTCTCTTGGAGAGGCCTTACTGTCTCAGGGTTGCATTTCCACCCTGTTCCCATCTGTTTCTCCCACACAAACCACGGGACAGTTTTCCATAATACACTTTCCTGCCACAAAGCAGCAAGAGAGGGATTGTGTTTCCAGGACAGAAACAGGGATGAAGGGGATGTAAAGCCCTTTTGGAACCAGACAGCTACTGGCAGAGGCAAAGTCCAAGTGATTTCAGTATGAGTAGCAGAAAGTCCTGTTTGGTGCAAATGCAAATAGTAACAGTGACTTATCTAAACTGATTTTCTTGGCAATTACTGAGAATAAACAACCATAAACAACTTTCCTTACAAATTTTCAATGCATTCTCCAAATTCACACATTTTCTTCAGCAAAAAGGAGGAACAAAGAACTTTTTAGAAAGCATTTTTCACAAATAAGCTACTGAGAAGCAGTAAACAGCTACATGCATTACTCCCAGCTATAAATGCAATTTTTCCTATGAGGAGCACATCCCACCTCACCACAAGCAACTATTGTATCTGTGTTAGGTTTAGAAGGATCCCACACAATCCTCTGAGTGACAATTCTGCTTAGAAATAGTGAATCAGAAAGAATGTTTTTTTCTGGAGTTTTGTTCATATTTGCCTTGTTTGTTCCCTATTTCACTTTCCTGATTTTTATTATTTCGATGTCAATTCCTTTTTGTTTTCTCTCTGGCTTTCAACCAGGCACAGAGATTTCATTTCACTCTTCATTTTGAACAAACACCCAGCTGAATTAAAAAATGAGTAAGAATTCCTTACCTAGCAAAGTTGGCTTTTCCTGTGAGGATTCAGGCTCTGCTGAACACCTGCAGGAGCGGAGAACGATCACACCTCCAAGTACACCATCTTCATTGGCTAGGAAAGGTGAACCTGGATAAAACCATTGGGGAGAATTATTTGCAGTAGGAATAGTTTCCTGAGCATTTTTTTTTAATTTGACTTTCTGCCTTTTCCCTTTAATCTTGTCACTAAGGGTTGAAAAGACTGACAGATCAAACGGTGCTTTTATAAAAGCATCCGTTCTCTTTCTCCTAGTGTTTCAAAGGAATCATTTTCTGGAATGTTAATCTACTAATTCACCAGCAAACAAAAAAAATAAAGAGCTACATGGAATAAAGCAAAAACATGAAAAATTGCATTTATGAGTGCAAACCTCAAGTGTAATTTGGATGGATCAAGAAAAATATAATGATGAAAAATGCAGTGTCAAGTTGAAAAAAAGTTGTGACTCAATATTTAGCTCTTTCTGTTCTATAGATTATATAAAGACATATCTAAAAATCAAGCAAATCTAGGTGATTTTTACAGTTTATTAATTTTTGCCAATTTAAAGCCCTTTGTACAGAGGCATCATGAAATTGCTATACTGTCTGGTTTGCTGTTTGATGAATATTAACAGAAAAGCCTGAGCACATCCTTTTCACAATTGCTCCTCTGCTGTCAATTTAAGACATAGGATATAAAAGTCTTCTATCAGAAGCTGTGAAAGCTTTAAAGGTAGCTGAACCAAGCCTAAGTATTTTTTCTCTGGTTTGCAATTTGAAATAAGAATCCTACTGCTTTAAATGTGGAAACAATGGTAACATTTACAAGTAATTTAAAATGTCTTAAGCCACAAAATTAATCAAATTCTTGCACTTAGGCCCATAGACATCCTAGTTACACATCTGCATTATACTGTCATTTAAAATTGAACATACAATTGCAACAGCCATTTAATGTAATTCTTTTCAATTCTTTCTTTTAAATAAATTAGTGTACAGGCACTGTAATTTGCCAGCCACCAGAACTTGAGAGCAGATCTATTCATTAGCCTCCTTTAACTCGCCCACAACTATTTGTATGATTAAAATTACTCCTTTAATGCAAATAGCAACAAAACAGCCCAATAAAAACCAACTTTGAGCATTACCATGAGGAAAACTAAAAGCTTTATCATGTTTTCTCTGAACATTAAAGCAGCCACCTCGAAAAATGATACAAGGTGGCCACTGCCATAGAAGCCCACATTGCAGGAAAATAATAAATGCAGTATGTTTAATAAACAGTAATATCTTATTTGATCTAATCAAACAGATTATTATCTTTAAAGTGCCACCTGCTTTGTAGAACAATATTACTAGTTACACCTAGTAATACACCTCCTGTATTACTCACTGACTGTGACCAAGTCCCTGTGAAACAAGAATCCAGCCCATGATAAGGTAGTAGATAAAACAGGAAAATATGTTTGGTTAAAATAGAAACACAAGGCTTGGAAAATTGTGAAGAGTTTTACCACCCAAGTCAGAATCAGGCACTTCAAAGACAATGCCTCTACCTGAACTTGGTCTGCAGACCTAATCTTACACTAAACTGCACAAATGATTTAGGCTCTAAGCCATGGTGAAAAGTCCAAGCTCTCTAAGCTGTGGTGAAAAGTCATGGCAAAGAGACAGAAAAACCTCTGGTTTCTTTTTAACAAGCAGTTTCTACTTCCCTTTCAAGAGCTGTGAAAAGATTCTTCTAAGGTTCTAGTAAAAAACATTAATTATTTCTTGAATTAAAATGGCTAAAAACGTTCTACTTCATCAGAACACAGCCAGCAAACAGCATTCACAGACAGCATATTCAAGGCCACAGTAAAACATTGGGACTGTATGAATACACATAATACCAGACAACAACTACTGATTATAGTTTATAGAGTTGGTTCCACTGAAATCTTGTTCTAGAAATGCTTCCATTAGTTTAATCACTTATTTTAGGGATTTCGTTTCTCCCACACTCTGAAAAAAAGAGATGAAAGGGAAGTCTGTAAATAAGCTAATTATATATTTCATCATTTTCCCAGTATTTTTGTCAACTATGCCATCATGACTGACCAAACTGTCAGCAATCTGAGTAACTTGGATATGGTCTTTTGAAATTTCACAAGGCTTAGCAGTATATTTCTTTCATTGCAGTGATTCTGCAGCAGAACACATAACACTGCATTTCCATCAAAAAAAAAATCAGTTTTTACAGGGATTTCTTTGCAGGAACAAAATATTCATCTTCAGCAAAACACAGATTAAAAAATCACTCAAAGCAAGTGTTTTTTTGAAAAAGGGTTTAATTAAGTAATTTAAAATTTGAGCTTCAAGCACGTAAGACAAAGTCTTCAGCTTACAACTTCATCCCAAAAGATGCTCAGCCTCTACAGGAACAACTGAGAGCCCCAATTCTGTCAGCATAAATAGCACTTATTTATTGACATTAAACATGGTGGCCATTATACTGCCCCAAGTACATCACAATTGCTTTCTGAAATAATTCCTTCCTTCAATGATTATGCACCATGGAAGCTTTATTACCAGCCAACAAAACTCAAAGGCTTTGAAGAGCACTCAAAAGTTGGAAAACTGACTGCATTAATTCAGCTTTTGCTGAAGTACACTGCCTCCCTAATGCAACTGGAAAACTCCAGAAGAGGATTAACTTAATAGCACTGCACCTGATAAAAAGTGTGATAAAACTCTTAACTTCAGCACACATAAAACACAAAAGATGTGCAAGACACTAACTTCTTTAAGAATGACACAGGTTGGGCCCTTGGACTAAGAAGAAATGTTGTTTATGCCACATGAAACCAGGTCACACTGCACTAACTTTGTAACAGTACTACTGGAGTGAGATAAATAAAATTACTTAATGTGACTTTTAGCAGGTAATTTGAATGAAACATCGAACCAAAAGTCTTCAAAAATTGTGTTATGCAAACAAAGCAAGGATGATGGGAGACCTTATCTCTCCTACACACAAAAACATAGCCTTGCTTGCCCTTTGATCTTCTACACCATCTCATCTCCAAACACAAGCAGCAAATGAGGACACAGTCACTTCCACTACCCTGCAAGGATTCAGGATCTTCCCAGCCATGGCCATCCTGCCTCCCTGTTTCTGTTGAAGGCTGCCATTCCAGAAACATCAGAAGCAAACTGTGTGACTCCACCCTCACCCATCCCAGATGCCTTCAGCAGCAAGTTCAGCTAAATCATCTCAGTGCAGTCTGTCTCCAATTCACTGCCTAAGCTGTGGAGAATCAACCTCTAAGAAGTGTCAAAAATGAGTTGCCCACAATAATAATATGACATTCTATGTCACAGTCAATTCAGGCTGTTTCTCTGCTCTTAAAAATCAGACCCAAAGCCAAATTAAATAGATGCTGAGAAGCATATTGTTTAAAAAGTTACTTATTTTCCAATTCAAGCAATTTTTCATAAATGTTAAAAGAGGAAGTCAAATATAATAGCTTTTTTAAACAAGGATTTTTCTAGATATGTGGACCTACTGATGATGATTACAATTATGCTAAAGAGTGTATTTTAACAAACTAGACAGAGCAAATGAGTAGGTCTATGGTAAGTAAAACTCCAGACAGCTGAATGCTATGCATCCATCACTGAATCTGGAAAAATAATGGTACAAAAGTATTATATATTTTTTTGGTACAGTATTACACTTTATTACTAAAGAGAATCCATGTACCATGAATTAATTTGACTGTTCTCAAAACACTGTGAATTCAAAGGTTAGGAACATATTTCATTAATTTAGTTCTAAAACTCATTTTGTTACAGCCAACCCATTGAGAAAAAGCATAACAGAGCAGACTTTTGTAAAAAATCACAATGTAGGTAATGACTTTTTTCTATACACATTTAATTAGTATTTCAAGAGGAGGAGAAAAAGTGGAACTAAAATGTATATTAAAGGCAGAATGGTTTCTCCTTGGAAGGAAAAAGTGACCTGGCTCCCACCTCCTACACCATTTTTGCTCTCTCTGTACTTTTCAGAAAGATAGGTTTTCCTGTACAAATTCAAAATTTAGTTAAAATATGTCTACTACCCAAAAATACTGTTTTCCACTGCAATAAAACAGAATTGCTGGACAAATCTTTTACCTAATAGCTTCCTAATGACAAAATCACAAAAAGCTGGGGCTTTAAATACCATTTTAAGTCTCATGAAGCCCAGTGTTCCTTTCCCAGTTACACTGGCAGAACCACTGAGGAATGTGGGATGAAAAAATCCAAAGTAAAACTCCAACTGCAACATTAACTAATAATGTTAGCACTGACTGGTCACAGCAGAGAAAAGGGGTAGGACAAAATCAAACAAACCCCATATTTCATTAGTCTTGGTCAAATCCTTACCTTACCTAGTCACAAAACTACATTTTCCAAAACACATTTCTCTCCTTCAAAGCTCAACTACTCTGTTATTGCTATGTGACATACAGAAAGCATCACTACATTTTTATTTATGTATTTTGTATGCTATTAATCTGTAGTAGTGGTCTCTCAAACACAAACAAGCAGGTCATTCCCTGATCCTATGAAATTCTGCAAGAGCAGTCAGAGCTGAACATCATGGCCCAGGTTCAGCTGCTGATCAGGGACAGAACAGAGAGTTTTGCACATAATGGCCTCAACATTCAGCCTTGCTCTGGAGGAGCTACAGTTACAAGTGAAGAACACTTTTTCTTTGGTGTCTCTTGTAAATTCAAGCTCTCCTGTGATGAAGATTGTTTCCTCCAGATCATGGGAATGAAGTTGTTCCCTTCTGATCCTGTGCCTTTTCCCCCATTTGTAGTTACTGCATAGAACCATTCTAGCACAGATTCAACACCAAGCTGTAAATGAAGTGTTTGATTTACACTTACCCAGCTGAAGGATGAACCAGCTGCTCATCAGATGTGCTACATTCACACTCTTCCAGAGCAGAGAAACCATTACCAGCTTCATTGTTCACATTGCAAAGACTTAGAACTTGGGTTTAAATACTGACTGTGGTGTAACCAATTAAGTGCTTCAGCATCCCCCAGTTTTAACAGAGGGCAGTTAAACAGTTCTAAACCTTCTTGTGCACTGTGTGAGTGAAACTCTGACTTTTTCAGGTCAACAGTCACAGATCACCTCAGCCACTGGACTGTCAGTCTGTGTACAGAGCATGGTGGAAGTGAAGCTGTTTGCCACTCTGCTTCTGCTATGTATCCCACTAAACTCCAAATATAATAAGCACTAAATGAAACCTGCTTCTAATTTCATGCACCATTATTTGGTGAATGTTTAAGCACAAGCTGTCTCAAGTCAGATGTCTTTATATTTCATGATACATTAAGTTACAACATCTATATTGAATTTTTCAAGAAGCTGCAAGAGAACACCTGCACTTTAAAACTTTACAGGTAAGATTTTAAGAAATGAAATAACTGAGGATACCACAGACCAGTAAAATCCCAATGCTTCTGGCAAGGAGAAGCATAGGAAGGAGCTGTACAGATCCTTGTGGAACATCACCACACTGTGCTTATGAAACTTCAGGATCACTTCATTCTCTTCTGAAATCCTTTTCTCTGTGTCATGGAGAAGCATAACAATGCTTCCATAGTTTGTTTCCTCTGCTAGAAAACCACAAAGGATACTCCAAAGCTTAGAGTGATGCAGCACCAAAACAAACTCTAATGTACTATAAAGTAACTATAACACTGTGCAATGCCAGTCAGTCTTGTTATTGTTAAAGTATGAGGCTTTTTCCTACCCAGCAAGCATAACTAAGTATCAGGAAATTCATTTTCTATGATTCCTAGCTGTCCAAACTCCTGCTCAGAAGAGAGGATTTTGACACTAAATTTCTAGAAGAGTCAGCATTATTCTTCTGCTATTACCTTTCTGCAGACTTGGCTCAACTGAATTGCAGCTTAAAAATGCAAGAATAGAGAAACAGATCTCTGCTAAAGAAAGAACAAATATCAGATTCCAGCTATGTCTTTCAGCTCATTATTTTCTAATACTTCATAAGAAGTTCTAAAGTACCATTGGTAATGCTGCCACTGTTAAAAGCCCAGATTTCCTGCCAATGAGATGACACAAATATTTACTCTAAGACTACATTAGAGTCTACAAACACAAACTTGGCTGCATTTGAAAGGAATGATGAGTAACAAAATCCTCCCTTCTTCTGTCTGGAAGGTACTTGTGTTTACAGAACACCATTCTTTAACTGTGAACCAAGCCTTCTGCACTCTTTGACTAAAGATATGGCACCCATTCCATTTACAAAAAGTCTATATTTCATTTCTCTCACCTCTGATTCAACCAGCAGTTGTGCATTCTCCACAGTAAGCTGGCTCTGAGAAAGGATGAGAGAAGCACATCTGACATGAGTTTGCTCATCACCTGCTGTTCAAACAGCACTCACTGTCTAAGCCAGGCATTCCCTAGCTGGAAGGATTCCCAGGACTCTGCAGAGACTCAGAGTCCTGTAAACAGGAAGCACCAATCTGATGGCCACTGCCAAAATCAGCTGTTCATCCCTCTGATACAAGTAACACACATTTGGACTGCTGATAAAACATTCTAGCTCAGCTTTGTTCAAGGCTGGGTTTTTTTCCCAATGCCTTGGTCCATTATAATTCTGGTGACAGCTTGACAAGACCACAAAGCAGGGCTCTAAGGAAGGCAAGGGAAGCATCCATGCCATCAGCAAGGAGTCTTCTACCCCATTTTATCCTATGTTTCACAGTAAGGAATTCTGCACCATACCACATGTCCTGTGCTATCAACTTGCACATCACTAAGGAAAAGCCACAGGAAAAACCTATTTGGTATAAACTTACTGTTTTTAAGTGTAATGCACGTTTCTGTATTTGTCACATGTAACTTTTCATTCCATCTACAGAATTGCCAAGATAGCCAAAATTTCTCTACCAGCTACAAACTCAATACTGTGTCACATGGAACCAGCAAGATGCATCTGGATTTTGATGTTTTCCTCCATCAGTCTTCATTCACAGGACAGCTGAGCACAAACTAGATTTTATGTTTTGTAATCTAAGCACTTCACCTACACAAAACAAAGGTGGCAGGATCTTTTTTCCCCGTATCAGCACTGCTCAGAGTATAACTGAGATGCTACTGAGTATAACTGAGCAGATACTACACAGCCCTGCTGTCAGGCAGCAGAAGCTTGCAGTGGTAAATTTCTGAAAATACAAGCCAGACCTGTCCTGAATTAAAACTTGAAAAAGGAATTGTAAAGCATTTATATAAATGTTATATAAACGTTTTTTCAAATTTTCTTTTCATGAAGAGCATTAATTTAATCCTGTCTCTCCCTCTTTTCACTTTCTGCTGTTTAGCTGGGTTTAGAGCCTTCCCAAGGCAATAACACACCACACTGATATCCTGGTACCTCTGTCTGTGCAGCTCCTCTTTCTCTGCAATTGATAGTTCAGGTGCAACAAATTCTTCAGCAGCATTTAACAGGCTCTTATCTCCAATAGAAACATTTCCACATTTCCACTAAAGAACACAATGCATCTATCACATAGGAGCCAGTTAACATTTAATATGCAAAGGGCTGGCAAAATACATTAAACAACAAAATGAGAATTGTGGTTTTGCTAACCATTACCAAACCTAACAAAGAAAACCCAGAAAACTCAAAGCAACTCAAAGCAAGCACCTTTAACTAAAACTATTTAAATTTTGGGCTTTTATCAGCCAGTCTCTACGAATTACTTCCTAAGTAGCTTTCCATCTTGTGTGTGTACATGCATTAATATGGAATTGCAGAAGGCTACCTACAATTTGGGCTGGCTTTTAGCATTGTTAGAACAAACAGCAGAATGAATTTTAAGAGCATTGACTAAAGATCTGACTTTAGCAAAGCCATCACATGCATCCTTCCTAAACACTTCTTTTGGGTACACAAACTCCTAATTTTGTGCCACTATGCACTGGAATGACTAAATATAAAAAAGCTACATTTTTTTCTGCTTGGATTAGAATCTTTTTGGGGAACACACAGAGTGCTCTGCACTCTTACAACACCTAGAAATGACTGCAGTACAGCAGCAGATTATCAAGTGCAGTCTCCAATGCAAAGGTGACTTCCCTTTAAACAGTCAAATGTCAGAAGCAGAATCTAACATGGATTTAACACTAGAAAAAGAAATCAAGAAGTTGCAATGCACTGCTTGCCAAGATCAAATGCATTAGTCCCTGGGATCCCAAAAGGTGTCTATGTAGCCCTCTGTAAGTTCTAATTAAAATATCACAAAATGAGCTTTGGCAACACAGTGTACAAGTATTATGTTGCCCATAAGAAATTTTCAAGATGAAAATTGTCTGTGGATTCTAAAGCTTGAAAAATTTTAAGGGGTTATGAAAACACTGCAAGTCAACATAAACGCCAGAATCTTCAAAAGGGCAAGATTTTATGGTTATTTTAAAAATCCACTTTCATATTTTGCTTATTATTTGAGGAAAGGAAAAAATATCTATACTTACAAGACACTGAAGATATATTACACAATTCTCTTAAATCAAATAATTTTTTTAACAAAGTATATTTCACTTTTCCAAGAAATTAATTTCATTATGTAAATAGCAAACCAGAATCTGTCTGTCCAAAGCATTTAATCACAACATGAAATGGTTTTGAGGTCTACTATTTTTGAAAGGGTTAACATCATGAATAATTTTTACTAATGCTCCTAACCCATCAATTCTAAAAAATGCAATTGTACACCACAGCCCATGATTCAGACAGGAAATTCTTTCTTCAAACCTCTCTGGGTATTCTATGACTCACATAACAATTGAGGTATTTCCAAGGGTTTTCCTTTAAATATCCTAATATATTCTTCTGTAGTTTAACATTTTTCAGATGTAACACAAGATGAAAACTGAAGCCAACTGCAACACAAGGCTTCAACAGAAATCACAAGAATAAATATTTCTGATAGAGTTACTTGAATTTTCAAGTAATTTGCATTTAGGCAATTATATACTTACCAATGAACTTGTTTTGCATAGTCTCTAGGAGAGCTTGGTGAGCATCCTCTGTTTGCAAAGCACATGAACATTCTCTGGCCAGTATGGTCCGGACAAGGTGCTCTCCACAACCTAAAGAAATATTAAGAATAGTCAAAATACAGATATTACTTCCAAGAAACCCTGCCATTAATTTATATCATCACATTAATTTGGCTGTGATGATGTAAAATAATGATAGTTTCTTCACAGTGATGCAAATGACAAGTTTCTGCCACACATTTTTATTTCTTAAAAAGGTTGACATGAAATCACTCAAAAATTCAACTAAGTCAGTGGTTTTCTCACAACTTTCCTGAAATTTTGACTCCACAAAGTCATAAACCAAACAAAAATTGAAAATTACAGAAAGAAGAAACAGCAACACTGTCTCTGACTTAGCATCTCTATCCAGCTAGAATACTCTTACTAATCATTCTCCTGGGAACGATCCTTGCATGCAACTCTTCAAACCAAGAACAAATTCAGTGACACAGTAACTCCTTTTGCATGATAGAACCTTCTACTTAGTCCATCTGATTCAGCCTTTTTGCAACAAAGGAATACATGAATCCAGCCATGCTTTTTTGCCAAAGTGGCTGGTCACTGCACTCCTAATACAAATTCCTGTAATTTTTAAAGGTTTGCCTTTAAGAAATTAAAAAGCTTCTGCCAACAATCACTTATTGCCTCAGTGCTTTCTGTACTTATCCCCTGAAACCTATTTTTGGTGAAGGCAAGCAGGTCATTACTGCCACTCTTGTTCTGTAGGAACACTTTCACACCTGCTATTTTTTCTCCTACACCCTTTTCCCTTCCTGTGCTATGCTTTGGGATATACAGCTGCAGCCAAATGGCACCATGAATGTTTACTGAACCAGCTGGGGTTGTTGGACAGAAAATTCACAGCTGATACCAAGGTCATTACACTACTTATGCCTCCTGTTTGTTGACATTTTTCCTTAATGGCAAGGAAGCAGACAAAGCAGCTAGAAGAGGTTTAACCAAGAGCCAGGTGAACTGTGTTATCCAGTTAGGAAAGAAAAAAACCCACAACTAACAGAGTTGTGAAGTAACAATGATCTCAAATTATCTAAATATAAGTGACTACATTTTGATCATGTTTGTAACTTAGCAGGACCTAAAATTGCCCATTCACAATTATATATAAATATTTCTAGCATATTTCTTATTAAATACAACAAGATGATGCAAGCAATGGAATCATTAAAAAAAAAATCTGCTATAACACAGTTGGACTTATTAGCTCAGGTACAGACCTACATAAATACACCTACACAGCCTCCAGAAACAAATTTATGGCTGGAAACAATCTAGTTGCTTCCAAGTGGCAGGGAGCTGGAGCTGGTAAGACATCAGACCTAGGCTGGCATCAGACAAAGGCAGCTCAGGCTCCACGGGTAACTCACACTTTACTGGAAGCACTAACAAGCCCAGAACAGAGACAATGGCTGAAGCCAGCCTAGATGTGGCATAAAGAAAAATTTAATAATTAAACCCAGCCCAAAGTGGCTCCAGTGCAGCCTGCTGAGCCTCTCATCACTGTGCATATGCTGAGTTCAGAGCACTGACTGCTGTGGGTACAACAGGGCACAAACATGTTGGCAGGTCTGGCACTGGGTGTTGCAGGGACTCACAGATTGATTTCTAGTTCTTTTCATCATTTTAAACCCTAACATGGCAACCTACTCAAAGAATCTCCCTCTCTGGCTACTTGACACACAATTATACCCTTCCCCTTAAATGCACAGTGAGTTTCTATTGTTCTTCAAAGATTGCTAATACAGAAGGGGAAAAAAATTACCTCCCACATTTTCAAGATTAAAAAAAAATCTCAAACCCCCACACCCCCCCCAAAAAAACCACAAAAAAACCCACACACAACAAAAATCACAACAAAAAAACCCAAACAACACCCTCTGGAGCACTATGGATGCATTAGAGGTCAGAGAATCAGCCCAGAGACCAGATTGCTGAAAAATTGTGTATACATGTCCCAAAATCCTGCTATGTTCAATCTTCACAAAAATACCTTGGTCTTCAGTTATGTGTCCCTGCTAATGGGAAGTGTCTCCTGATTAATACAATTCAGCTAAACTGAGATGTTTGAAGTGGGACACTTTGGCATTGAATCTACATACAACTGGCACAACAGAAACACAAAAAATTCTTTGTATAGCAAACAGACTGATTAAAATCCAGTAACAAAGTTAGAGAAAATGAAAGAGACAAAATACTACAACAATTACACAGCCAAGGGAAGTTGTTCTTGAAAGCACAAGGGAAAAAGTGTTTCCATTGAGACTGTCAAGCTCTCAAGGTAATCAGAGAAGTGTCCTGGTTAGGAGATAATCTTCCAGAGGCTCATGCAACCTCAGCATCTGCTTACAGGAGGGTCTGTCTGTTCATTTGCCTTATTATACCCACACTCTGAAGCTTCTGTCCACAACAGAACTGTGAGTTATCTACTATTTCTTCCAAAGTGATGGATGAAGAACATGGAAAAACCCCACAAGATAACATTTTACCCATAGATCACAACATAGATATCGCTTCTTTTAAACTAAGAAACTTTAATCACTATGAAGTTTTGCTGTAAAGAATAAAATTAAACGGGCATATGCTCTGGCAAAAACCGAGAAAGCTGTTTTTTTCTTGAAAAAACCTGTTAGCACCTTTAAAATATAACACATAACACCTTTAAATATAACTATTTGAATAAGAAGCAGGGGACTTAGAAGAGGAATCAAACAAATGAGACACAGAAATGACTTAGAAGAGGAATCAAACAAATGAGACACAGAAATCAGACTGAGTCTATGTATCTTCAGTGCATCAAGTAATAAAACCAGATGTTACTACTTCACAATTTTCAAGTCTTTACTAAATTGGAATTAAAAAAAAAAACAATGGCCATTTTTTAGCATGACGTATAATGTTATTTCCCCCCCAGGAAAACGACTTTATTGAAAAGTTCCCATAACATCAAGTCTGCTCCAAAAAAAATTCAGAGAGAGAAAATTTAATATGGGTTAAAGAACAGCTGCAGCCCACATCCCCATCCAGGATCAACCACAAGGAAAGCAGCTTTGAAATTCTACTAACACATCACACATCTCTACATCCCCACAGACAAAGTCATTTCTTTTTGTCATATTTATGTCAACCTATAAGGCAACAAACTTACAGCCTGCTGCTGGCAGTGTATGTAAAAATCTTTCAGCACATCACTTGCTGGAAGTCTGCAGGGACAGATATCTAAGGAAAACAATTCCCCCATTTGCAAAAGAAAAATTTGTTACTGTAGTTTTTGATGTAGGAACATCTATTTTTGAAAAAAAAAAAAAAAAAAAAAACAAACCCAAAAAACCTAAGCAGTGTGTCACATACTTTGACCAGATACAGGCTAAGAAAAAGAAATACAGTTTTTATTATCTCAAGTCAGAACCAAATTTCTTGCAGGTTTAGCAGATCTATATATCTGTATAGCCTCAAATGGGGGGACACACTGTAGATAATACCAGGACTAGGCACAAAAATAATGTATACATTACTAGAGCAATCAAAACTGATTTGTAACCTACAATATAAAGTTGTGGCTTCAAATTTATAGTTCCAGTCATTTTAGTCTAACCACCAGCATTAGCCAACTTCCAAAAAAGTTGTATTAACATGACCCAAGACAGCAATTCCAGTGAAAGCTACTTAAACACATTTCCAAATCATGCACACAAGTTGATGAAAATGTAAATCTGATTAATGTGCTTAGCAATCTCACATTATACTACATTTAACTGCAAGTGTTAATACACTTGGCATTTATTTCACTGAACAGCACTACCAAGTTCAACCAAACCAAGAGGGACTCCCACTAAGAATTTGCCAATTCTACATTAAAGTCTCAAATACATTTGTTTTAGTAACTTTCCTATAAACAGAGTTAAAATCATTTTATCATCCTTCCCCATTTATGTTGATGACTTCTGTATCCTGAAGCTCATTATATTTCAGAGACGAATATTTTGCAGTGACAGACAAATGCTTCCCTAAGATTTCACACATGAGTGACTCAAATGCAGATGACTAGCTGGAAAAATTTACTGAGTTAAATTAGAGCTTCACATTGAAATAACTTTCATATAGTAAACAAACTCTTTTCCTAACACAGTAATATTCTGCAAACACCATGTTGCCTACTTGTAACTCCTCTGCTGACACAAAACCTACTGTTGGAACTGCTGCTGTCCATGTTTGTAGGGCTAAGTACAATTAACTGCCTTCCTCTAGGATTGCTTCTAGCAAAGGCAAAACCCCTTCCACAGTAAACAAAGAGTTTATAGAGACTATTTTGATAAATCATGCCTGACAAATCTGGTGACCTCCACCAATGAGGTTACAGCACTGAAGGGTACTATGAGGATGGTGAGATACTGCAACTGGTTGCCCATGGAAGTTCTGATGTGCCATCCCTGGAAGTGTTCATGGCCAAGCTGGAAGGAGCTCTGAGCAACCAGTTCTAGTGGAAGGTGTTCCTGCCCATGGCAGGAACTTTAAGGTCTGATCTTTAAGGTCCCTTTAAAATCCTACAAAAAATAAACAGAAACAGATATTTTGATGCAAGTTTCTAGCCTCCTAGATTAAGGGGAGAGAATATACAGATTCTTAAAGGCTCCAGGCATTGATGGCAACAGTTTCCTATCACAAGGGAAGGAAAGAAGAATGAGGCCTAATAGCCACAACACCTTTATTTTGTAAACAAACTACAAGCCCAAACAAAATTCTAGAAGATCCCAGAAAACCTGTCTTCAACCAGAAGCTTCTATTCCTGCCTGAAAATTACTTGAAGATCATCCACAAAATCACCTGAAGATCATACAGAAACACCAACACTGATTTTCAAAGACAGATATCTTGGATAGTGCCACAATACAGTTTCAATGCAGTGTTTCTATCAAAGTGCCAGGCAGACCAACAGTGAACCAGAACTTCCCTTTTCTGTGGGTATTGGAATGTGTAATTTCTGATAATAACACATTTTTACTTCCAATTCAAATACTTCTCATTGATTAGTACAAGAATTGCACAAGAACAGTCTAGGAATCTACAAGCTTTTTTTTCCTTGTCACTTTTTCTTAAGCTATCCTACTGTAATTTAGCTGTTCTGGATGAGTTACTACTTCAGCAGTAATTTGCTAGTTAGCCTATGCACAACTTCCATAACAACCATGTTACTAAGGGGAAGGAGGGGTTGTGGGTTTTTTTTAAGATTGTTAACATTTTCAACTTTTAAGTATTATATTAGATACTATCTTACAGTGCATACATTTCTGAAAAAAGGTAAGAAAGCTGAGCTATAATTTTTAAATGTTAATCATTCTGTACCAAACAGTAACTAACATTCAATTCATAGACTTGGATCTTTCATTTGAGCTTCATGCAACAAACTAAGGATTAAATCACTAGGTTTTTCCTCAGCATAGTGACTTCTCAAGAAGATTTCCAATGCTTGAAATAACCACAACAAGAGGAGAAAGCACCCAGCACAATCCAAGCTGAAGATCCCATCCAATGCGTGCTCTGCATCTTCTAACGCTCCTCCGATGGAAGCAAGATGGCAAAGGAAAGGAGGGACTTGTGCAAAGCCAGGGCCTCTGAGCAGCATGTCAGAGAGAAATTGTTTTTCTGCTTCTTTTGATGGGAGATGCTTTCAAGTCAGGAAATTAGAAACAGGTGTGCACACACACACACATCGATGCAGCACACTGAAAAACACGCGTTTTCAATTTTCAGACATGAAAGAGGCTCCTGTTGAATGGAAGGAGAAATGAAAATCGAGTTTGCTTTCTGTGAGCCACAAGCAGAGAGCTTGTGGAGCTTTGACAGGCTGCAGGAGCCTGTCTAGCTCTGAAACACACAGTACCTCAACAAAAAGCGTTGGGACTTGGTTTAAAGGAGTACAGGATGGAACTTGCATTACTCATGTACAGTCAAGAATGGAAAAATTCATCTAGTTTACTCCACTGCCAAAGTATGACTTTTGCTTTACAGAAGCTAAAGACAGAAGTTACAGGTTATATGTATTTTATCATCTATTCTATGCAGCAGAGTCTGAACCTGGCCCTGTTGTTTCTGTCCTGTTAAACTTTGATGTTCTTTTCAGGTTCAATAGTAGTCCCTAAAGTATCAGCTAACAGGTTGAAGAACTCCTATTTCTGCTCTATTTCCTGGATAACTTCTAGTTATGCCTGATGGAAACACTGTGAAACTTGTATTTCAGTAAGCTCTGCTCATCATTTCCAGCATCTCTAGAAAGATCTGACTAAAACCTTGCATGGCAATGATTTAAAAAAAAAATATAGTACAATATAACTATTTAGTTGAGAAGACACTGATACAGGTAGATACATATTGAAAAATAATTTAAAATGCATAATTCTCAAAAAGACAAAATGCTGCAGTCTAGCAGAATGCACTACTTAGAATGCCATACATTAATACTACAGTATTATATTAAAGTCACATAATTTTAGGGGTTTTTTTCCTCCTATCAGCTGCTGTATCTTGTCTTCATACTAGCAGGGGAAATTTTTACTGCCAGAAAAAACACCTGCAAACAAAGTCCTGTCCAATTCCTAAAGCATTGATCCTACAGGGCTCAATGGAGCACATTCCTGCTTCAGACAGAATATCCTTAAATGATTTAACTGCTAAGAAAATGCAATGGAAATTTTCCAAAAGGTTGAAACTTTAGTAAATTTGGGCAGGTTTCAAAGATAACAAAAGAAATTCAACATGCAGACACACTCATGTCTAAAGCACCTTCCCTAAGGAAAGGTAGGAAAACACATCTCTAAGTTTTTAATATGGAAAAAATAAACTAAAATCAGTCCAAAAAACAACTCACTCAGCTTTTCTACAATTTTACAGATAAGAAATTGTTAGAGAAAGAAGAATTCATTCATTTGGCACTGTAAGTTCTAAATAGTGGTAAATGGCAGATAATTTATTTAAAAAGCTTTTTGAGTTACTATGAACAAAAAGAATTTCTGATGTATCTCCAAGAGAGGACAGAATTAAGAAAAAATGTAGGTCCCTTAGGGAGGTTGTACTTTTTACATTCTTCATTACATTTAATACATTTTGAAAGACTAATTTCAGTTAAGCTGCAAAGAAAGAAGCAAACACTTTTGCCTAGGCTTCCTCAGAAGCTTTGCTGCTACTGATCTCTGTAAAAACCCTACACCTCTCTAAACTACATCACTTCTGCCATATAAAACTTATGGGGAAGAAACTATGACAGCAGCTTATGTGTTTGCTAACTAAAGGTATAAAACCACTTACTCTGAAATCCCAGAAAAATGATTAAGACATAGAAAGGGAGTTCAGTCTGCCACCATCTTCAATTCACTTTCTGTCCTTGCACCTATTTCAAGGCACTGGCATAAGGCACAGCAACAGGGACAGCAAGCACTGGGCCTTCTGCAGGAAGCTACAACTTCCACAAGCCTGTGCACCTTCCAGCCTCATAGATATTATAACATCAAGTCAAATTCAAATTTCAATAAGCCCTCTGATTATTGTATCCATCCAGTTCTGCTTTCCAGCAACCCTTCCAAAGGCAATTCAAAGAAGCATTCTGAGGACAAACCTCTCAGCTGTGAACACTGCAGAACTGTGCTACTCCTTGCTACCATTCCCACAAATCATTTCTGCCTTGGATTTCCTCTCTCTTCTCCCAGCTCATGGTGGTGCTGAAACATTCACTTCATAGGTAAATACTGATCTGTCTGCAGATAGAGCTCCCCTTCCTCCACCCTACCCTCTGGTTCACAGTAACAATGTCATAACTTTTCTCTATTTGCTTCATCTGTGATGCATTAAATTACCTCTTATTCCCCAAATCTTACAGGACCAGACTGATTTTGAGAGATAATACAGATGTCCACAAAGAGATTAATTGTATCGTAATATCTATCTCACACAGTGTAGCTCAAGCAATCTGTACAGGACACAAGATTTGCATGTGAAATTCCTCTGGGCATTGGGAGCAAGGACTCAGAAGGACAGGCCAGACAGACAATGTTGCACTTGTGTGTTATATAAGGGCTAACAACACATGGAAGTTTGAAGCAAGCTTTATCATCCCATTATAAATGTAATTCACTGGCACAAGCTGCTCAGTGGATGCCCCACTGCTGGAAATGTTCAAGGCCAGGTTGGATGGAGCTCTGAGCAACCTGATCTAGAGGAGAAGGTATCCCTGCCCAGGGCAGAGGGGTTCCATGCATTAAGGTCCTTCCAACCCAAACTATTCCAGGTATTCATTCACAGGATCCTAACACAGCCACTACTGCCCTCAACAGAAAGGGACCACAAAGCCAAAGTTATGCACTACAAGTCAATTTATTTGCATTAAAGCTTCCCTGAAAAGTATTTACTCTGCAGATTTGCACATCACTGTGGTTTGTTTGCAAGAGGAGTTTTCAAGTAGGAATCTACAGATCAGTGGCTTCCATAAGAAGACCAAAATGCTGGCTGAGGGCATAACTCAACAAATAATTTAACAACCACAGCCCATCTCTGCACAGGTGTCATTCCTGTTCCATCCTATTCCACATTACCCATTCCACACTGGCTGCAAAAGCACCCATGAGACACACAATGGACTGCAAAGAATGACAGATGTGAACACAATTAGAGCAGGAAAACGTGGGGCAAGGAAAAGTGAATATATTAATTCCAATATTGATGTTGACTTCAAAAACAAGAGAAACCTCCTTGAGCAAGGGGCTGGACTGGACCTCCAGAGGTTCCTTTCAAACCAAACAATTTTGTGATTCTTCAAAACACAAAGTGTGCTATTTATCCTTCATGGAATGATGCATTATGTGCACAAATGTATATCCAACACAGCTTTTAAAGTATTGTAATCTTATCTCTAAAATGCCTTTATGAGAACAGAGACCACTGCTTTTGTCATGAGACCTTGACAGTTTTCTAGGATCTTGGTGAATTCACCAGCTCAAGAAACTGGCAAGGAAGTTCACACAGAATAAATACAGTTTGTACAGGTATTCCTAAAACACTGCTGCTTTCTCTATCTGATTTTCATTCCATTCAAGAAAATATTCTGGGCAGGAGAGAAGAGCAAGACATCACTAGGAGACTTCTCCCAGACAGAATCCTCAACTACACCTCGTAAATAAACGTGGTATTTCCAGAAATCTGACATCCCTTGTACCTTCTCAACAAAACACAACTCTGGCTCAGCCCTGAAACCAAATTATGTTTGTTACCATCCTTAATTTTTCTGAATGACTTCAACATATGTCAAGCTTCTACTCTTTTGGGATCATAAATTAGGTGGTATTTTAAATCTCCCTAGGATAACCTATGTGCCTTTCTTGTATCAAATAGTCACTTCAAATAGATTTTAGTAAAAGCTGGACATTTTGCAGATTTGTGTCACAGAATTTCTGCATTGTGTAAATAATGCAAGACCTTCTATCTTCAGAAATGCAATATTCAAGATTTGCTGGCTTCAATGGCTGGTACCTAGACACAACACACACCCATCCTTTGTATGCTTTCTATTTCCTGCTGTTGTTAAGATGAAAAAAATGCAAGACGTGATTTTCAGTCTCTACATTTCCACTCAAAAATTCCACTTGGGTTTAATTTTCAAAGTGTCCCGCATTAGCTGTTACTGTCCTTTTATATTTATCTTTATATTTATCATTAAGGTTCTGCATATCCAAAGAGAATTAGCATTTCTCAATTTCTCTCCCAGGAAAGATACAGCCTGCCTCTTACACCAGCAGTATCACTTTTGGCACAGTTAGTGAATGAATATTCACAATGATCACAGATATGCCAACTGAATAGGAAGTTCAGTGTCACACTTGACATTATTTTGAATGAGAAGAATATGCACAAAGTCTTTGATTCTTATTATGCTCAGGAAAAAATAGGATTTTTTCTTTTTAAAGTACAGCCAAAAAAATGGACTATGGCTTCTCCTGTGGTTGGGTTTTGTTCACAAATGTTTTCCCTCCAAATAACACCCATCTTCCTGTGTTTACATTTGTATACCAGCAAAAAACACCCACTAAAGAGCTCCAAGCAGCCTTACAAGTGTTCTGGCCTCTTTTTGTGGGGAGGTGGTGGGGGAGCTTAAAGGGGAGCCTGTTTTGTTTGTGTCTGTGTGCACACAAGCATGGAAAAGCTTTTAAACACCACAGATTTGGCTTCTACTACATTGATGCAAAACCCAGTTTAGCTGTTAATTACATTTATACTAAATAGAGGCCATTGGTGATGCTCATCTCATTTAACAAGCTTTCACTCCATCTCCACCATCATCCTGCACAGAATGGCCCTTGCACTGTTATTGCCCAGGTATCTTGGCTGTGCCCCCAACACAACTGCAACATTCTTTGAATTTCTTGAATTTTAATACTGCTTTGGAGATAGTTAAATTCCTGTGATGTTTATCCTTCAGCTGCCAATAAAGTCCCATAACTATTTTTTCCCAACCGAAATATTAATTTTAATATAATTCAGAGTTTATACATCAAAATGGTGATGGGAAAAAAAATCAGAAAAGCTTTACTTGTTTACACAGAAAGTGAATTTAGAGAGTTAGAGAATAAACCTTGGATTTAGGGCCCCTCAAACTCACAGTCATTCCTAAGTTTCACCATCTCCCCCAGTGTGTTTTTAGAAAGTCTCCATCTTTTGATTTCAGTTGTCCTGCTAAACCATAACCATAAAATATGAGTTTTACAATATGCTGTATTTTGTAAACCTTGAAGTAACTTTTGAAAAGCCAAAAAAAAAAACCCAAAAAACTGCAAAACCACCAAAGACATTGTGTTCAAACAACATGGTCAAGTGATTGTTAGAGGTATGAAATTACCATGCAAAAAGTTGAAGTCATGCCCAAACAAGAACAGAACCACCACCTTTGGCACATTCAGCATAAAAACATGATAAAAAGAGCCAAAAATATTTAAGAAACAACTTGCTAAAAGGCATAAGAGCTAAAACCAAATCCTTCCTGAAGAGGCAAAAGCAGGAAGCCTCCCAGCAGCTACAGGGCCAACAGAGGATCCAAGATTCCTTCAAATAACACACAAGCATTGAAAGAAAGCTACAGGAACTTGGAAGTACTTTTAAGTACTTGTGTGGTGACATCTTCCCCCAGCCTGCTTTTTTTTTTTTGATGAGGCAGGTACTGAAAGACACTGAAGCTTCAATTAGAGGATTTTAGAACAAAATTAATAAAAATTCAAGAATAAAGCCTACTGTATTATTAACTGTGGCATTTAAACTAAAGCTTCCTTTTCTAAGGAAGTTTCTACAAAGCTCATCACAGAATAGAACCATTCCCAGCAAAATTGAAATATCTGGTCCTCTAAGAACCTAAAAAAGAAATGAGAAATCTTGAGAAGTCATCCTGAGCTATTAGAACAAATATAACTCTAGCTTATGAAGTCCCCATATCACAAATTGCCAGAAGCCTGGATAATGCAGTGGAGGTGATTTTCCCAGCCCTGCACTCTCCCCTGGAGATGGGCCTCTATCTGAGACAGGCCACCAAACTGTCTGGAGCTCAGCTTGAACCCAATGTGTCCATTCCATGTGGATTTCAATGTGCAGGAGTTTGTACTCTGCCCACTTTGAATTACTGTTCCAAACTCTCCTTTCCCCACACCACAGGTTTTCCCTAACCTGTTCAGTCTCTAGTTGATCATCACTTCCAAGACCCAAAGAGATGAACAATTTCTTAATTATGGAGTGTAAAGAGTTTACAAAACCTGACCTTCCAAATGGCTTGTAGGAAACTGATGCCAAGAATATCCCTTTTCATTATTGAATATAGAGCCTGATATAACAAACTCTCAAGGCTTCAATTTCTATTCATAGTGATCACTAAAAAGAAGTTTAAAAGTGTAAACCAGCACAAAAGAAAAACCTTCTATTTCCCAAAGAATTATTCAGCTAAAATTATTTGGTTTAACACACACTAATACCAAATAATTTTAAGGATACTTTTGATAAATTTTAAGGGAATTAGAGTTAAACTTTTTATTCAAGATTTTTTTTTTAATTCCAAATGTGATTTGATGAGTCAGCTATTCTCTGAAGTCATGTAACAATAAACATTAAACATTACTCAATGCCCACAGCAACCACTGTCTAATTTTATTCTTTTTTTTCTTCTCCCCACAAAACGGAAAAAATTCCCTGTAGAAACTATTAGATCTGTGCCAAATTCATGACTCAAAGAAAAATTAAAATAAATAGACATGTGAAATTAAAACAACAAAATGCTGTATTGTGAAAACCACAGAAATTTAAACTGATTGTAGGTTTCTCTTATGCACATCTTTTAAATACATTTACCAACAGGTGTAAAGGTCTGAATTAAAATGAAACATAAAATGAATGTGAATGTACACAGTTTTCATTTATACATAACATGCAAGTTGCATTTGTTGCTGATTTTTTTAGAAAAAAAAGTTAACATAAAACCCATTTGGAAACCTACAAGAGGGGGTACAATCACTATTACAAATACAGTCTAGTCTGGGTTTAGTTACACCAAGGGACAGTGGTGATATTCTGTTAAGAAGCACTGTTCATCTTGGAGCTTTCTAAATCAAGGCATCTTCTAGAATTTAGTACATTTATTTTCTAAATATTTAACAATGATGTATCTTAATGCATTATTCTCTTCCTTGGCCATGGCAGTTTCACCTGAATATTTGCAGATGTTTATGCCCCTATTCCCATCTCTTGTTGAGATCCAGCCAAGCTCTAAGTTCCATTCTTTCAACTTTTCCTACAACTTAATTTTCCATCCCTTTACTCCTTAATTAAATTCATGGTTCACATCGTTGGATGTTCATATTTTAAACAAGAGTCAGGCATCAATACATTTTAGAACTGCACTAAACATAAAGTACATTATAAAATAAAACATTATGAGCTTCTGAAATGGAAAAAAGAATGGTATTGATTACAGAGGAGTTCTCACTTCCTGTAAACATTTCTATCTCACTCTCTCTCACAGACATACACATACTTTAAAGGAAAACCAGAAACAAGAGTTTAATTAAACACCACTAGTCTGAATTTCCAATCCATGAATGAACAGATGGCCACACTTCACAATCCAGCAACAGGCCACTCCAATTAACTGGGACTGGGATCAGGGTAATGTCATGGAAGCTGGAACTTTTGAACCAAACAAATATCCATGTATGTGCACTTGTGACAGTCAAAAATAGTATAACATTGAAGTATTTAGCACTATACAAAAGTGGCACCAGCAAAAAGAGAGGAGGTTAATATTACAGGCCATCACTAAATCTAGTCATCTCCTGGGAGGGCACCAGGATGCTTGTCAGTGCTCACTCAGACTTCAAATCCAGCTGACTTTGCAAAGAACAGTGTTAAAGAACTAAATAAAGTTGTCCACTTCAGCTCTTCCACAAACAATCTCTAATATTGGACTTGTGCTGCACTAATTAATTAGAACATGGTCCCAAATACTTAAATATATTTGGTTACTCAGTAAGCTAAAATCAGTGTAGTGTCCCTAGAGTAAAAATGTCTTCTGACACTCCTGTGTTCAGTAAAACCATCCCCTGAGTAAGCACCAAAAAGGACATCTGCTTTTACTGACATCCAACTTAGGGGTGAACATCTACATCAACTTCCAACAGTGCAGGCAGAGGTGAATACAGGGGAAATCAAAGCAATACAGGATATTCCTGATGCTCTTCAGCCTCTATCAAATTTTAACTCTGCAATCTGTCACCTTGCTCCCCCCTCAATTTTTTTGTAGCAGGACTCCAACTCTGCACTGCCCATGGGATAGAGCTGACATCAATTAAGTCTGAACTCTGCAGGTTTTCTTCACCTCTCCCTACACTGAATGCTGATAACTCTGACCCCTGAGCAATGGGCAATACTATAAATTTTGCAAGCTGACACAAGCACTTATGAAAAAGAGTTACAAGCAGTTTTTCTGATTGAGGCTGTTCATACAACTAGGGGAAAAACAAAGTAAAAGCAACTCCTACAAAACTTCACCTTAAGACTTTTCTGCTCTGCAAGGCATCAAATGAACACAATATTTTCGTGTGTCAAGGACCCTGAGCTTTCCAAAGAGAACAGAAGCTCTCCTAATTCTTACATCACTTTCACAATTGCTGAATAAATATTTCCTGAAACACTTACTCCAGTATTTTGGTTTTGCCTTTTCCCTTTCCTTTCAGAAGGAAAAGAGAGATGAATTAAAAAATGCACTTAAATACTCATCTGAAATAGTAATAAAATATTTTTGAGGAAAAATGCTGCTTGTAGCACTTTTGTATCCAAAGGACCCTCTGATTATGTCAGTCCTTTACACAAGGCTTCCATTCCCAGAGGTATTCTGCATTTAATACAATACTGGGCTAATAAGCACTTCCTCACAGGAGGACAGGTTCCCTAATACTTAACAAATACAGCATACCCTTTCAGTGCAGTACAAAACAGCAGGAAAATTCCCATGGTTGCCAATTAACTAAAAAGGGCAATATAAGCAACCAACAAGAGATCAACTCATGGATTTAAATACATCATTGACACTAATAAATGATACAAATTAAATGAAACAAATAAATAAATGATACAAATTTAGAATATAGTCTGGAAATTATGTTGGTATTTTAAATTTGCAAACTGATTACAGAGGAAGATAGCAACTTCATTAAATATTTATAAAACTAGTAAATACCTGAAGTACTCACAGCAGTGGAATAAGGGTTATGAGCTCCTGTATTTTCAGCCCAGCAGCCACAACCATAAAGAGCTGCCTAAGGAAAGAAGCACATTGTTCATAAATTTTAAGTGTGTGAGATTTTTGCTTTATTCCCTTTCCTTTAAAAAAACTGAAAATACTTAAACAACCTCAAACCAACAACAATAACAAAAAAAAACCCCAAGAAAAATGCTAGTACAAAAGATGAATAAGAATATCATAACCCTATTGTAATTCCACTCCATTTTGCTACATCCTTTTACTATTCTTGAGATCTGAGTGTTTGTCACAGATACAGTATTTTAGCCTAGCTTAACAGAAAATGAGGGTAAAGACACAACCCTGTTCAAATAAAGTCTCTTTCACTCTGCTATTCAAAAAACAAACAAACAAACAAATGTAACTACATTTCAAAAGAAAACTGCTTTTTGGACAGTGGAAAATGTCAACCAAAAATACAGCTGTACAGCAATGGAGTACAAAATTTCTGCTGCAACTCAAAATCCCCTAACAATATAAGGTGAAACATCATAAATATAATAATAATTATATTATTATTATCATCATCATCATTATCATTAAATAGAACTACACATAATTTATAAACATAATCATAATTATATATAACACATCACAAATACCTGGTATGTTCTTTGATTACTTTTGTCACTTTCTCCAATTCACAAGTTCATTTTAAAATTAATTAGGACAGCTTCCCTAAATACTGAGAGAAATCTTTTTTCCAGACTCTAAGCATTTAAGAGACCATTTAAGGACTTATTTAAGCCCAAGGGATTAACTTACTGATATCTCTGTCAAAAGGTAACTACAGAACATCTTCCCTATCACTGTTTTATTACACTGATGGAGGACACTAAAAACACTTGTTATCAATGCAGTGAAAATGCCTTCAGCATTTAACATCAAGGAAGGGAGAACAGAAATTTGCTGTCACAGCTCTTGCTTTACACTACACCTGCTTGTGACACTGAACAATCACTCTCAACAAAAAAATAATCCAAAAAACCAATGTACAATGATCACCTGACCAACTCTTCCAGGATGCTTCAGTGCTAACCCTCCACTGGAGACAGCAGCAGCCACATTTCCTTCTTGGTCAACAACAACTGCACCAACTGTATCCAAGGTTCCTGAGTCATTCTCCTGCAGGACACACAAACAGAAACAAATCCTAGCAAATACAGTGTATTAAAGTCAGATCATACTCCTTAGGAGTGTGCAAGTGAGAGCCCAGCAACCGAATGGATTTGTTATCATGCACTTGTACCCACTGCCAGGAATCTTCCCAAAATGCTGCTCTGCCTCACACAGGACCTTAATAAAACTTCTCCAGTAACAAGAAGGTAATAAACATCTCAGAATTAATCCAATGCTTAGATCACCTGCTTTCACTCACAGAAGTGCCAGAAGTCATTTTTTTCTTAGTGGTTGCCAGTTGTCCACTAAGAAGTGATTCAGCAACTGATGCCACATCAAAAGGCCTTTCCTAAAAGGCCTGAAAAAGCATTTTCAGAGCCTCTCATTTTTGAAGATGTGTGATTTTAAAAAAATGAAATTTAAAAAAAAAAAAAAATCAAAACAACAACAACCAACCCCCCTCTCTCCCCCAAAAAAACCCAAACCAACAAAGCACCACCAGAAAAAACCAAGCAGCTGTTTACCATGTAAAGGGAAAATACTGATATTCTGAGCAAGACAATAAACAGAAGCCTCAAGGAAAAAAATCTCCCCTAGGACAGATTCTTTCTGCCAGACTTGTTCTCAGCTCAGGAATCTTTAGTGAGTAAAGCAATTTTACCCTTTGTTCCTGGAACTAGAGGGTAACTAGAAAAGTGTCCTTACTTCCATGACTTCTGAGGTAGATTTACTTCCCCCAGGAGAAGGGGTCTTCCTTTATATCCTTCCCCCACTCCTTAATGCACCACACTAAGCCCCTCTTAGAGAAGGAACAGTTCTACCCTCTCTGCCTAGGCTTGGCCTAGATTCCCCTCTCTGCAGAACCCAGGGCAAGGCACTCAGACCTCATGCTCCACCACACACAGCATGCAGTGTACAGAAAATAAACCAAATAACAGAATTGATCCATCATCCATCATGTACTCCAGAGATGCACATTGGTGCTGCACAAGCCTCAAGCTTCTTACATAGACTTACCCAGTGAAATAATGCCAAAGGTTACAAAGTTTTTCATATAAATGTGAATTTTCTGGACTAAAATTCAGAGGGAGGAATTAAGGAAAAAAAAAACAAACCACCTAACTATTCAACTTGAGATTATCAAGTTCCCATCATCAATTAAAATTCCCTTGGGCATACTATGTCACTTATCAAGCATGGTTTCTAGTACTGTAATGCTGATGATAGCCTTGCCACACAATTTAAGAGAAAACACTTGGGTTGATCCTGTGTCAGTCTCAAAAGGAAAAATATGCAATACACTGCTACCATGTTCTACAGTACTTTTCAAGCAACTGGAACTCCTAGGCAGGAGTTTCATCCTTGGCTTTCAACCAGAGAAACAGGAAGTTTCTTCCCTGCACCTACACCTAGATCTTCCCTGGCAAGTTCTGCACTCAGATGCTGGCACTCACCATTCTCAATATTAACACAACTGGACAGATGTCCCAACAATAAAGCAGAAAACTGCTTAAAGACAGACAGGGCTGAGAAGCTAGAGACCCACAGTGTCAACTGGTACTGGGAAGAAAGGTAAGTTGAAAAACAGAGGAAGGAAGGATCAGGGAGGGTAGGAAAAGTAGAAACAAAATTAGTTTTGATGATGGGAGCAAAGGGGATAAGAAGACAGTGCCCTTCCAAGTTCTAAAGATGAAAGAAAATTAAGGAACCCTTTTTTAACATCTCATGTGCAAATGTATTTTCCAGCTCCCAGGATTCCCAGACACAGCCTGAGCTAAAACAAACCCAGTTCAAACAATAACACTCACTGGATTGCAAAGCCCTTAACCAGCAGAGCAGGCTGCTCATGGGATGTGCAGATTCTCATCCTTGGAGGTTTCCAAGACCAGAGCAGATAAAGCTCTTCCCAACATGAATTCTCTTATGATTTCTCTGTACAGAAGAACTACTATGATACAGGTGCTGCTATCTGCCTCCTGCCCTCTTTTATCAAAGGAAATTATACCCACAACAAAAAACTTAATTAACAGACAACTACAGATATAAAAATCTAGCCTATCAAAGTTTGTTTAAATGAGGCAACTTCAAGGCTGGACATCTTTCCTAAGGGAAGATTTGCTAAGGGAAAGTTGAGTTGGCCCACACAACCTTCTGAAGGAAATTTCTATCTCTGAAGCAAAGGAATTCTGTATTTTTCTTCTCAGTAATATAGTTTTGGGGCAGGGGGAAACAGGACTGGTTTGTGATAAAATAAAAGTCACTGATGCTGTATTTATCCTTATTCAGCAAACTGAAAACCAGTGATGGTTCTATTCCACATCCAATGGAAAAAATACATTGGCAGCATCTTCTACATACGTGAGCTGTACTGGCAACCCTGATTTCTGGACCAGTAAATAAAGAGCTCAGCACAATTTAACAAAGGAACTTTCTGTACATCTCCCTGTGGCAAAGCATTGTGTGCCTGAAAAGTCACTGCAAGACTGCACCTGCTGAGAAGGCTTTCAGTGTCACACATTTTATCTCTTCACATGAAAAGCAGAGGATCCTGTCAAGCTAGGGTCAGGAAAATAAAAACAAGAATGATAAATACTACAATTCACAAAGTCTAAAATAAGATCAAACTTTATACAGGTCCAATAGGGACTAAACAACACCCAGCTTGCTTGGCCTTACCTTTCCATTTACTTAGATTTATTTAGCTACTTAAATTTTAAAATTTTGCAGGTTCCAAAGGAAACTTGGTGATATCTGTTACCAAATTCTGTATCTGAGTTCAGCTACTAAATTATACTTGTCCACTGCAAATGCAGTTTGGGGGTTTTAACAATGCAGTATTGCAACCTAAATATCATCTATTATGTAGTTAATATTTTGCATGGAAAAAAACTGAAAGTCTGTGTTATAAGTCAGACCTCACATGACTTAATTTGCACCTTGCAACAGGAAAGGAAATGAATTTATTAAACCATGGTCCAAATACTCAGATTTTGCTAAGAACATGCAGACAAAACCAAAAGATGCTCGCTTGCACAAATGCAGAGTTCTACCAAGCATTTTTAAAAGACCCTCCTTCCCTCCTGCACATTAAAAATTTGCAAATATTCATCACTACAAGCCCCTAAGGAAGCAATTAGCAGATTAGGAGGGCTCTACCCAGTGCCCACTGAAAGATTCTACACACAGGGCCTTTTCCCTCTCCACTTGAGATAGTTTTGAAATGCCATGGAAAGTAATTACCACTAAATCTCATCTCTAAGTGACAAAATACAAAATTAATCAGATTGCAGCAACTAACATTCATTCATATGCAATTACCCAACTATCTAAGTATACAAAGCTTGATGAACAATCCCAGCCTTCCCAGTTTAACAGTTGTTTGGTGTGAAAAAAAGAACATTTTGTTTGATCTTCATGTGCAAGATGAGGAAATTATTCCATACTGTATTTCCCCAGATAAAGCCAAAACAACAAAACTTAACTAGAATGGGTGAAAATTATTTAGGTTTCTTTTCCCATATTAAATGGATTTTGAAGCATACTTTTGAAAACTGTAAGGTTTTATAATCAAAGGCCATTTGCAACAAATGTGAGATGGAACATTTATTTCTTTTTTAAGGAAATTTATTTCTTTTTTAAGGAAATTTCCAAACTGCAAGACTAAATAAGACAGAACACTAGGATTGCTATAGTTGACTGCTACACTTACAATTACCTGCACATAGACAAAAATATTTTCTAAATATGTTCAGTCTTAATACAGTAACAGAAGCACATGGAACTGTTGATTCCATGCCTATAATTAAAACTGGTGGATACATATGTCAGTACCTATGCTGAACTAGATAAAAACCAAGGCAGTTTTAATAAAACTCAACCTAAATAATGTTATTTATAGAATTAAATAACTAGGCTATAAAATAGTAACTTACAAACACCAATCTGTTCCAAAAAAATAATGTGCACTAGGGGTTCTTAGTGTCACTTCTCAAACCAAGAAAAGAACAACTTTTTACAGATATGCTGAGATCACTTGTAAAAGATTGTAACACCAAAAGACAAAGTAAAATTAGAGCTTCTAGCCAAACTCTGCTAAGCTATTTTCAACAACAATTTCCTCTGGTAAAAGACAGACTAACAGTAAGCACACAAATATTTACTCCTGATATTTACTGGTGCTTGAGGGGAGAATTTGAGAATGGCATCTGGCTGAATGAACTTAATATAGACACCCCCCATGAGAATGTTTAGTTAATTTTTGTCTGTGAATTTTTTCTTAGCTATGTAAATCAGTAAGAGTCTGCAACTTGAAAAAGACAAAATTGTTACACTTTCAAAATTTGGTGAAGTTATTAATGGATCTTCCTGAATGCAAATAGATAACCCTCTGCAAATGCTACAATGGGTGAACCAAGAAAAAACCAGAAAAAAAACTCCATTTATCAGGAAATAAAACTCCTTTAGTAAATTACACTGCCAAGTTTTTCCATACAAAATTTGACAAATTTAAACAGCCTCATTCTTTTTAAGATTGGTATCATCACATTTTTATTGAAAACTAATTTTAAAACCTCTATTTTCCTTTTTAGCTGGCGATATTTATCAGTAGCACAAACTTCCAAGTAATTTCAGTCTGTTTTGGTCCCAATGCTGTCTCTTCACACTGGCCTATTAGTTCTGATCCCATTCAACTCCACCTTTGTTAACATCCTTTCTACCTTGCTCTCCCCACAGCCTGCAGCACTGACAGAGGCACACAGGCTCAGCTGCAGCACAGAGTTGAAGTGGGTGAGTCAAACCAGATAATAAAACAGCTCTGAAATCCTACTGGAAGGAATGGTCTGCAGCTCCAGAGAAGCACAGCTGATAAAAAAGTTTCAGGAGTATTTATCAATTAAAATAACTTTGACAAGATTAATTTCTAATTACTAATTACTCAAGTATTTAAATGGTTTCAAACCAGTTATTTTACAACCTTTTATGAGAGCACAGCTTTGACAGTGTGAGTTTTAGGGCAACAAATCACATGCCTCATCCTTGCTAAATGACCTTTTCTACTAGTTTGGGAAGATATATTCTACTTTTTTTTTTTCTTTTAGAATTTGATTTTTTTATTTCTATTTCATTTGGAAAAACTACTTTGAAAACCTTATTTCCTGTAAGGCTGCAATTATCCTACTCTCTGTGGCTAGCACGAGAATTCCATATTGAGAGCAGGGGTTGGTTTTCATCCCTGTGCCCAGACAGCTGACAAAACCAGCATGTTGTTTCTGGATTACTCACCAGGGACAAGAGCTCTACCTGATCACCTCCTTTACCTGCCACCAGTGGCCTTTGGGAATCTCCCACAAGCTCTGCACAGGACTCTGGAGCCCTTGAAATTTCAAACTGCAGGTGGGTAAGCTCATGCATTGGCATATGTTTCAAGCATTGACTTGCCCCTTATTACATGAACAGCAACACTGCACAGGGACCCCTCCTCTCCCCAGGTTCACTTTCACAAGGAGGTAACTGAAATCCTGTGAACAGGAAAAGTTACAAAATGAACAACTAACTTCCACGGATCCCCCCGATCCTTCATTTCTTCACAAGTCTTAGCTCCTTGAAAAAATAAAAATGATTTCCCTGCTAGAGAAAACATCTTATCTAAGAACAGAGATGCAAATTGCCTAATTTATCACTGTTTGTCTTTGCAGACTACAGAGAATACACTTCTGTTAACAATTCTCTGGGATTTATACCTTATTCATATCAATATATGTAACTAGGCAGTGGTCAGACAGCTCAGCAAAGCAAAGAGCAATGGCCAATCCAAAGGCCCACAGGCCCCACACAAAGCACAGGCATTTAATTTAATGACCCATACTTTGATACTCAACATTAAACACAAACACTGTGAATGGCATTCTCACAGGTTACCAAAGCTCTGCATTTCAACTAAGAATGAGGGGAACAGAGGGAATCCCTGGTAGTTTTGTAGCACAGGTAATATGGGCCAGGTCAATGCCAGATGCATGCACAGATGCACATGTTTACCTACCTGATATTTCAAATTTCACCAATTCCAGTTCCATAATGCAGTGTGCTCAGGAGACATTAAAAAGTGGGAAACAGTGACAGAGATCCCAAGCTAAAGAAAATGTTTTGGTAAATAATTATCTGTTTGTATTTACATTTGTCATATTTCCAGCTCAAAATGAGCAAAATATTTTTCTTAGCACAAACAAGATATAAAGTGATGGTTTGGTTTTCAAATAGCAAGGCAGAAAGTTTTAACTGCACAAAGTTTTCCTTATATCATCTAAACATTAAGATGGGCAAGGAGAACAGGCTTCTGAGGCTACATCAGTCTTATAAGACATGAAGTTTATTAGCAGTCAGCTGTAAGTTTAGGACAACACAAGAATTTGAAACAGGAGCTAACCTTTTCATTTGATTGTCTTCTTTTCTTTAGTTGAATGAGATCTGTTTCCACCTTTTCGGCCAACTCCAGCTTCCTCTTGTTCCTCTTAAAAGCTGCTAAACTAAACCCTATAAAAATAGTTCAAAAGCATGTAACTAAGTAAAATTTACTTATTTGAAGCAAATATTGATAAGTTGACATTTTGAAGGACACATCCCCCACTTCTTTACTGATGCAAAAAGCATCAATAAAAAGCCAAAAACTAAGTTCCAGTACAAGTTGTTCACATCTTTTCCTAAACCTAAAAGTTCTACTATTGTTCAGCAACGGTGATGAGTAAAATATCTGGTAGAAACACAGCATGAACACATGGAAGCTGGTCTAAATATCTTTGGCAATGAAGCAGCACTGCACAGAAGAGAACAGAATAAGTAGCTTGTGTTAAAATTGTTTTTGACTGCTGACAAGTAAATAGATACCATGTGAGCTCATTCTGATAGCCATAAAATTAGGTTACTATTTTATTACCTTAATCACATATCTGTATGTTTACCCATATATTTAAAGCCACACACAAGTCTAGCAGTAGTTTATGCTCCATAATCCAACACAGTCTAAAGACCACCTAGGTCTCAAGAAGACAAACATCTACTTTCCACATCTAAGCCCTACATTAAGAAAGGAAGTGCTCTCTAAAGTGGACTAAAAAATAAAATTGTTATGCTTAAGAGACCAAAATGACATGTTCCCATTTTAGAAGTTTCAGGTCATGAACAAATTGCAGATATTGACATATTTAGTTTAAATTAGTTTTGACTCAATATCATCCCCAGGCTGTTTTAACATCCTCTGTAAAATGTAAAGAGGTGGGGAAAAAATGTCTTTTGTCACTTGTTTAACCACACCAAATCAAGCTATTGGGAGAACAGAGCAATTTGAACCTTTTACTTATACTTTCAATGGAAACTAAAAAGCACAGGTTTTGCTATAAACTTCAAAAAATGTCATTTTAAATGACATTCTGAACCTAGTTACATCACTATTATTCAGAAGACTGGAACAGCTACATGAAGTCTAGTAATAAACCCCATATTACAGAGCAAATGGAACCCAAAGCTTTCATTTACAATTCTCACAAAGTACACAGACAGTGAGCATTTTACTTTGAGACTTCTCCACACAGGTGTCAAATTCACCTAGTGAACTCTCTTTTAATCATGTTTTTAAGTATACAAGCTGGTTCTTAATGTACACACACTTAGTTGTAGTTAGTTCAAGTACATACTTCAAAAAGTAGTGAGAAAGCTGGCATTTCTCCCCAAAAACCTAATGAATACCAGTTCTTTAAAAATGTAAACCCATATTAATGAGCTATCACCAAGAAAGGAATTCATTCTACTATTCAGAGCTGATTAATGCAGCTACTTAGGACAACACATTTCTATGTCTGAAATGAAGATGAAGAGGTAAAACCTGAATACTTGATAAGAAGGAGCAGACAAAGAATCATTTTAGTCAAGTATCAATTGTCAGTGGGGAGAAACAAACTAAAAATCTCTCACAGATAATGAACTTTGTAAACAGAAGTGCCCCAAAATAAACTAAGCTAGCACATTGTTCTTAAGAGAATTTTTAAACAGGAGAACTTTCAAGTTGACACAAGTTCACCAAGCTCAGCAAACACCTATGGGCAGAGCCTTATGGGGTGAGTAAGAATGGTGTTGGCCTTGGTATTCCTCAAAAGCAGGATAAATATGCCTAAGCCTGTCACCTGCTGCTGGAAAAATATGGACCTAGAGAAACAAAAAGGTGCAGGAGCCCACACATGCAACCCTGAACAGGTTCCTTGTACTTCAGAGCCCAATGCCAGTAGTGTCCTGAAACCTTCTGCAGTATTTGCATGTTCACCAGCTCAAACACATGCACCAAGATCACATCAAATGCACAGAACACATGGACCGGCTCTGAGCTGCCCTGCCAGCTGCACAGAGTGCTGCTATATGGCCTCTCAGCATCTCCACTCCACCTGCACCTTGGCAGCATATTTATCCTTCCATTTTTCCACAACACACAATTCTCCAAGCTTTAGAGATGTTTCCTTCACTTAAGACCACAATCCCTAGCTAAGCAACTAATTTTCAGAGGTTACCCTGGTCTTTAAGATAGTTTGTCTTTTCAAAACAGGAAAAAAACCTGAAGACTTACTCTGAACGACCTGCTAACAGTAACTTCTTATCTGCATTGTTAATTCAAAGTGCTATCACTAAGTTGAGAAATATGGGGTAGAAAAAAACATCATTATGAGCAAAGTACAGATCTCTTGGGCCATGTCAGACAGACAGATGAAAACACCTTTCTAGCAGCATTTAATGATGTAGGTTGGAAGGGATATTAGGAAGTTGTGGAGATCCAACCTCCAAAAAAACCCAAATCCAATTTAAAAGGATTTGTCAGATTCTGAGTATTTTCAACAATGCAGATTTCACAACTCTAGGCCTCTGCATCAATATTTGGTCACCCTCAGGTTTAAATAAATAAGGTATTAATTCATACTTTTCAGTCTTGTTCCCTTTACCACGAAACATCATACCTTTCATAGCTGTGAGGGAAAGTCAGTCTAGTCACACATCCCCTAGAAGGAAAATTCTTGTGCTCAGGCTACATTGAACTTCAGAATAGTTATTAGGATTAACTTTCAGATGAAAGGTGAACATTTTGTTTTAGCAAGGACTTATAAATAACAGCCTTTCATTATTTAAGGAAAATAATTACTACCAGTAATTATCAATTCCTCTTTATAGGATAAGCCAGGTAATACCTCCAAAGTGACCAAATTACCATGAATTAAAGGACCAGGTTACAACTCAAAACCTGGCAATTTTTTCCACTGATAGTTTTATGTCCAACTTCAGTTTAAAAAAAAAGTCTTGACTCTTACTTGAATCTTAAATTTGTTTTTTTTCTCCCCAGAATAAGGGAATAAAGACTAAAGCGAGTGACAGGCTGCCTGCCCTCAGTTTATTCCTGTCTTTGTGATGTGCTATCTCTCACTATAAATGCCATTAAAATTAACCACTGTAAAGGTGGCTATAAATGTAAAACCTCTATAAATGCCATTAAAATTAACAGTACTCTCATTGCTTCATCTTGGTCTACTAGTGACAAAAGAAACCGAGGAACACAAGTGAGCTCCAAACTACACACATGAAAGATGAAACTAGAGTTTCCTGGAAACACCCTCTAAGTTTGGTCCTTGACAAAGAACATGCTAAAACATCAAATTAAAACATTCCATGAACTAAAATACAATCCAGGATTCAAACATGCTTGTTTAATAACACACACACAACACGGAAAAACAACCCACGGAAAATTTGTTTTGCAAATAAGTGCTACAGACAGAAAGAAAACACCTATACACAATCTGAGTTTGTAACTCACATTAAATCTAAAACAAAACCTCAACTTTGTGGTGCAAGGACACTACAAAATTTCACTTGTCCCTAATGACAGTATAAAAACCACTCTCACCTTCTCCAACCAGACAGTGCATTCCAAGCTTGAGAAAAGGAAAGGGTCACAACACAGTGATGAAGACAGGCATGTTTTCCTAAAACAAATGCAATATAGCTACATCAGCCTGATGTTGCCTGGGTCAAGGAGGGAGAGAAGAGCAAGAGAAGCAAAGCTCACTGACTGGGGAGAAAGCTAGGAAGAGGGGTAAGGAAGCCGATGGAATTTTAGATTGAAAAAGTTTTGGATCACAGCCCAGTGGTACTGTTGTTGAAATCTATGGCAAGATTTTGCTCAAGAACTTAAAAGTTTAGATATGATTCAAGAAAGTACTTTCAGATAAAATCTCTGGCAATTATTACCCTATTCAGGAACAGCATGTGCACTCCATCCTTAGAAGAATTGAGTCTTGACAGTACAACCAGCCCATCTCTTCTGCTCCCTTATTTATGCACCTACTGGCTAATAAATACAACTGCCTCTGAGCTGCTGGGAGAGGAAGAAAAAAAAAAGAAAAAAAGCCCCACAGCTTTACAAAATTACTGTTCTTGTTTAGAAGTAACTTTCTCAGGCCTCATCCAGACTAAAGACTCAAAGAGTGACAACCACAGCACACCAGAACCGAAGTATCATAAATAAATCCAACCTCATTTACAGTATTTACCACACATCCCTGCCTCTTCTGGAGCATATACACTCTTCAAGGACCTGGAAGCACCTTCCTAATCATCCATATTCTCCCTTCAGCCCCCAAGATACCAACATGAGCAGCCCACATGGACTCTGCAATCTGGTGCAACTGTGCCAGACAGGGGAAGCTCTGGTGGAATATTTGGTGACAGCAGAGCTGAGACAAATGTAGGGGTTTGCACGGGACAAGGTTCAGTGGCTGAGCACAGAACAGGTGGAAGAAGCTCCTGCTCAACACCACTTGCCTGCAGGAGAGGTTGGCATTAGTGGATGTGGTATCAGAACATGCACTTGATAATATTTATCTGTAAATGCAGATGAAAAGTCTGACAGGCTCATCCTGTTCAAAGCTAAGACTGCTGTGGATGTTCAAAAGGGTCTGATGTTCCTGGATAGCCTGCTGAGAAAAGGCCACAAGATCTCACAAATTACATAATTAATTAGCCCAAGATTCATCTCCTAAACTATTACTGCTATACAATAAATACACCCTTTTTACATGCTTTTTTCATCATTATCACACCTAACAAGGAGATGAGAAAGTAATTTTCAGCAAGCAGGTCAGTGGAAGAGATCATTAGTCTCTGACTTATGATGAAGAGATTCATCTGTGCCACTTGTTTGCCATAAAACTTTCACATCCTTTACTCATCTCCTGTACTCTGATCATCCCCTTAACTCCTTTAACCATTATACTATGTACAAATGAAAATTTCATCAAAAATCTTGACAGTTCTATTAGATAATGACACAATGAGTAAGTAAATGAAACACAACTGTATTCCCCACTCCACACAGCTCTTCAGAAGTTTTTCTCAGTCACTTTTCAGAGCCCATTAGAAATGATTCAGAGAGCACAGGCATATGAAAAGCAGACTTGTCCTATACAGGGAGTCCTTAAACTACTGAATTGTAACTGACTTAAATACAACACTATGACACCTTTCCATCTGTTAATAAATGGTACAACTGATACATAGCTACTTGTTAATTCTAGCCCCATGTAACTTAAACAGGCCTGCAGATGACAGGCTGTTTATTAGAATACACTGTGAATTTCTTGCCCAAAGCTAATACAAAACATTTTTACTACAAAATCCATGTTTTCTTAAAATCCCCATGCTTTTAAAGCCACGTATATTCACTTATTTATTTTCAGCAAGATTGATAATTTGGAAAATGGCTATGTGAACAACTGTATTTTCAAACAGAGGAAAGAAATAGAAATTTTTAGCACCACTAAAAGACAAATCAAGTTCAGGACAATATTCAAACTTTCCAGGTTACAGTGGTGGAACAGCAAGCTGGGAACACAAACCCCAAATATCAACTTTCAATCACACATATTACAAATTATTATGCAACTAAATAATACACAACCTATAAGTGTTCAGCAATCCTTGTTTTAAATCAAACTATAAATTGAAAACACTACAAAAACTCCAAGAATATTTTAAAATCTTTGAAGTAGAGATAGAGCTCTGACCAATCATATAGCACCCCCTGGCAGACAATGCTTAGAGTGAGCTGGCAGAAGCTTTCTGCAATTTATCTTTCTATTCCATATTAAAAGAGAATGTAACTATTGGAGAAGAGAATTAAAAAGGAATATACTAACAAATTAGTTAACCCACAGGAATTCAAATGATCTTGTGAAGAATTCTGTTGAGCAGCTGCTAAACTAAATGACACAAATTAAAACAGAAAGATGAAAATTATTTTCTTTTTAACAAAGCTACTTTAAATGACAGATTAACACCACTTAGGCTTGTGTTGGGACTAAAGACTACTAGAGATGGCTTCCATGTTGCCATACTTTGACAGAAACAGCAAAATGAATGGGAGTGAAAAGACACTTAAAAGCATATTAAAAAAATAACCTCTCAGAGCACTACTCTAGTGTAGTGTAGATCTGTTCTTTACAACACAAACTCAGGGTAAACTGCTGCTGGACACAGCATTTCTTACTGCTTCCTGCAAGAAATCTTGTTTTTCATCAAGCAGCCTTTCCTGAGCCTGGAAGATTTTCATTCAAAGTGTCTCTGGGCACTTTGGCCGAACCTTTTTCCTGGGTAACTTACAGCCATTCTCCTGGCACTCAGCTGTTCAGATTTCAGAACAAAAAGTGACCCTACAATACTGTCTCCAAATCCAGGGAAGATTTACATCATGTATTCAAATTAACCAAATGCCCCGAACCCTTGAGCTTCCCTCCAAATCTTCCATCCTCCCCTTAAAAACCAAACACGGTCTGAGCCACTGCCTGGAATTCATAGCACAGTTCCAGCAATACAGCAAGTGTTTTTCTTAATACAACAATGATGAAGTAATGAGAAAACTGGGAGTGAGATTTGGGGTTTTGGAGGAGAGGCAGGCAATACTGGTGGTCAGGGAGACAGTGTCACTAGAAATAGCACAGCCAGTACCACACTCATCCAGAAAAGACTCTCCCTCATTAAAGAATCCAAACAGCCATAGGATAAACAGGAATTTCCTTGCATGCACACAGTTAGTTTAAAAAAAAGTAACAAAGTACAAGTAAAGAAATGGTCTGTTACAAGTAGAATTTCAAACCAATCCACAGCAGCCCCGAGTCTGATGAACAAGATGTGATTTTAGTGATAACACAAAGTTATTCAAGGTAATCTGAGAATTTGACTGAAGGAATTCTGAGTAGGATTCTGACAATGAAGTAGCAGCTTTTATTCAGCAAGTCTCAAAAATAATGACAATAAGGTAACTCATAGTTGTAAAGGTTTTTGCAGGTGCTGGAAACTAGTATGGGTTCAAAAGGAAACAAAAATTTCATGTCAAATGCCACTGTTTACTTTCCAAGTCCAGAATTTAGAGTCTGGAATAATATAAGGGATAGGGGAAGTGAAGCAAATACTTGCTCTGTTCTTATATCCTTCCATAAGCATCTTATTTATGGCTACTCTTGAACTGCAGTTCACAAATTAGGTGGATCCACTGCTGCTATTTTTGTTCTTCTATAACATTATTCACTGAGGTGCTTACATTCACTTCCACATTGTCAGAGTCACAAGTTTGCTGCATGAGTACCTTCCTTCTCTTTCCTTTTGAAGACTTAACATTGCAAACAAATGCAAGATGCTGTCTTACACCATGTTATCTTTGTCAAAGATAATTTACATCTATTATAGGCTGAGTTGATAATTTCAGATAAAAGTGTTTTGGCTCTTACTAGTAGAGGCACAGATATTGGCAGTTGAGGATGGACCTCAAATTTATGCTGCATATTTAAAGTGTACTTTTAACATTTTTAAGAGACTCCAATGTACAGTCATTCAGCACTTCTAAACTGTAATTACACCTTAACACCTGGATTACACTGTCAAAGCAGTCTCTATAGCACAGGGCACAAAAGCACTGGGATAAGCCACTAGGGGCTCTGTACTGGCAGCCTCCAGTTTGGGCAAGGATTCATAAATTCAGCTTCTTTGCAGACTGTGGCAATACAGCCAGATCACATTTCAGCTGGTTTTTGTTTTTTTGTTTAAAACCACCCACTCTGTACACTGGAAAGTCACCAGGTTTCTCCAAATGGTAGAAATCCCATTTCCTCACACACTTGACAAACCAAAGACGACAAAGCACGTGAGCCTTGACAAAACCCTGATGTAATTCAACAAGTAACAAGGCTTAGAACATGCTTCCAGTTTGGTGCTTGGATACTTTGATAGTTCTGGAAGAACTATGGAGCATGACCACAAAGCAGATCCTGACCCTTTCTTGGATACTGATCCCAGGGAAGCTCCATCCCTGCAAACAAACCACCCAATCCCCCAGCCCTACTGACAGCAGCTAGAATATCACTCATCTCAGGTGTGAGAAAAAGGAAACAGAGTAAGACAACAAAAGTATATTTTCTGTGTGCAGCACAGATAAGCCAAAACATGCACATAGTTCTCCCTGCCAATATTTACTGCAAGTACACATCTAAATTTGGATTAGAGGTTTTTGGAGGGGATTTCTATTTGTTTTTTGTAAATAAGTTACTAAAAATATTTTCCTGAGGTTTGGCAATTAGTTCAGTTCTTTCTTTTACAGAGCTATTCAGAAGACACATGATGTCTACTTAATTTATTCCCAGTTCTCCATGCACACTTTACCACAGCAATAGTAGCAAGCACAATCAAAAAAGTCTCCCTTTTTTTGAAGATTGGTACATTATTTAACAAAACAGCTGACTTCAGATGAGATCTCTTTGTGGTTGCTTGGAAACAACATTCTATTTGATTGTTTCTTAAGCATATCTAATTTTCCTTTCCATGGTAACATTGGGTAAATATATTTTGGCTTCTTACATGTTACCTGTGAGAGAGTTTCAATTTTTTTTTCACTTGTAACAATCCCATTTTCCAATCCCACTGACCAGAGGTCAGTGAAGTACATTGAAGTACATTTGCAAAGGACTGGGATGGGAATCAGTGTAACATTTTCTGGAACTGATTCTTCAGGTTCTTGTTTTTTTCAAACAAAACAAAACCTCAGATGTACTACCATTAATAACTATACTGCAAAATTAACTTGTCAGTCCTGGTTGTTTCAACTGGTTTAATGCAAATTGTTTTGCTAAATAGAAGTATGCTGAATGTACTGCAGAGATAAAATGCAAGCAGTGGTCTATTGGAGCAGGACTGTGAAAATACATTGGCTGGGATTATTCTTCTGATGTTTCTCCAATGTAAATTCATAGTATGGATTAGGCAAACCAAACTAGAAGTGGTCATCCCTATTTTTAAATTGTGATGTGCATATTTGTCCTGACTTGGGTACACTGTAGCTAGCAAATGTATCATCTGGCAATTAATGTCACAATCAAAACACACTGGTACTAGAAACAGCTGAAATCTGTGCATGCAAACAGAATTAGTCAAGGCACCTTCTTTGAGAAGTATCTCCTGCATGTAAGTAGCAACTGCTTCCCTAAAAAGAAAAAAAAAAAAGAAAAAGGTGGCAACCCTCCTCCCCCCAAAAAAACTTCAAAGCTTTAAGTGGTTTTGCTCTTTTTAGAGCCACAGAAATAAAGGTGTTCTGCTCAACTCAGCACAATAGTTGTTCTGCAGATGCTGTTTTGGACAGCAGCTAGATAGAGCAAAAGTTTCAGTCATGTGGAGCTGAAGATCAAAACCTTCTGTTCAAAATGAAATGTGTCATGAATAAGTGTGAAAATCAGTGTGATCAAATAAAACAGTGCCACTGTTTCTGGGGTTACACTTCAGCACTGAGCATCAACAATTCTGAGCTGCAGTTTCTAGATATTTATCTACATGTAAAATTAGACCCAATAAAAGGCTTAATGGGAGCCCTGGGTTTCAACCTCTGATCTAGGGATGAGTCAGGTATTTGAAGTAGTAGTACTGTTTACTGTAAAATAAACATTCCTAATCTTCTGTGTTCTCCTTCTTTGGGGAATAACTTCTGATTTTTTTCCTGCAGAACCTCAACAGGCAGCACAGGGCATGCTCTCACCTAAAACAAACTACAGACTGGTAGTTAAGGCACTTTCCAAAAGGGAAGGGGGCTGAAGAAGAAAAGGAAGAGAACCACATCCCTCCTTTCCATGGGTAAGTGCACCCATTTTTAGCCTAGCTCATAGATGATGTATCAATATAGCATAATCACCTTTTATTATTTTAAGACAAGAAGCTTTTCTAAGAAACTAGGGTTAATATACAGTATAATCCAAGTCTGTTTTCCAGATTGGGTTATTCTATCAGATTAGGTGAAGTGAAGCCTTAGGTTGGAGAAAAAAAAAAAGGCAAATTACTTTGACAGCCTGTTTAGACAAGAGCAGTTCTGGACAAAGACCCAGACATGGGTGTAACTACACAATCTCAGAGACAAACTGGCACCTGCTGAATTTTAATACACAACTAGCTGGTGCTATCAGGATCCAAGATGGATCACAACTGGAGACTTGTAGCACTGAGCTCTTAAAGAGCCTACATTTTGGTTAAAAAGAAGTCCATCATTGGATTTAGTCCTAGAATCACAGAATCACTTAAATTAGATGTTGCTAAAATGCAGCTAAAGTAATAATTTACAATTTTTTCTATTTAGGTACTTATTAGAAAATTAGTAAACCGAAACAACCCTTATAGACCATAACAGCATAAGCTAGCTGACTGTTAAGAACAATGAAGTGATGTACACCTCAAAAGATGAGGCACCATTTAAAGTTACTCTGTCCTGTTCTTCCTACTGACACCACCAGTTTACTCACTTGTAGCCATGATACCTGGAGGACATGCTGGTATCCCGTGATCAACTGCCCATCTGTAAGCTCCTTCACCAACTAAAAAGCTAGGAGACACAGAAGAGGGAGTTTAAACAAAACCATATAACAAATCCCCCTTTGCTTGCAATTATTTTTTCTATTTGGTTTGGTCAATTTTAAATCATAAGCTGTCTATATTTCACAGGACTGTCTGCTATTAATTACATTTGGCAACCTTACGTAGTTTCATTAAAAGATTATGCAGCTCTGACATTAAATTTATTACTGGACAAAAAAACCAAGTCCTATTAAATTTGAAATTCAATACAAAATCAGCATCAGCTTTCAACTACAGCTAAAACAGGACAGAGCTGTCTCAAATCTTGCTTCAGGATCTTAGCAAGATCCTGAAGACCAAAAACATGGGATGACAAAGGTGAGAATGGTAAGGTATTTCCAGTAAAGCCAGCCAGTGTCAAAGGAATACCAAGCAGCACTTTGAAGAAGAACAACACAAGCTAAAAACTAACTTTATTTGGAAGTATTAAGGTCTATTTCATTGAGTTTTATCAATCTTGTGCAAATGAGACTAGCCCACTAAATTTTAAATATACTTGTAAAAAAACTCCAGCCATCTGAGAAGCTGTTTTCTAGTCAGTACTGAACACTTTACCATAGTGAGACAGTACACACTGCTGTGACAACAAACAAGAGCAAAAAATATACACACACATGGAACTTCTAGGGATAGAAGAAAAAGCAAGCCTCATGTTGTTTCCCCTTAGAGAAATTAATCTTATTGCCAAAAAAAAGGGTATGTAGTAGCTGGAAATTAGACACTTTGATAAAGCTGCTGTGCAACACAATAAAGGACAATGATTTCCAATCTTATTTCAAAAATGGACAATGAAGTTAAGAATAACACAACTGCCTAATGGACACCAGAAGCAAAGACTAAGAATTTTCAGCAAATTGGAAAATGTTTCACTGAAATGCCAGAGTTAAGAGGGTGAGTCTAAAGAAGTTATTCCAGCTACAAAGTAGTCCCTGGGGCCATGCACTTCTGAGAAAACTAGATTGATATAGCAAATTTGTTGGCATTAATGCTGCTAAAAGTCTTCTTAACAGTGCTATATCCAACATCTGCAGCTTTCATTATACAGTACTTTGTGGTGGTATTTTCTCTTTTCTATATGATTTAATCAATCCAAGAGGTATGCCCAGTCTTTTCTTACTAAAGTCTCAAAAAAGGTTGATCTAAATGAGAATTTGAATTGATAAATGCATATTTCTTACCATTGTTAGTGCAGCTTCAGGTAAGAATTGTTCACGTTGCAAGATACTGCAGGATAAGTTATGGGGTACTTTGCAGAACTCAAGCATCTACTGTTAGATAAGTTAGTGCTCAAGAAACAACCTGGCACTGACACATAACATAAAAAACCTTTCAATATTAACATTAAAAAGATATGCAAACTGCAGCCAAACCTAATTTAGTAGTATTCTTCATTTTCTAAAAGAAGGTGGGTTTGGTCTTTATCGAACAACACATTTTTGGGAAGTAAATAGGCACTTCCTTTTCAATAAAATAATTTCCACAGAGAGAAAGGTTAGGTGGGGAAAGCATCAAACTCAACATGGGGAGTTTGATATATGGTAACTCAGGCACAGATCAGTCAGAAATACTGTGTTCTACAAGCAGCTCCACAGCTGCCTTTTTAATACTTAAAACCAGAAAATGTCACTTGTATTTTATGAAGAGTGCAAAAAAGCACCCAAGAGTGTCTCCTAAGTTATGTGATGTGACTTTTAGTTTATTCACATTTCTGTCCTTAATCCTTAGATCCCCTTCCCTCCCAGAACACATAGTTTTAGTTCCAAAGAGTCTTTAAATGAGAGCAGAAAACTAATTGAGGCTCCATATCACCACAGAGATCATTCATCTTTTTTGAACTGTTCAGTTTGGATCTTTAAAGGACACTGTAATCAGAGAATAGTTAAAATAAACTGTTTACAAGATGAATAGCATCAGGATCTCAATGCTTTGTTGTCTGCACATAAAAACAAAATTACCACTAAGCTTGATTTACTGGGGAAGAGGGAAGAGGGAATAAAGCCAGTGCACTATAGAAAGCAGTCAAAACTACCCCAAGTTTCAAAAGCCTTCAGGCTAATTCAAAATACAATTTTCCAAAGGCAGGGGGAAAACAAATACATAAACAAAGGATGGATGAGTTTATTCTCTGCTACTCTGAAAGCTGGGTCTGCACCAACAGGACAAAGATGTTTCTTGCAAATATAGCAGACAGAGTACTCTGGAATTCTTACAGGCTCAGAACACAGAAGATGAAAACACCCTCCCAGCAAGGAGGTGCTGCTCAGATGTGCTTTCCAGTTCCAGGCACACGAGGCCACATTAATAGAAAATCTAAGTAAAGGCCCCTAAAATGGTCTTTTTAGGCAACTTTCTCCAAGAACATGATTATACTGGTGCTGAATACTCCAAATAGGGCCATTTAATATGGGCTGTAGGGAAACAGGCTGCTTCAAGCTAAACAGAAGTGTCAGAAGCTTTGGGTCATGGTCAAGGTGATCTGCATGGTAATAAATACACTTTATAACATTTTACCATAAAATGTAGCAATCACTCTGAAATCAGTGTTACAAAGAAGAAATTGTGCTAAAGAAACACAGAGCAGGGATAAAAGGTGGTGTGTTTTCATTCCCTCTGGGAACTCTAGGCACTGCCCGACTGGTTACACAATGTTTGTATCCTGCACATAACAGTGCAAAGCTGTGCAGCAATTACAAATCTCTGCATATCCCAAGGAGGGGGGAAACCTAAGAAGGAATTCTTTCACATATAGTTATTATTGAGAAAGGGATAAGGACATGGGCTTAATGTCAGTACTATTAAGGAGTTCTAAGAATGGAGACATTCAAGTGCATTTGGGCTGTCCTGCAAATCTTACCAAATCTTACATTTAAGGGGAGACAGATGTAAAGAAGCCTGTTTCCTTAGGTCAAGGTTTCACAGTAGGAAACAGAAAATCTTCAAGCTTATTACTACAAAACATTCTAATCCATTACTCTGTGCTCAAACACCACTTCCAAAGGTTCATCTAGTTTGTACCCATGCAATTACAAAAGTACTTTCTTTTGTAAAAGTTATACAAGGAACAGGAATATCTTACAGGAGATTATGCAATATTTACTGTTCCTTCATTATTATTTTCTGTTCCTTCATCAGAGAAAATCCTGACAATACCAACATGAATAAAGTATGACAGAAAGATGTCAGGACCTAAGAGGTTTCAACAACTGCACCATGCATTCAGGGTTTCTCTAAACGTTTCAAATTCTATTTGGATAGTGGGATTCTGTGTTTTAAATAACACAAGAGACTGATCCAGAAGGACACACTCTACAGAGCAATTTACAGCACGTTAGATACATCAGTTCAGACACTTGATCCCTCCATCACAATAAGCTTATAATCTCTGAATAACTTAATTCATACTCATTGAAACTTATTCTATGGAAAATCAGAAATATACCATTTTGAAATGGTTTTGAACTGCCACTATGAAAATGTATTTACAGGGATAAACAGGCCAAGAAAACCATCTCCACTCTTCTTTTCTAGTGAAAGAACTCCCTAATGCCACTTTTACTAACCTCACACCTCCTGAATTTTTCCTGTTTGGTCATGTGCCAAGCATTTTTGGCAGAAAACATTAAGCTAGCTTAGATCATATAGAAACAGTTTCTACCATAGGCTTCTTTAAGCAGGTTCTTAGGCCAAGCAGTATCTGGAAAATTCTCCAATACACTACGTGCCAATGAGAACCAAGAGGAAAATCGTGTATCTTTACAATTAAAAATCACTTCCTAGGAATGCCAAAATATTGCTAATCTCTTGTCATTTGACTCTAAGTATTCCCAGCTTTGGCAGGAATATATTTCAGTCCCAAAACAATGTGTCATGCCAACCCTAGCCAGAAAGGCAAGACAGGAAATCCTCCATTCCATCACCTTTAATGCACATGAACTTTATCATTCTGACCTTGGCATACCCTGAGTGTATAGAAGCATCCACCACAGCAAACCCAAAGCACAACCCATCATATCCCACTAGTATAGATTGTTTCCAGTGTAAAAAAATTGCCTTAATAAGATGTGCCTTCAAAACCCAGAAGGGGGAAAAGAGGAAATGAAAATATTTATCAGGTAACCCAAGTGCACAACATTTGCACAATAAATTGCATGCCTTGGTTCCAAAGACAGCTCATCTCTCACCCCGAGATTTGAGCTACCCTGCCTTTGAAAGCATCTGCTAGTCTTGCACAGTCCTCAAAAGATTTAGTCTTGCCCTTGGGGGCAAGAGGATATAGTTCCTTTTCCACTCAGTATTTTTAAAATAATAGCACCATAAACTAGGTCATTAAGTCACAGCATAATATCCAAGTGCTCTTCCTTACAATAATTCTATAGAACACTGATGATACAAGTAAAACAATCCCAAGTGCTTGCTCCTGTAGCTGACTGCAGCAATACTTCTAGAACACCAAAAAAACACATTTCCCACACATTTCACATTCTAATGTAGCTCAGCAAAGCCTCATTTTCTCCTGACAGCTAAAGAAATGAGCAGCTAACAGCTATTGAATATAAAGTTCCTATTCTTTAGTAAACCTCTCCACAATTACTCTGTTCTTTATCCATTAAAGAAAAGTGTTTTAAATGCAAAATTTGCCTGTTGATTTCAAGGTGGCTTTTTTTGATCTATGAACTTTTTTTTGCACATGACAGAACACTGAGATCCTCACTGTTTAAATTGGAATACCACACCACCCACCTACAGGCTACTTGGCTAACTTTACAGACCACTACAGTCAGGAAAGTAAAATTTGTACATCTAATACATACATCTTTTTAAACTACATAAATGATGGTTTAATACTTAATACTGACCACTAGTTGGCAAAGGACAGCAAATTCTGCCACAGGTATGATAAGTGATGATAACATTCAATTAATATCAATAATTATTTGAGTTCTCTACCTGTCAATTTAAACTGCTAATGAAAATAAGGTGGTTTTAAGAGCAATCAACTCTGACACATTTCTTGGATTCTTTCTAAAGTGAGGCAATAAATTTGGAATTATTCTGTGTTTAATACTTACCTCTTCCATTTAAGTTTTATATCCATCTTAATGAGGGACTGTTTGCTTTCATTTTTGTTGTAAATACTATTAAATTTATCTTTAAAATAAGAGGAAGTTACTAAATGCTGCACATTTCAACACAGCCACAAAGGCAGTAAAATAGGATATTTTTTATATGCTTATTAAAAACTGTTGCTTTTTGTTAAAGGTAGACAGAGGCAAAGGCAGTAGAATTTCATTTAATCTTGATGTTTTGGGGGATTCTTCAAAAGGCTACAGTAACAAACATAAGAATTAAGTATGACAACTGGAAATAACCAGACAGAAACTATCACAAAATGATGTTGCCATCTATATCTAATACTTCCTTCCACTGAGTGCATAAGAAGTTTCAAGATGAGAGAACAAAGCTTGTCTTACTTTTTAAAGACACACTATCACTGGTATGTAAAACAGCACCAGCCTTCCTGGGTGGGATAAAACCTTCAAATATTGCATCCATGCAGTAGAGATGAAAGACCAAAGGAAAGTCAAGCAGAACAAAGCAATTACCAAGGTGGAATTCTGCCAGCAGAGAGTTTCCCCTTCTGCCCTTCACACAACAATCTATTTGCAACCGAAACTGGATTCTTGATTCCTAAAAAAGAAAAATTAGCAAAAAATGGGAACAAAACATTAAAATACTTTCCCTCATAGCACTATAGAGTTCATTTTGGCAATGGAACTCAGATTCCTTTAATTTCCAAGGGTTTGTCAAGTAATTATGAGACACCTTATGTTTCAATGTAGTAACAACATTTTCAGTTTTCCCTTCACATGCTGTTGGTAGTGACAAAGCTTCCAGTCAACACCTCCCCCATTTTTTTTAAAAGAAAGAAAAAACCATATTGAAATAGGAGGAGTGATCTCCTAGCATAGAAATCTCATGTAAAATTTATTGCAGCTAAGAGTCAAAGATGTTTATGAACATTAATTTTCCTAGGTGGAATTTTCATTTGGATCTATCTGGCCAGAACAGAAACTACAGAACTCAGGCTTAGCTGTCTCTCACTCTCAATTTCCTCCTTCCCCATGGTTGGAAGGATACATTTTGTAACAAACAAGGCTTGAAACATTTAATTTTACTATTTATTTTAGATTTAGATCTACATGAGGAAGCTATTACCACAGTTTAGAACTATTCTAGGATAAAGAACAAAGTTTGAAATCTTGTCAGAAAAGCTATTCAATAGTAACAGCTAAGGCTGTTCATATACTTAGAATGAAACCTCAACAATCCCTGTTTGGGACTTTATATCTATATTTGTTTTATACTGAAAGCTAAAATGAGAAAAAAGAGAGAAACACATTAGTTCTCACATTAAATAAGTCCCATATGCAAATAAATTGCCTGAGCACAAAAACAAATAAAAAGTCTAATTTAAATACTTGCAACACTTTTTAACCACTGAATTTTATTACAAAATTATCATTCCTCAAATTCATCTCAGCAAACTGAGTCCTACTGTGAATGCTGTGTGGTATCACACAATTGTGCTATGTCAAAGGATTATCAGTGAACTAATAAGACAACACGTTACACAAAGAAATTAACACAAACCAGCATTTCAGGGAGCAGGAATGCCTCCCCCTTTTTGAAAGGAGCAGAATTTATTTAAACACAGCAGAATTTACAATGTGTCCCCCCTTCAAATCAGTAACAAAACCCCCAAAATCTTTGCACTTAAATCAGCAGTTAGCTTTAGAATACATAATTAACATACCACTCAGTGCTCCAACAGCTCCAAAATTCAATGACTTTCCATCCATTATACTGGCATCACATTCTATCTCACCCAGAAGGTTTAGGTTAGATCCCAGTCCTGCATTTGTAAAAGGAGAATCCTAAAAATAAAAATAGAACACTATAAGGCCACATCCATAAGAGACTAGACCCAAACCTCTGTGTAACTGATCTGATGGCACTGATCTTGGTGCAATGCATTTTCTTATTTTAGTAGTTCAATCTTCCATCACAAAAACAAGGGCAATTGGAACAGAGCATGTAAAATCACTACCATGGACAGCTTTCACCTCTGTAGGGTGTGATATATCTCAAATGTAATAATGCACTAATATAAAAACCAATCACCTAACAATTAAAGATGATCATTTCTGTGCAAGCAAAAGCCTTACAAAACAAGTGAAAATCTCTCCCTCCCCCAAAGTACACACTTTGCTTGGTCCTTAACCCATCAAGTAACACTTAAATAACATCTTATAATCACTGCACAGACCAGACTACCTTTGCAACTCCTAAGTATGACACTGCAGCAAAACAGAACTGTCCTTTTTCTGAACACTCTAAGCCCATGACTGCAGCTCCATATGCAGAAATGATGAACTGGCATCATGAACTCCACTTTGTAAAATTCCTATTTGACCATTAGCACAGGGACTGTGGTCTGGAAGCTTCTTGACTAAAAACCAATTCCTATTTCATAGAAACTATGGAACAACATTTTAACAACATCATGAAGCTAACTCCATTTTTGTTAACACCTTCTGTGGCTTTTAACAAACACAAGGTTGTCAAAGAGTAAGTTCTGCATGCTAGAACTAAACCCCATTTTTACACTTCCATTTCATCAGAGCATCCCCATGACTTTAAAACCACAAAATTTCAAAGCAGCACAGTTCAGCAGTCTCATTGCCAGCTCAATATAAACCTCTCTTCTATATGCAAGGAATATAGGACAAAATAGCTAAATCCAATTTCTGAGAGATGCTGCATGCTTTCAGAGTTTCCTATGTCTAAATTACAGCAGTGTAACAATCTGATGTGACAAAGAACAATGTTTGTCTAGACCACCTGTGTACTGTAGAAGTATGGTATCTCATTTCACTGATTAATAATAAAAACTGAACCAGGAAACAAATTATTGGAAACAGCTCAAAGTTCTGTCTTATATTTAAAATTAACTGGATGGGTTTTGAACATTCAAATTTGCAACGAATTTAAAGAAATAAGAGAAGTGAGCACATGGAAATGAAAAATAAATTTCATGTCAGTTGGCTTTCATTAACTTTCAAATCAGCAAGTAGTGAGTAAATTCAAAATCTGTTCTGCAAGATGTTGATTCAAATTTAGAGACATGTAAAGAGTTCTAAGTGTTTGAGTCACCAAAACACTATCTTTCTGAAGAATCATGAAGACAAGATCCCTGATTAATACATAATTATGAAAATGACCTTCATTTTCTGCTTTTGCCTTCTGAAGCAGCACAAGATTTCATCCTATTTTATCCCATACCACAACACTTTTTCCAATTCACTGTGTATATTCATTTTGTTGTTTATTTTGACAGCAACACCTCACAGCAAGTAAGTAAACTGGAAAAGATTTTAGGATAATGAAACATTTACAGTTTAGAGTGCACAAACAATTCTCTGTAGAAAGGGGATGGGTAGGGAAAAAATGTTTAGAAACAGATGATGACCTTGAAAAGGCAGAAGATTGAGAGTAGCTGCTGGCCTAACTGGCTTCATTGCTCCCCAGGCTCTACAAATATGAAGAAAATTAAGTCAGTCAAATTTAGGAAAAAAGGGAGCAGAGAAGTGGTGGAAGGAATTGAAAGCAAACAGTGAAAGGTATTTGGAAGACACAGTAAAACCAGGAATGCTTAGGATGACCAAGGCTTGCTCCTAGTGCTGTCCAAGCCCTCTGTCCCTGGGTAATCAGAGTCCAAAGACCTGTGAGGCTGGAGACAAATCTCTCATGTTCTGTTCCAAACACATTCACTCAGTGCATTACACTTAAAAGAATTAGCAAAGAGGAAAAATGTTGTGCTCCACAGACTTGTTGCTGCCAAAGCAGGATAACAGCTGTCTCTAAGAGCAGATGTCATGGCCAAATCAAGGGAGTAAGAAGGACCCACCAGAAAGAAGTCCTGGTAACACTGTCCAGAATCCCTCTGCACTCAAGGCACAAATATCCCTACCATCTGGTACAGGTAATAATCAGAAGAGGCCAGGGAAAAAATACAGGATACAGAGTTCACTTTATTTCTAAGGGTCTCTATGTGCTACATGCTTTGGCATAGCACCTTCACTGGCACAACCTCAAGGATGCACCAAGACAAGATTTACTCAGAGGATCTAAGAACAAAGATCCTACAGAAGATTTATTAGAATACTACAGGATTTTTGATAAATAAGAACTCCACACCAAATTGCAGGTGTCTCTTTGGTGAGGTAACTCTCACATTAGGACTCAGAAGAAATCTTACCAGTAACAACATGAGTAACTTCTCCAGTAAAAAGGAATAAAGACCAAATTCCAAGCATCTGTTCAAAATTTCTGTGGAGTTTCAATCAGGTTTAGAATCAGATTGCATTCAATTAATGAACAAGCTTAGAATTCCTAAGAGGAAGATGGTTTGACTTCACACATCTGAAAGGCAATCTGAAAACAGCTTTAGAGAAACTGGGTGTGAACCCATGGAATTTTTGCTATCTACCTGGAGTTTCTCTGAGGTGAGATAAAAGCCTTTGAAACAAGGTGGGGGAAAACCTTTATAAAAAAATGAAAACAAGACCTTCACACCTACTTCTATGAATAGGCAAAGACATGAAATACACCACACAAATACAATCTCTACTTGAAAACATGAATCTCTGCGTAGTTTGACCAAAAGATTTCAAGAGTTTGATATGCAAGTGTAAAAATATAATGTATGAACATTAAGGTGTATTTTGAAATGAAAATTCGAAACTTACAAGGAATGCAGAAACATTTAAACAGAAGCATGCATGCCTTTAAAGAGGCAAGAAACAAACTGACCTAAGTAAAAGTGCAGCACTACAAGACCTGACTAGCATGAAATGAGGAAGAACTCAGCCAAAGAATTTGTCCAGGAAGAGGGAGGACAAGAAAAGAGAAAAAGGTATCTTCAGGAATATACTTTTATTTAAAACCACAGCAGCCATCGGCCTTTGTGTTTCTAAGGAAACTGAAAAAGACAAGTAACAAACCAAGCCTGAGCTTTGCATGTTAACAGCAAGCATTGCCACCATAGAACACTAAGTAAGAAGAGAGAAAAGATAAACAAATGGCTATTCAAAGCATTTTAACAAAATGTAACTCTTCAGTTATGTGAAAAACACTAGACTTCCTGGCAATGGCTCCACGAAGTGTCCCTAACTTACCATGTAAACCTGTTGCAAAAGAGAAAGCTTTAACAGGTGAAATAAGAGTTTTGTTGTCCCAAGTTACCTATCTTGCAAAAACTCTCAAGCTTCTGAGGGCATCATTTTTATTTACAGAAAACTTTTTTACTTCAAAATGTATTTATAAGTGTTCTGGCAGCAAATACAGGCATCCTGAAATTTCTAGCTGTGGTCAGATTTGGAATGCTTGAAGATGTCACTCAGTTCTGTAACACATCTAGGCAAACAGTTAAAATGCTTGGTTTTCAAAGAACATGAAAGAACATTCCATCCATCTTTGATACAGTTTTGGCCATGGCTTATTTGTAGCTTGAAAACAAATTCAAAGTCTACAGGCAGTTCTTTCCGCATACTGTAATTTTAAAAGTTATTTTTCTGTGAGAATTTCATGACAATCAATAGTCTACAAGGATGAGTCACATCCCTTTCAATTACATGAGCACAAAAATGTTTTTAGACAACACTTTTGTCACAAATTGCTGTTGCTCACTCTGCAGTAAAGCATCATAGTAATGCTTTTAACTGGAATTAACAACTTCCAGTTCACTTCCCATTATAAGTTCATCTATGGTGACTGCCTTAATACAACAAGGATGCTTCTCCTTAAAAAGAAATCCTTGGGACTAAGACTGTGTATTCAAAAGTCTTAACTACTAGGAAAATTTAAAAAAAAAAAGAAAACAGAAAAAACAATTCCTCAAGAAAAAGGTTCTTTCACTGCAAAATTTTGCTGAAAACCATAGAAACACACGGCTTGATTATATCAGATCCAAAACATTCTTTACATGGACAATAGCAACATGCAAAATAAACTGAGCAATTTCAGTAGCAAGGAGATTGGAACCCAAAATGTGACATCCACTTCCCCATCAATCACATTAATTCCCAATTCAAATTACATCCATAAAGAATGTTCTACTAAAGTCAGATAAAGACGTAAGTAATCTACACACATTTCAGTAAAGGATTACACTAAACTTAGAAATACTTTGAAGTATTCATCATTCTTTACAACCACTGTATGTTCCTAGCACCTGATCAGTAGACTTCATTAAGTGCTCTACAATCAAAGAAAAGCTTGAAACTGTATAATTTTCTCACAGCCAGATATAAATGCAAATCAACATGTGGTTTTGCTGAAAACAGTATTTTTTAAGTGAGTTGTGTGGAGTCACCTCCCCCTCACAAAAAAACCCTGTTTAATAATTTCATTGTGTTTCAAGAAACATCCAGGCATCATATGGTGACTGATAGCAAGAGTGCAAAAATTAACAGTACTGCAATAATGTCTTTGTGGAAGTAAACAGAGTAAATAATGAGTCTTATGAAATACCTTGTCCAGAGCATTTCATTACCAAAGGCTGACAGAGGTAGCATGTGCATTTGTTTCTCTGCAATACCAGAGTTCTCAAACCACAAAACACACCTGCCTTAATGACCTCATCAAATACAGCTGATGCTTATGAAGACCAGCACAGTTGTTTTAACAATATTCTGTGTCAGTCTTGTTCCTTTGCAAAAGAAATCCACCTTTTCCTCTAGTTAACCATTACCATTATTCTTGTATTCACAGAACACCATTTCACTTGAGAGTTGCACAGTCCAACAAAGAAAGGCTATTCTTTCTGCACTCAGAGCCTGGAAAAATAAAACACAGACAGCATACCACAAGCAAACTGTCAGCTTGCTCATAAAAGATCAAGAGCAACTCTTGTGCCTCAACAACTCTTTGAAGTGATGCCTTTTGGATGAGCTGCAGTCCTCTGTAACAGGAGTTCTGTAATTGAGCGGAACTGAGGAAAAAAATTCATCTTTTGTGAGATTTCCATGAAAATATATTTGTGCATTGCAAAGATTACAAATGTTTGGAAGGCAGCATTGAAAGTCTGAGAGAACTGTAAAAGTGATTAAATATTTCAGATAAACTCATAGCAATGTGTCCTGTGGAACACAAAATATCAAGAAGTTACAGTCAGTATACTTTACAATGAAATCTGTTATCATTTAATGCAATATTCTGTTGTTCTGCATCTTCATTTGTGTTACAGGGAGACAAGAATACAGTTTCCCACAGATTTTTGTTATTTATTTGCCAACTTCAAATGCTAAAACACATTGTTTATGCTGAAGCTTAAACAAAAGGGAGTGACAGCTCACTAGAGAGACCGTCAACACAAACCTATATTTTTACTCATAAAACCTTGCAATTAATGAGAAAAACTATTCTGATTGCTTTGCTGAACTTGCCACGTGTAGTTTGTTTTCCACACAGCAACAGAAAAACCACCAGTACTAAAGCAGAAGATGCAGCTTCAGGAATGACAGAGATGTCAGGAGGTGGCGTTCAGAATGAGGTATGAGCAGATACAAACCGTTCCAAATTTTGGAAGCTGACAGTTTAACACTTGGGAGTTTCTCATACCAGATCCAAAAAACTGCCACTGCAAACCATACCATTTTCTGTTGTGGCACAAATTTGACTTTTCCTCAGTGTAACTGCAACACTAACTACTTTAATCTAAAAGAAGGCAAAATCCCAAATCCAGTACTCCCTATTCCAGTAACAGACAGAACCTTCAATTATATAAATCACTTAATGAATAAATGAAAGCAAACAATTACATTAATGACTGCACTACAATCTGGACAAAATAACATTTTATCCTAAAAACAGGAAAAAGGAAAAAAAAGGTTTTGTGCAACAGAACACATAGTAATACTACCTAAGACAATTGCTGAACCAGAGAGTGGAATGATGGCAGGCATCAGCACAGTAGTAGCAAGACAGATAAGGAGAAAAAGGTTTCTGATTGGAGTAATTGGAAAAAACTTTTTCATATCATCTTGGAGCCATAACTTGTTCTACAGAAGCTACTTCAGAGTATTCAAACCCACTAAAGAAAAAGGAAAGTCTCTTGGGGATAACAAAAACATATAAACTATTTACCCCAGACACAGCTGCAAAGAGATCTACAATTGTTTGGTTAAGCTTCTCAAAATATGTTTGTCTCTGTAGCTCAGGAACACGATAAAAATCACAACTCAAAGTAGATTTTTATTTTTGTTTTCCACTGAGGAGGGAGCTGACACACAAACCAATCTCATGGAGTGAGAGCAGCCTCAGTGAGCTTAAAGAAGTGCAGGGAAAATAATCCCATTAGAGAGATACTTGCTGCTTTCTGTGAGCTATCCTCTAATGTGTAAGATAACACATGAAAGCATATTTGAACAGCTGAGGGAGACCCACAGGAGGGCTAAAAGCCAAGGCACTTGCCAAGCTCACAGTGTGATTGAAGCCTTGGCTCCCAGTCAGCATGTCTAACACATACTGAAGCATGCACTTACTGCCTGCCTTACGCTACCCCCATCAAGTACATTAATGAACACTTCCCCAACATCTGGATAAGCAAATCCACTGCTAATCCTCTTGGAATACTACCATAAATTCCAAGTGCAGGAAATTCTTTTTACAGCACAACACTTTTACCTTGCTTTCCCTTTTTTTTTTTTACTAATAAAGTTGGAGAGGAAGAAGCAGTTACTACTTACAGGAGAAGAAGAATACCTGTTTCCATCATTACTGTCATGAGTGATTAGTGGATCTGGGACAATGACCAAACTGCTTCATTTACCACCCAGAAATGTTTAGATTTACTCACTTCTACATTATTTCATGGGGACCTTCAATGAAGGCAGATGCTTTAAAAACCTCATCACTCCAAAAAATCACTTGTCCAAAATCCTCACCAGCAGCTGCTCATCAAGATGTTCTATCTTAATTAACAAGTACTGTTTTGAAATAAAAACATTACTTGCCCTATTCCTCTACACATATTTTGTCATAATAATCAGAAGCAGTAGGATATATTTTCCCTCCGTAAGAAACAGAGCCAGAACAACCTGTCTGTACTCAGTAAGCCAGAAATGAAGATCCTTACAAAGTGTTCAGTAAGTCTTTAATCACTGCATTTATTCTTAAAGGGTAAAGACTATCTGATAAGGCATATCTAAAATGACAACCAAATTGCACCAACTAGAAAATTTTTATTCAGTCTGCATTTTAATAAAGTACTTAAACACATTAACACCAAAATACATTGAAAAAGCAAAAGATAAAATTAGTGTATCACAAAAACAAAAATCCACATGAGCACCCTTTAAATACCCCCCCTACAGAAATGTCTGGCAAGATTCACCCAAGAGGTATATTTACTACTAGTCAGAAATTCATACCTCTAATTCTATAAGTGCTGCAGTCACCGCATCTGTTGCAAGAGCACCAGCCTGTAGCTTTTCAATTGCCTGTAAAACACAAGTTTTAGCTGATGATTTTCCTACTCCTGTATAAAATAAAATCTTCACCAAATTAGTTTAAAATGTAAGAGGGTGTAAGAAAAGAGGCACTGAAAAAAGTCAGTATGAACCACATGAGGGCAGATCTGAAGATATGATTTTACTACACTATGACATTGTGACACTCCATTTAGTAGCAGATTTCTGCATAGTCAAATTTCTATCAAAATAACTTCTTATACTTCACGTCCTCAAACACCAAATGTTTCAGTCAACAAGTTTCAACTTTTCCTTCCAAGACTCAACAAAAATTTCTAGCACCACATATAGCAATTACCATAAAATTGAACTTCACAACCTCATTTAAAAGCAGCACAGATCATGTAAGAAAATGTTACCTTCAAATTACACACACATACAACAGTGAACTTGTAGAGCCTAACAGTATTTATTAGATCCATACTGAACAAGACCTTACAGTCAAACTTTCTCAGGGAACCCCAGAAAACAACTCTGGCTGCAAGACAAACCTGAAATTGTTTGTTCTTCACAGAAGTTATTGATGTTGGCTACTCAGCTCAAGAGTAGCCACACAGAATCTCAAATGGGACTTGAATTTAACAACAGATTTCACATAACTAACTGGAAAATGACTTGCACCAAGGCAAAAAAAGCCAGTGTTAAGTTTGGATGATTTGCGAGGCCTCTCATTACAAAATTAGATTGGTATTAGGATTGAGCAACGAACTGTAACACAAAGTGATAATTATCAGAGACCAACTCTGAAACTCTTCTAAAAATCCTGCCAAGCTCCCAAGCTCCTTCTCCCTGGAGGAAGCAAAAGACATTAAAAATTTTAGAGAGAGGTCTTCCAGCTACTCATTCAACACTTAAAAGACAAGACTTGCCAGTTCCAAAGCAAAGTTCTTGGAAGAGATGAAAACATATTAATCTCAATGGAAATTAAAGTCTTGCCATTTCTGTTTCCAACTTTGATTTTTTTGGTTTTGTTTTTCCTGTTCCTACCTCCCTTCCTATGAAGAGGGTAAGAGCCATCAAGAATAAAATAATTATAGAAACCCCTGCATTCACACAGCAACCTGGATGCTGTAGTTTAAATAAACTCCAAAGAATGGACATGGAAGAAATCAATATCCAAACCCCATACTTAGCTCCAGAAACCCTGGAGAAGTGCAGGAAGCTGTAGGAATACTCCTTGTAGGTACCACTGTGACCTTCTCTTGCTCTCCCACTGTTCATTTGGTGTCTGCTATTTGCCAGCACTGATGAGAATGTTGCTGTATCTCAGGGCCACACACTGTCCTGTCTCTGTATCATCTTAACTGTTTCTGCTCTGTTTTCCCTCATTTCCTTCTACAAACACATAGAGCCCAAGCAGCTAAGTCCAGATATTTCCTGTGTACCCAGCACAGGACTGTGGAGCTGTGACACATACCTTCTGGCAGGCTCTTTTGCACACATGCTTGTACTCTTTAGCTTTGGATTCAGAATGATAACCTGCACCTGCAATTGAAACAAAAGGAAAATATATTATAGTACCTGGCAAACTCCAGCCTGTAGTTCACATAGAGATTTAAGACACAGGCAGATACAGTGTTACTTATTATGGACTACATAGGCATTTCCTTTTTCTATCAATGATTGACAACTTTATGTATTCCAACACAGAATCAAACACACTCAGTAAAATACAGGATACAGATCATATATCCAGAAGCATGCAGGTATAAATATCAGCATCAATCTCTTCCTATAAAAACATTCCAAGAGATTCCAGTTTCACTCATTCTTGGAGGATTTCCAGCATAGCTTTTTTCCTTACTGTCCATAATTGGGCAAAACCCTCAGTTTGAAGTCAAACTCTTGACTTCCTTTTTTCCACAATTCTGCTCATTTTCTTATGTTTATGCTATGTTTTTAGAGCTTGTTACTCCTGACTTAGAACAAGGAGTTCCTTCAAATTAAGATAATTCAGATTTTTTACCTTTTTCTTATTCTCAGCCTTTGTATCTATCCCACTGTATTGAACCATTCTGCCCTATTTTGAAATCACTGCCCCTATATCCATACCTAAAAAGTTTATCAATGCCACCATTCAACTAAATGCAGCATCAGAAAAACAAGAGTGGAGCACATATTTAAAATCTACTTCTGTTTTACCAGGTTTTGCACCTAAAAATGTGCTTGTATCTAATCTCAACTACCCTTTGTTTACCTTTAGAAATATTAAGTTTTGAGAAACTCTAATAAAATAAGCTTTAACACTAACACCAAAGTGACCCAGCAAAGGACACTATATTAAACAATTTCATTTGCCCTTAGAATAGAATACCAGGGTCATCAAACATCAATCCAGAATAAATTGTTTAAGGTTTGGGGCTGGTTTTTTAACCTTAATGATTTTATAAAGCAACATGTTGGCTTTTCAAATATTTTAAGGATGACCAGGCCACTTTGCTCTATTTCACCTAATGTGCTCACACACATGCTCAAAACAAATATACACCCACATATAAGCATTGTTAATTTCATTATTCATAGTATTTAATAGAGAACCTATGAAAGAAGAATTTACGAGCAAGACACACAATACATCATTTCTGTATCAGATCTGAGTAGAGGAGCCCTTCATTACATGTGGAAAGGACAAACAGTAACTCAAACATGAACAAGATCAGAAAAAGAGACTCAGAAGAAAAAATGTCAGAAGGGTAGAAAAGAGTACTGCAACAAACAGCCCAAGCACATTTCAGAAGGTCTTAACTGGACTGTCCTCATGGACAAGCTAGACAAGAAACCATCATCAGTGAAAGGACTGTAACTGATCCTTCCATAGGTAAAGAAACAGACTGAAATATCTCCCTCATTTTGTAGATTTTCCAAGCTTAGCAGACAAGTACAGAATACCACCTTTTATAATAATTTACATTTAGGGTTTTCTTTGCCAAGTAGAACAAAAATACCATCCAGAACACCCAAATAACATTTTGATTAGGAGTTTCCAATCAAACTCCTCATTATAGGACACTAGTAGTCCAAAACCACTATAAAATTTTTGTTGCTATCTAGTTTGATATCAAAATATGCATTATTTCCATTCCAGCTGTTCTGCTTCCACATCTTACCTGCATGGACAAGCACAAATCCCACTCGTTTCCCTCTTTGGGTTTGCTTTGTTTCGGGCTCTTTGACCACCACTTTTACAGCTGTAACCTGAGATGATTTGGAAGGTAACACTTCTACTGAACTTATCCCCTTCTCCATGGTCATACATTAGGATCACCATCTTCTACTGGGAAGGAGCACACTTCCATTCAAAAATAAACTCTGGAGAGAAATCATCCTAAAACCAGATCAGATATATATGTTAGACACGGACTTCAAGAGATGAATTTCACACAAATAACCTCCCAAAGAACTTTTGGGCGAGAAGTTTGAACCAAGGGGAACACACCTGTCCAAAGCAGGGTTTCCAAGTTCTGCCTCTTCCCTAGCCAACAGCATTGAGACCTAAAATAATCAAAGTTCATGCTGCAAGCAGCCTTTTCACTCCAACATAATTTGAACCTAATGATCATGCCAGACACTGGAAGGAACTTAATGTAAGTTAATATAAGTTTTGCTTTCCATGGTGTCCTCCAACAATACAACTAATTTCTCCACCCATCACATCTCACTGGCACATGACTAACCCTTTAAAACACCTTTTCCTTTCTATGCAAGTAATACCTGTTTAAAATCCTATAATGAACTCCTATTCTTCTTTATTGTTTCATCCCATCTGCTTATAATTCCCCACTAATTTGCAGCAGGAAAAGAAAAAATAGATTAACTTTTTTTTAAATGACAAATTATTTCTAAAACAAAACCAAGTAAGCCTAAAACAGTCAAATAATGTTTGTCTTGGTAAGCAGAGCTACCATGATCACTAGTGAACCTCAACATGCTTAAGTCAAGCTCAAATAATTCAGTAACTCTATTGGTTTTGATGGGTACCCTTAAGATGCTAAGGAAATTAATGTTTATAGAAAGCTAATGGAAATATTGTCAGTATTGTCTAGTACATGAAACAAAAGATAACAATACAGAATGATGTATTTATCAGGAATTGCCAAACAAACTGTATTTACTGCTGCTTACTGCTGCTTACTACATATTACTCCTGACACAAAACCATTTGTCTGGTTCAGAAGGTAAAACAGAGGCATTCCACACACTGAATTACTTAAGGAAGTGAAGAGCATGTAGTGCTAACGAAGAAATGGAGAAAATCTCTGTAATATATTAAGATAGCTTATATATCAAGGACTAGATGAATTTTAAGGTCCTTTCCAACCCAAACCATTCTCTGACTCTCCACCTCTATATTCCAGTACAACATCTATCACTCCTACCATCTCAAAAAGATAACCCAAGAACACTGGAAGGTGAACAGAAGAGGAAAAATAAGATGTTTAATGCATAAAACTTAAACTACTGACCTTTCAAATGCTATATGGCTTACTCAGCAACTAAATACCACTCCACTTAAATGGCCCAAAGTATGGAAATGGTGTTTAGCACAATTCAGCACTGCCACAGAACAAACTGGCTGGTTTGCCATAACTATTCTTTTAATAAGAAGAATCAGCACAACTCTGGAGGAAGTTATTTAGTCACGTTAATTCCCTCCTAAATACGAAACATACCTACTAATCTTCATATACTCATAAATTAACTTTTCAAAATTAAATATGGACTTATTGTTATAATTATATATGTCCTGGTACAAAACAAAAGGACACAACAATACATAGGCTCTATAGAGAGAAAGTGTTTATGGATTATATCCAGTTGTAATGGTCACTTGAAAAAATTTCAGAGCTAAGATTAAAGTATTCATCACTGCATTTACTTCCTTTTTACCAATAATAGTAAAGATGGCTCCAGCAACCATTGGTCCTCTTTGCTGCATCTTGCAACATCCTACAGAAAGTCTCCTTCAACAAGGGCACAGCAGAGACCTCAGTAAAGAGACAGAGGAGCAAATAAGGAATTTAAACTCTCCCAGGAATGGAAGAAACAATGTGGTAGTAAGGAAAGCAATAATGATTATAAAATAGCTTTTTTAAATAAGTATGGAGATGTCACTTGAAGACTTACTAACAAGTGTAGCTGCAGGCTGAAAATCCTAACTAGGCCTTTGCAGAGAGCTGGGTCTAAGGATGTGTTTATTTCTACAGAGAACATACAGACAACCTGTCTCTCTCGTTTGCTTCCGTTTGTAACACTTCCTCCACAACAACGCAATTTTCTCCAACACTTCCCATCTCAAACTGCTCTTCAAGTCCTTTTACATTTCATTCACAAACCTGCTGCTTCCACTCGTTAAGCTACCACCGGACCCAACTTTTCCCTTTCAAGCCTCTTCTAGGATTTATCAGTTCTCCCTCCAGGGCTGTCATACTTCCACCACTGTTGACTTCATTCCTCCTTGTTACCCATTTCCTGCTCCCCATCCGAACAGCGCAGGAACGGTGGAAGAACACACAACAGCGTGACTGCTGGAGAACAGCAACCAAAACGATGTGACCAAAACAGCCTGACTGCACTGCAAAAGGCACTCGGACCCCTAAACGGGCGCAGGGAGAAACACAGCCACGCGCGAGTGTCGGGTCGGGTCCGTTCGGGGCGAGGCAGCCGCTCCCGCCCGGGTGCCGCCGCAGAGGGGCCGGGAGCGGCTCCCGCGCCTCCATCCCGATCCCGATCCCGGCGGCGCGCTGCTCCCGCCGCCCAGCACGTGACGTCACGCGGGCAGTGACGTCACCCGGGGCAGCCGCCGCCGGCGGACGCGCGGACCACCCGAGCCCGCGCGCGGCCGCCTCGCGGCGCCGCCCGCCCCAGGCCCGTTCCCGGCCCGCGCGGCGCCGCGGGCAGAGAGGCCGTGCCGGGAGAGACGAGAGCGGCGGGTCGGAGTAGCCCCGCGGCGGCACCGCACTCACCCTGCACCGCCGCCATCCGGGACCGCCCGCTCGCCCGCCCGTTGCCTCGGTGAGCGTGAGGCGTCCCGCCCCCGCCCCGCGCCCATTGGCCGGGCCGCGCCCCGCGGCCGGAAGTGGCGGCGCTGTTGATTGGCGTTGGGCAGGGCCAATGGCGCGCCGGGCGGGCGTGGCGGGGCCCGGCCCGGGACTGCGCTCCCCGCTCCGATCCCGCTGCACGATCGGTGCCAGGCACGGATCCGGGCAAAGCAGCGCGGCAATACTGATGCCGTCTGTGTCTCAGCGGGGTGGATAGTAACCTCCGGTGTTGTTACCGTGAGCCCCAGGCAATATACATATATCTCATATCAATATGCGTATATATCCTATCGATATATAATCAATATGCATTTCATAGAATATGCAATGTACCTCTATATCTATGCAATATACATATATAGATATATATACGTCATACAATATGCAATATATGTATGAGATATCATACAAATATATAAATATGCTCTACCTATATATCATACCAATACACATATTTCCATCAACATGCAGATACAGTTTATCAATACACATATATATAATCCAATATGCAATACATCTCTGTATCAAGATATATCACGCAATATGCAATATATATATATTAATATGAAATGTACATATGTATACTATCACTTCACATATATATAACACAGTATGCACTGTATAATACAATATACACATATCTATATGTAGGGTACATCTACAACTACAAATATGACTTCTGATAGCTGCTCAAAACTAACCTTATTAATTAAAAATACATGTATTTCATAACAGACTTGCTAGGAAATTCTCACAACAATCAGATATTTTTCATTCGTCTGCTTCAATGAGCATTTAAATATTGTGTTCTGTTAGAGATAATAAATTTTTATTAATTTCTGTCCACTTTGTTGTAGAGGTGGTGTAGAAAGCACATTGTTTACTGAAGCTGCCTTCCCAGGATCAAGGACAGCTGTAAATGAAGCCCATTTCCATGATACCTTCTCTGATGGTCACTATTATCAGTCCTGGGAACAGCTGTGTATGTTGTGGGACACTTCCTTATCCCAGTCCATACAGTCCACTGTTCCCAAAGTGCCTCCACACTTCCATCCCGTTGCTCCTCTTCTTCATAGAACCATGAAATGAGTCCAGATGTCCTTATCGATTTAGTTAGATTGTTCATTTCTTTTAGCTGACATCTCAAATTCTCATTTGCAAAGCTCAGCCTTTTAAAGCTGAAACTCGAAAGCTTTTATTGCATCAAGGTTGTTCTGTTTGCAGAATTCACTTAATCTCTTGCTCAAGCTGCACATGAGAAGTGAAAGGATATAATACGAAAGGTTATCCTGACCCCTCTAGATGAAGTAGATTTTAACTCCTCAGTTTTGTTTTCATAGGGGTAAGCCCAGTATGTAGCTATTACACTGGTTCCTGCAAGAGTGAACAGTATCATTCATTCTCTGCAAACAAGCTGTCAGAAAATCACTTGCTTCAGCCAAACTACAATTTTTGAAAATAAAATTTCTATGGTACCTCTCTGACAACAAATTCATTCACTACGAATAAAAGGTGTCTTTCTAAATTAACTATTTTAATAATAATGAAATCTGTATGAGTAATCTTGCAGTACGCTGCTCCATTTGCCTAGCAGGTGTTGTTTTCTCCGTCAGAGAAAAGCGCTGCCTCCTCGTCTAAGTCCTTCCACACTTTGCTGTTCCTTCCCCTCTGGAGCACGTCCCGCTGCAGGCAGCGTTGGCGCAGGTGCCTCAGGAAGCCCTTGATGGAGGCAGAGTTTTCCTTCTGGCGGCCGATCAGCTCCTCACTGAGGGGGGAGCAGTCAACCAGGCAGCAGGTCCTTGGCCAGGCTGAGCGTGTCCAGCTCTTCTCCTGGGAGACACAGGGCAGGGAGCACTGTGAGAGGGGCAGAGGGGCTGCAGGGGGCTGGGACCCCTGGGCTCTCCTGGGGAATCTGGGGCCTGCCTGGGCTGCGCCAGGCTGCAGGTTGTGTGGAGAGGATGTCAGGAAAGTTCTGTCTTGTTCTGGTGGCTCAGCCTGTCCTTGTTTCCTCCTGGGAGGAAGGGGGCTGAGCCCCACCTCTGCTTCTGGGCTGGGGCACGGGGAAGAGGCCGAGGACCCTTGGTGCCTGCCCGGGCTTTCCTCTGCGCAGGGCTGGCACTCCTGCTCACCCTGCGCGCTGTGGCTGCCGGCCCCTGGCACCGTCCCAGCTGCCCGGTGCCCGTGGCTCACCTCTCTCCGCCGCCTCTCGGCTTTCCTGCGGAGGCTGCGGCCCAGGCAGAGCGCAGCGAGCAGCAGGGACAGGGCGAGCAAGGTGCAGCAGTGCAGCCGCACGGGCCACGGGCCGGCACTGCCAGCGCCCGGCTGCTGCGCGTCCTGGGCCGGCACGGGCAGCCGGGCCGCGCTCCCGGTGGGACAGCTGAGAGCTCTGGGCGTGCTGGCGAGCAGCGAGGCCACGCGGAGCCCCAGGAGCAGGGAGAGCCCCGGGCGGAGCATGGCACAGCCGCCCCAGGAGCTGCCGCCTCTGGCCTGACCCCGAGCTGAGCTGTGCCCACGGGCTCTGTGCAAGGGGCTGGCATCAGCTGCGATGTCACAAGGCTGTTGCCTGGCAGCCAGAGGCTGGGAATGTCAAAGCAAGGCCAGGCCAGAGGGTCTGAGCATGCGGCTGCTTTGTCTCACTCTGCCCTTGCATTTGAAAATTAAGATAGAGGTGCCACTTAAACGCTAATTAGGAGCGTAACTTCACACTGAGAATCCTAATTAGGCCTTTGTATATGTTTGTGTCTCGGGATATATTTATTTTTACAAATGGCTGACTTATCTCAATAATTTCGTAACATTTCTTCCTCATCAGGTTAATTTGCTCAAACCACTTCCATCTCAAAATATTATTAATGTCCATTTACGGTTCATTTAGAAAACTGCTGCTTCCACTTCGTAAGATCACGTTGAACCCATCCTTTCACTTTCAAACTTCTAGTGTTTATCAGTTCTCCTTCCTGGCTGTCATATTTTCATCAACCCTGATCTCGACCCTCTTGGGTCAAGGAGGTCATACAGTTTGCTGTTCTACATCTGTATAGCCAATGAAACAGTAGTGGAGGAGTACACAGTAATGTGACTCCTGAAGAACATGAACAAAAATCATTTAAGGACTTGGAGGTGCTGGTGTATGAGAGACTGGACATGACATGGCAATGTGCTCTGGCAGCTCAGAAAGCAACCCTGTTCTGGGCTGCATCCAAAGCCCTGGGGGCAGCAGGGGAGGGAGGGGGTTCTGCCCTTCTGCCCCCCCTCTGCTGTGACCCCACCTGCAGGGCTGTGTCCAGATCTGGGGTCCAGCACAGGAAGGACACTGAGCTGTTGGAGTGAGGCCAGAGGAAGACACCAAGATGATCAGAGGGATGGAGCAGCTTTCCTTGAAAAAAGGCTGAGAGAATTGGGGTTGTTCAGCCTGGAGAAGAGAAGGCTCAGGGGCGACCTAACTGTGGCCTTCCAGTAGCTGAAGGGAGCCTACAAGAAAGAGGGTGAAGGACTATTCCCTAGAGCTTGGAGTGACAGGACAAGGGGCAATGGCTTCAAACTGAGAGAGAGTAGGTTCAGATTAGATTTTAGGAGGAAGTTCCGAGCTGTGAAGGTGGTGAGGCCCTGGCACAGGTTGCCCAGAGAAGCTGCGGATGCCCCATCTCTGGCAGCGTTCAAGGCCAGGCTGGATGGAGCTCTGAGCAACCTGGTCTCCTTCAACCTGGAAGCTGCCCAGAGCCCCGACTGCACTGCAAAAGTAACTCTGAATGCTAAGCAGGCGCCGGGAGAAACACAACCACACGCGAGGGTCACACGGAGGCAGCAGGAGCCGCTCAGCCGCCCGCAGCCCCCTCCATTCCGGGGGACTCCGCAGGGAGCGGCCGCGGAGCGATCGGAATGCAGGGGCGGACGGGGCCGGCGCTCCCATGTCCGTGTGGGAGCAGCAGCAGCAGCAGCAGGGCACAGTTTGTTCCCGAGCGGGTTCAGCTTTCACAGCCAGGCCTGACCCGGACGGACCGAGCAGCCCCGCGGCGCCGCCTGGCCCGTGACGTCACCCGTAGCGACCCGTGACGTCACGCAGAGAGCGTGCGCGCGCGGGTCGCCTCGTGGTGCTGCCGTCAGGTCCCTGAGCTGCCCCGTGGGCCACGGGCTTCCTTCCCAGCCGGCGGGAGCTTCTCCGCCAGACTTAAGTTTTTACAGGGAATTTTGACAAATTATATTTCTGCACTTACTGTAGGACTTCCTAGTAACACGAGTCTCATTCTGGTCCGTGACGTCACCCCGAGCGCGTGCACGCGGGCCACCTCATGGCGCTGAGCTGCCCTGTGGGCCGCGGATGTCGTTCCCAACCAGCAGCCGGCGAGAGCTCACCCGCCAGACTTGAGCTTTTTAAAGGAATTTTGACAAATTATATTTCTGCACTTACTACAGGACTTCCTAATAGCACCAGTTTAATTCTGGCCCGTGACGTCACGAGGAGAGTCTGCATACAGCCGCCTCATGGTGCTGCCCTCAGGTCCCTTGAGCTGCTCCGTGAGCTGTCGGGTTCATTTCCAGTCGGCAGCTGGCAGGAGCTCACCCGCCAGGCTTGAGTTTTTAAAGGGAATTTTGACAAATTATATTTCTGCACTTTCTATAGGACTTCCTAATAGCACCAGTCTCATTCTGGCCCGTGACATCACCCGCTGCAGCCTGTGACGTCACCCAGAGGGCCTGCGCATGGGCTGCCTCATGAGACTGACCCGTGGCCGCAGACTTTGTTCCCGGAGCTCGCCCACCCGACTTGGGTTTTTTAAAGGGAATTTTGACAAATTATATTTCTGCAGTGTGAAAAATGCCAATCACTTGTTTTTTTAATTTTACAAGTTGAATAGCAATAATATGGTTAAAAAAATAGAAATATAATTTAGAGTAATAAAAATTTGGACATTTAGTATTAGGACAATATGAGACAATAAAAACGAAGAGTTAGGGACAATCTGGGTTTCTCTTTCTGGGCAAAATAACACCAAAAAAGGACCCACGTTAACAGAGGATTAACCCTTGAAAGCAACAGCCTGTTCCATATCCATACACCTCATCCATGATGCATCAATTCCATTCAAACACAGGATTCTGTCTGGGCAGTGTCAGCTTCTTCCTCTGAATCCTGACAGCATCCTCAGGGCTGAGTGAGGCAGGAAGAACTCGATAAGAGAACAATAAATTTTTTTTCTCTGAAAGATTTCAGTATCCTGTGGCTGCTATCTCACTGCAAGTCCTCTCTTTCAAAAAAGTATCTTACATAGCAGAGTTTCTATTTTAACATATTATAACCTAAAATTAAGATAACACTACTTAAGAAAATTAATACAACATAACTTTCTAACATAACACATATAATATTCATTTTAATGTTTGCAAAAAGCCAATCTAAAATACACATTTTTCACATGCAGCACTTACTATAGTGATTCTTAATAACCAGTTTCATCCACTAGCCAAAATCCAGTTCGTAGCAAATAATAACTAGCAACAGATTCATCAAGAGAAGTGTCATTTGCTTTCATGTTTGTGGTGAACACAGGTTATACTGTGTATTAAACATTAGCAGGAACTTGCACTGCACTGGTGAGAACCACACAAAGAATTGTAGAACCATGGAATATTTTGGGACTGGATGGAGCTTTTAAAGAACATCTAATCCAAACCCCCCTGCTGTGGATAGGGACATCTGGAAACTAACTTTTTCACCCCAGATTTTATTCCATCTCCACCACATCCTCATTGCCCTACACAGGATCTCCCCCAGGAATTCAGAAGGCTCCTGCCTAATAGTCACAGAAAACCTTTCTGTGGCTTTTTTCCCAATAAAAATGTGCTTCCACTTTTGTATCATTGACTTCTTTTTTCAAAGACCAGACTTACATTTTTTTAACAAGGCATGCAAATCTTTTTCAACACAAGTTTTTGGCACACAAAACTATGTGGCTTTTGGAGAGCAGCTTTTGTCTTCCCCATTACCAGGTGCTTCCTATTCTGTTGGACAAAACTACAAGGAAATAACATGCACTCCACAAACCCTCAGGAAATCTTTGGCTTTCTTTCACAGATTTTAACCTGAGGTCCAAATCCAAGTTGCCTTTTTTTGTTTTTTGTTTTATTTCAAGCCCTTGTTATTCTTGACAGCGCTGAACTGAACCAAGGAGATTCCTCAAAGTAATTTTTTTCTTCTCAGATGGCAATAGGCACATTTGAGGTAGGACAGACTGATTCGAGAGAAAAGGAGGCTGCTGTTAAAAAAAAAGAGGACTGCAACAGGATATTGGCTTTTGCATTATATATATTCGTTTTTTCACTGATCATAAGTATTCAGATATAATCTTAATTTAGCTGTTTGTCAGTATAACAAAATCTTTAAGTATGTAATGCATAGTTTATAGAAATAGTAGTGGGGTGAAACATGTTTTCTAAAATTGTATCATCTAGATCTGCCTCTGATTTTTTTCCTTTCCCCCTCCCCACCCCCCCTTTTTTTTAACACTTGCAACGCTGGAAGACTTTGCATAAGTATTATATTAATGGAAATGTAACAACAACAGCAAAAAGTTTATTTTGATCTAATTTCATTTAGGCCTGAAAGAAAAAAACACAGCTAGTACACAAAATGCTTTTGGGCCAATTAAAAATATTTATTTTGAAAATATGTTAATGAAATACTTCTAAATGGCAATATTTCCATTAATTATTTCTATGACCTTCAAGTATGTAAAGGAAAAATGAATAAATCAATTATGCAATATTTTAAAAAATCTACAAAAAACTTGTATACAAAATTTCTTCCATTTGTAGTTATATTACTACTTCTTTATCAGGACAGGTGTGTTTTACAGACTTCTGTGGCATTAAAAACTTTAAAACCACTTAGTTTCAGCAATAAACCTCTGCAGAATGGTTTTTCTTATTTATAGATAAACCCATAATTACGATGTTTTTAGCCATCTTCATCACTTATATTATTTTTAAGAGATGACATGATACAAAACAGACCACCCAAAAACCATCATTTCCTTACATATGTGCAAAACAGTATTTGTTATAAGAAAAGAGTGATTATTACTCTGAACAGTTCACAATTCACCAACATAGTTAAATGAATTTTCAGGACATTTTAGATGGACAGGAATTAGAGCAGGCCACAGTAACTTTAACAGATCTCTCCAGTTAGCAGGGCTTGGACTAAAGCAAAGGCTGAGTAAAATCAAAGTTCAGTTATTTGAATTTCTGCTTTTTCCGTGCCTGAAACTCTTCGGTTTTATGTTTGACAGACTTGATTAGCATTGACAGGGCAGGATCTATGGCTTTTTTGGGAACCTCTCCTTTCTTTGCCATCTTGTTCTCCAGGCCCTTGTTTGCCTCCTTCAGGTCTTGCTCCTTTTCTTCTCTTCGGCGAGCTTTCTCTTCAAGGATCTTTTCTACTGCTTTTGTCTTTTTGAAATTTGGATCTGAAGGATCCAAATTGAACAGGGGAGAAGTAAACATGGCTTGGAATCTTGTATCAGCAACATTAACCTGAAAGGAGTAAAGAAGCATTTATTTTAGGTAAACTTTTCCCCATGACAGCAAAGCTTTTAAGCCTAATAAAACATGAACTGCTTCAGAAGTCACAGCTCATGAGATTCCTGGAACTGCTCCAGTCACAAAGTCAAGAACAACACAATTACCTGGAAATCATCTTCTAGTAATTCTTTCCTTTTCATAAGAAGTTTCTTCTTCTTCTTGCTCAAATTGTGTTGTTCTACAATCTTTTTATAGTTAAAATGTTTTCTGGTGTCATCCTCATCATCCATCATCAGTAGGGCCATTTCAGCCTGTTACAAAATAAGAAAGAAAATATACAATGAAACTTTTCTGTGAAAAAATTCAGCATCTGTTTAATAAAGCCTGTATGAATCTACATTTATTTAAATAAGTTGAAATAGGGTCATCAGGGCAGTATTATTTCATCCATAAAAATATTCTTTTAACATTTTAAGGTGTAGTATTAATACAAATTCAGTTCCTTCTTATTAGATATAAAATGAATGCACATATGCACATTCAGTTTTCAAACACAGTAATAATCTCATCTGAAAATTGTACACAACAGCTCAGAAATAACTTATGGATACAATTTAATACTGATATTCATATAGCAAAATAAAAACTAACATATCTGGATTTAAGTAATTCTTTTAGTTAACTTGTTCTGAGAAAGGATGAAAAGAAAATAAAAAGTAGCAAATAACTCAATCTTCAAGGACAAAAATAGAGAGGACAAGGATTGAACTCACAAATGTTTCATACAATACTGATGTTAAATAATAAAAACTTGGCACGGCCCAACACACAAACTTCTTGAAAGTTTTTGTTCCAAAAGCTCTCAATATTAAAATTGTATAGTTTTATTCTACTGCCATCCTATGAAATTCTGCAGTTCCACTCACAAACACATACCAAATTGGAGCATTCAAGCAATGCAACATTTTACATCACTTTACCTTCTGTTTTTCAACTTCATCTTCATCTTCTGAGGCACTTTCTACTGACTCTGGCTTCTTCTTTAAACCTAAGTGAAAATACAGGGCATGAACAGATTTATTCAAGCTTAGGCACGAGGGCATCATTTACCCTACAGCTAGAACTTCTAAGTACATCTCATTTTCTTGCACTCAGTATTTGAATGTCAGATGTTGAAAAAGGCTGCAAAGTTAAGAAAAAACAAGAAGACTTAAAGCAATAAAAACGCACTGAATAGTTCTTCAGTTTAAGGAGGCAGCAACATCCAGATGGCATAAATGAGTCAAACCCATGGTTTTACTGTATTTTTCATAGAGCAGTAGAGAGAAGTATCACAATAGTGCAGGCAAACCCATGACATCACACCACTCCCAAGACATTTTCTAGTGGAAATTAAAATATGATTGACTCTGCTCAGACTGAATATTTTTCTGAGGAAGCTCCCCTACTCCCTTAGCATTCAGATGCACAGTGCTGATAATGACAGACATAATGAACGGTAAGAGCATAAGACATTACTCAAAGCTCACTTCTAATGAAAACAGATCTGTTTATAAGTTCTACAAAATCAAATTATTCTCTTTGGAATGCCTGTAGATCTTGATCAAGAAAAAGCAGGAAAAGCAGAAGGTTTCCTGACCTGAACCACACACTCTGACCTTTGAGCTTGGAATGACATTCCCAGGCAATTTTCTGCAGTCCACTGGGGGTACTGTTAGAGAAGATATTTGGCTTCATTTTGTTAGGACAGGTTTGTACTCAGACTAGAAATACAGACATGCCAGACACATGTCAAGTTATATCACTAAGGATACTCTGGAAGAGGATGGATTTCTTGAGAAAGGTTTTTTTCTGCCTTGACTACTCCCTTGACTATTTCTACATGAATTCCAAACTGGAAATGGATTTCCAGAAGAAACAAACCACCACCACGAAAAAATAAACTATCCTGATGCACAATGTCATCAGCTGAAAAACTAAACTATTGATTTAGTAGTTCCAGAAAATGTGCAGGAAAAGGAGATTCAGATATGATATTGTTGCCTAAACTACAAAATTTAAGTTAATGTGTAGAAGGGAGAAGTAAATGCTTCTGTAGGCCTTCAACAACTGTGGAATCTTTCTATCTTTCAGAAATGGCTAAACTACAGAAAAGGAGCACAGAGATAAAATTGGAGTCAATTATATGAGAAGTTAGATCAACAAATTTCTTTTCTTTCTACACATTTCCCAAAGGAAAGTCATTCAAAGTCACCTTCCCTCTTCTTTCACTCTATGGGGAATCACAGAAGTGATCCTTATGCCTTCAGAGTCTGTGATTCTGTGGCTGCAGATGGGGCTGAACAAGGAGCTGGTATCAAACTGAGCTCTTCTCCATGAAAATACATAAATTAGTAAACCATTTATTTCTAACATTGACACTATGCAGCTAGTAAAACCAGCTTGGGACTGAAAAATCACCCTTGGGACTCAAAAATTTATATCATACTGAAAACGGTTCTGCTTCAACATTCACAAATGCATCATTTTCTGTATTATTAACATACTCCTGCTACAGACCCTCTTCCCACATACATTCTGCTAGCCCCACCACACACACTTGTTGCACACTGATGGCAAACTGATTGCAATTTTTCCTAGCACTTCATCCCCACTGCCATCTTTTAATCAGATTTGCCCCACCTACAGCAGAAGATACTTCAGTGTGACACAGAGCTAATTGGCAGCTGCCACCAGCCAGTATAAGGAGTGTCCAGTTTCTGCTGTAATTCCCACTCAAGCTGCCATTTGACTCCTTCTCAGCTCAAGAATTTTGTTTGCAACATTAACTTTGCACATCAACAACTTTCCAGCTGACAGTAAAAGCTAATCATACCTTTGGGACTTCAGACACAGAAACTGACCCCAAATCAAAAACTTCTCTCACAAGACCTCTGCCTTATTCAGAAACTTGAGTCAGTCTCAGAAGCCTTGCAAAGGCACATGGCAAATGAATCTTTTCAGATACTTTATCTTTCAAGTACAAGTTCCACAACTATACTCTGATTTTGTTGTTAAGCTCTTAGGTCCTTGCACTCATACTACTCCCTTCCAGCTTTAAAGAGATATCAGTTCCTGCACACATCATAAATTAGATCATGAGAAGGCATCTAATGGTTTGGAACTAATAGGAGTTACAATAATGTGTGGAGAATTCCTCAAAGGTTCAACAGAAACTATTCTTAATGGTATAATGTGTTCTGAAACTGTTCAGTGATGCCCAAAAGCAGGACCTTGCTCTCATGTTAATAAGCAATTATACTATTTAGCCATTAATTTTTCAACAGTTTAAGCTACAAGAGTCATTTTGTCTCCCTTTTCTAAAACCCCACAGAAGCTGATGCAGTAACAGTGGAACTGGCCAAGCCAAATCCAAGTCTTACCAGGCTTTTTGAAACAGTATGGGCATCAGTGTAAAATGAAAGTGACAATTTTTTTTTCTTGACAACATGAAACTAGAGTCAAGCTTCTAGAATGGATCATCAAGGCTCATGTATCTGCAGCATATGACATTTTAGTCTGTGGTACTATAGAAAAGTCACATGAAAACTGTGCAAAGCAAGTACTACCATGAACCCCACACAGACAGCCTTTAGGCACAGCAAGCACAAAGAATTTGTTCTGCCTTGCCTCTCCCAAGGTGAAGCAGCCACCGTGTAGGAATCATTGCCTGCTTATCAGGAACAAAGACGTACCTGAGGAACATATGCTTCAGTGGACTTCCCATAAATTCCAGTTTTCTTTGCACAGCACTCAAGAGTTTTTAGTCCGTTGGTCTAGCATCTCCTTACACTCTTGCTTCCCTCCAATTGCCTCAGCTTGACAGAAACCAAGCTATACAACACCCATGCATGTTACAGCCAACAAATGAATCCAGCACTACTGCATCCTCAGTTTCTGCACTGGTCCACATAAGTCTGCAAATAAACCCTGCCAATATGCTTTTTCAGCATAATCTAAAATAATCTGACAGTCAATTTAAGGGTGAAATTTCAATCTTCCAGGGGAATTGTGGAAGGCTTGTGAAAAATGACAGTTATTTAAGTTGCCTGTACCCTAAATACAGAGTTGGCAGAATTACAGCCAAGTTCAAAGATTACTGTAACCCATTTTCCCTCACTGGATAAGTTGTGCTTGAAAGCAACCCCAACTATGAGACAGAGGCTGTTCTGGGTAAACTTGGTGAATGCCAAAGTTGTGCTGTGTAATTACCATTAAAATGCAAACTGGCTCACAGCCAGCCACTGTACTGTCCCTTTAGAACCTCTCCAGGGCTAACCAACCACGTCCTGGTTTTCTCCTGTATCTCAGTAATTATCAGTAATCTTGAAGACAAAAGCTTCACTTTCTTAACTTTTATGTGTATTTAACTATCCACAAAGACTCCACAAACATTAAAGTCTATTCTCCATGTTATGGACAAGGTTTAAAAATGTGCACATAAGCCCATTGTCTGCCGAGCCCCTTTAGGACACAACTTCTCACATACTGCAGAAGAAAACATTTTTTCAGAGATTTCACGGAGAACATCACCCATCATATGAGAATATTGAGGTAATCTTGGTATTAAAGAAAAATTAAACAATTTGGTGGAAGGAATTATCTTTACAATTAATTACTTCAGCCTATACACAAGCCACCCAGAAAGCATGGCAGAAAACAGCACTGCGTGACACGTTGGACTCCGGTGTTTTTTTCTAAAACATGGACAGGACTCACTCCTTGTTCTGTATTTCAGATTGAGTACAAAATCATCCAGATTTGGGGGGTTAGTTATTTGTTTTATCCTAAGACAGATTTTAATATTCATGACAGAAGCCTGTGCTGGCAAGTATAAAATTAAAAGTAACTTACAATTTTTAAATGGAACTTGGATTTGCACTACTATGCTCAAAAATCCCCCAACCAAACAACTGACTGACAATATGAGTAAATCAGTTGCTATCTTCTTTATGTTTGTTTTCTTCATTTGTTTTTATGTCATTCTTCTTCTTTTAATATACAGTGATATAAGCCACCCTTAGGATCTGGCTCCCAAAAATATGGAACATCAGAAACTTACCTTTATTGATTTTACTTAGCAAAATCACTCAAAATAAATTTGCTGTTACCATGGCAAAAGCTAATTTAAACATCAGAATAAAAAGCTTGTAAAAAAGCTATCCTAAAAATCTAAACTGGCCAAGTTATTTTCTAAAATATTACATTTCACTATTGGGGTTTCTAAGCAGCCAAGAGTACTCCAGTAAAAATGTGTATCAGACTAAGAGAAAAGTGATTTCTTCTCAAAGACAGCTTTGTTTATGATGCAAAAACATTTGACATTTTTGTAATTGACCCAAGCTTCAAAGGGACCCATATATATATGGCTCTTCCTAAATAAAAAGACTTCAAAAGCAATGGAGTTCTTTTCTCTAGAATACTTAGGGGAGCAGGTTGTTTTTAACAGCCATCCCCAGAAACTGGATAACTAATGGTCTCTGGTGAAAGCCAAGAAAATATTCTGTACCATTCCATGTATTACAATACTCAATTTTACAGGAATAACAATTTTAGGCAAATAACACCTACTTCATTTAATTCTGAACATTCTATTTCTGTGTTCAGTCCAGCTTTACTTTGTTTTGGAAACTCAGTATTTAACAAAAGGGCAGATTAACTCTAGAAGTTGCCAGTCCTGACTGACCTGTTTTCTCAAATTCTTCAGCAAAATAGGGGTCATTGAGATCAACATCAGGTGGAAGTTCATCTTCACTCTCTTCTTTCTCAGCAGCCTGTAACAAAGCACAAACATTATTTTAATCCACATTTGATTATTTCAACACTATTTGAATGAATCAACTGTTTAAGTTTAGCTGGAATGATCTGTTGTTAATAGCTATGAGGATGAAAACTGAAATACTGGAACATCAAAACACCAGAGCACAGTAAAAATTGATAGTAAAGACAAATTGACAATTTCAACCTTCTTTCATACATTTTATTAGGCATATTCTCAAACTGATATATCAGACAACCATTCCAACAAAATTACAGGATCAGCACTGTTATGCCCTTACTTTATGTTTCACAAAAGCTATGCCTGAGGACAAATTTGAGTAAGGAAGTTTATTTTGTGCTGCAGACTTCAAAAAGCTGGAGTTCAGATTTAAAATAATATATTTTTTTACTGGCAGTAGTGTGTCATACACCTTGCTCCTTGACTTAATTTATCAAACTGGACAAGCATGTTAAGCCAAAAGTTGCTCAGCTGCTGAACAGTGCTGCTTGCTCCACTTTGAGCATTCATCAGCTTAAAGAAGTTACTCATCAAGTACCAGATAAAATTAACTGACATGCACAGAGTAATTCAAGGTGTAGAGTTTACTCTTAGAAGTGTAATTCAGCAATGTGAGTTACACTGGGAGTAATTTAAGATTTTAGAGAATCTAGACTCTGCATGCCATGTGTTTTTTTTTTCTCTTGCAATTTGAAATTTGAATAGTTCTTTGCAACTATTAATTCTTTGCTATTACAGGTTTGGGAAACAAGTCTGAATTATTTTAGCCCCAAAATTTCCAAATTATCATTATCATAACAACTACAATTATCATTGTCATAACAACTTTGAACTGATATGCCCACAGTAGCAAAAAGGCCACTTCTGATGCATTAAAAATGCAAATTAAAGCCAATTATTATTATGACTAATTTAGCTTTACAGCAGCACAAGTAGATAAAAGATGTTTTGTGTAAGCATAGGTATGATCAGCAGTATGCTGAAAAACCTTTTTCCTCTGGAGGTTTGATGAAGTACTCCAGTACTTCCACATGAGCGACCACTGCATATTCTAACCTTAAAATAGCACTGGCAGCTGGACAATTTATTTTGTTTATCTGAAACAAACATTAACAACAAATAAGAAAACAAACAACAACTCCCCCTCAAATGGCCAATATAAACATTACCTTTCTCTTTTTCTTAAGAATTCTTTTTTCTTTCTTCTTCTCGAGATATTTTTGCCATGGAGTCAGGTTATCTTTTCCCTCCAACCTGTTTTTGACCATTTCTTCAGCACTTTCTTTGAGGCCTAGGAAAAAAGCCATAGTAAATTTTAAAAAATGTGATGAATCTGAATTTTTTTAAATAAACTATTTTCTCCTTTGCAAAAGAGCTATCTAGCTTTTATTCAACAAGTCTGTGCAAACAACATAAATATTGCTTCAAAACCCATCTTTATAAAGAAGATTGCTTTACAGGATGTGTTTTTCCAAATAAAACATTCCTCCAGTAAGAACTGTACAAGAGTCAGAAGAAGCCTTTGCTATGTGGTATCTGATTCCCAACACTCCTGCTGTTCCCTCAGAAAGGTCTCTTCTCCAGACATTCAATTGTGCAGTCTACAGAGACCAGAATGAGTAACACAACAAACCCAAGAGAAATACACAGAGTCCGTATGTTTAATGTACATTAGTTAAGATTCTGAATTAGTTACAGTGCTGAAGCTTTGCTTCTGTGACAATACTCTGACAATGCTGTAGGATCTCTGCTGAACACTGTATTTTTCCCTCTAGAAAAGTAAACCCCATAGAAGTGCAACACATAATTCTGGCCTAAAAGGATCAGACAGTTAAGTCTGATGTGTGAATTAGGTTTACATTAAATTCCATAATTTAGCACAGACATCCACTGTTTTCATGCCCAGCAATTTCATCTGCATAGACAAGTGTGTCCTAACCTTTAAACTTTTTGTAAATACAACAGAATGAAGTTTTCTATAAATATGCATCATTAGAGTATTCAATGATGTAAGAACATCACCTTAAAAATAAATCCATTAAATATTTGAAGTATTCTCATGTAGAATACTTAAATCCAGAACATGCACTTCATTTAAAAGCAATCTTCTAGTTTTGGTAAAAAGTTCCATACACATCAAGAATACTTTTCTAAAATTCTGTTCATTTTTTCACAGAGTACTTGGTTGTTACGAGGATGAAAACTGATTTCAGATGCACCTCATAAATGTTCAGCCCACTCTTCAGAAGATGGGCATTTGCAAAAACAAAATTTCATGATCTAAGGAGATTAAGTGACTTAATTGCCTTGCAACACACTGGAGCACAAGAAACAGAATCCACTTCCCTGGTAGGAAGGCAACAGCCTGGGCAATGAAGTATTTTTCTCCTACCTGCAATTCCTTCCTTCATTCACTAAAACTTTTTTTTTAAACTTTGGTAACAAATCAGTCAGATATCCGACAGGTAACATTGTCTCCCACAGAGTGACTGAATTTTCTTGGGAATTTGTAGGAATCCTGTTTCTGCTTCACTCTCCAAGCCTGATATTTATTGTCTCTTCCCCAGTCCTACTTCTAGTGGTCTCTCTTCAGCATTCTCTTCTGCCACACCAGTCCAGCCCTGACCTAACCATATTCTACTCTCCCAGCCCTCATCCCAGTTTTATTGCTTAGAAATCATACTCAGACCTCTCCAGATGTCCTAGACTAGATCCCACTCTTTGTCCCAGATTTCTCAGTTGCCAAGTCCCCATTCCTCATCATTCCTTTCAGCTCTCCTCAGTATGGAGGCACTGAAAACAATGATGGTGGCGGAATAAACAGGGCAGCTTTCATGGACAGTACTAGCCATCCCCAGAAGAGCAGGCAGAACATTTTTTTTCTGAAAAAACTGCAAACACTAATCCCTGATTTTGTGTTCATTGACCTGCAAAAATCATTCCAAGGCTGGGGAGCTGGTTACAACTTGTCTGAAATACCAAGTGTGGACAAGATCTAAAATCATATTAAACCATAGAATCGTAGGAGGAAAAGAGTGGAGCAAAAACAAGATCAAGGATCCTTCTGCTACTCTGGAAAGGTGCCAGAATTGAACAGTAAGGGGCAAACTGTTGCAGCCACAAAAATTGGGTACTTAACCAGCAAACAAATCAGAGCCATGATAAATGAAGGATTTTGCATAGATTGACTAAAAACATGCCATTAAGAAACTGTCATACAACAAGAACAAATATTTAGTTATCTTCAAAGTCCATGAAAGCAGAGTCATCAGCTTCCTTGAAACTGAACCACTATCACTTTAAATACTTTGTGTAACTTTTATGGAAAATATTACTGGTCAGGTAACAACCTTGCAGATTCTCTTTGAAGATAGCAAATACAGAATTAAAAAAAATATATGTCACATCTCCAGCAAAAGAGAGACCCAAAATCTGAAAGGAAGTTACAATATTTCTGATTTATTTGCCTGGAAAATTGAATCATTTGATCCATCTGGCACTGAAGAACTTGGAGGAAAATCCAGCCCTTTCTTGTGGTATTTGGCAGTCTCATGAAAGGCATTAGAGTTTCTCCACAGATTAGAATGGCTTCGAAACTACTGTCCAGACCACTTCCCGAGAATAAGAGGGTATTTAAGTGGTCAAAAGGATTTTTGATTCCAGAAGGGGAAAGGAATTGTCTGCTTTAGGTAGAAATATTAGCTGGCCATAGAGAGGTCTAACTTATATACCCTTATTGATATTTTTTTTTTTTAGAATTAATGAACCAAGAGTTTTATTTAATCTTCACAAAAGAGGGCAAGAAAAGTGAGGGGAAAAGGTCATCTATATTAGCATGCAAGGAAATCATACTTCAGCTAAAGGATTAAATGAGTTGTAAATACTACAGCAAACCTAAACACAGTGCTGTTCACACTGGTGGGACAGCAAGGGATGGGTGCAGGCAGAATTTTTACTTCTCCAAACACTCAGTTCTGAAAACTTAGGGAAGTTTAACAGCCTGCAACTGTCACTGTTATTAGAGGTTAGAAAGATACATTTCTGTTCTCAGGAAACCTAAACAAGCAAGTTCATCTTGCCTGTAATACCTCACCAGAAAAATGAAACACCTTGTTGCAGGGAGCTAAAGGAACAGCAAATAGAAGTACTCTGATAACATAAGAATTTGTCACCCCCAAAGATAAAATATTTAAAGTCAACCAAGCTTTCCTGAGAAGTAAAAGTGCCTGTGAGAACCCACCACAGGTAGCAGCTGTCAGGTGTGAGCCCCCACACAGCTCAGCACATGCTGCAGGAGCTGAGGCCACTCCAGGAAGGTGACACACACAGCAATGACCCAGACGGAAATAAATATTTCCTACGAGCTTTCTGTGCTCAGCATCATCTCTAACTGTACACTTGGGCTTTACTATGCACTTTAAGGACACCACAGCCTTCTATTCTACTTCTGACCAAAACAAATTCGAAATTTTGCTCTAAGCCTAACTAAATATTTACAACTCGTTCTTCCCAAAGGAAAAGTTTTTAAGTTCAAAAAACGGTCCCAAAAACTTGGCTGGATATCATCAAGAAATGCAGTTGTGGTCTTCTCTCTTTTCACTTTCTAAGGGGAGCTTTGGGAGCTGGATAAGGATTCATAGTAATTGTTGCTTAAATCAGATCTGATTAAGAAAACAGATGGATGCTTGAATATAACACTGATTTTGTGCCTAGAAGAAACAGACCAAAGAGAGTTGGAACTACATCTAATTTATTTTTGCTGGCACGCTGGTTTATTTAAAACTATTATGATTCAAGAATAACTGAATCACTGACAAAGTATGCTTTCCATAACCATGTGTAAATAACTCTGCCAAAACTCAAAATTTTAAATTAATTCAAATATCTGCCTTTCAACTAAAAAACTTCCTAGATTTAACTGTTGTAATTCTTCCATGTATTAAAACATTTGGACAAGAAAAAGATTTTGCAATAAGTCAAGCACATTAAGACAGAACTTGATAATAAAAATATTTCAACAGACATAAACTAGTTCGGAAAAAAATTAAACAGTCTTCAGAGAATACAACCAAAACTATTTTTGAATGCCCAGAATGCTCCAACTAAACATGAATGATTTTGAAATTTAAAAGAGCACATTTGTTCAAGAAAAAAAAACATAACAACTATCCTCCCTCCCATAAGGAAGCACAGCCTCAAGCATGTATAAATTGCCAGAGCTATAAACTACTGTTCAGCATGTGCAGCCTATGCTCCACAGTACAGAAATAAATATATAAAAGAGTATCCCCCTCAGGTGTGCAGGACCTCTTCTCCAAATGCTGCCTGAAATAAGCAATGGCTGACTTTTTGACTCAAAAGCAAATTAAAGACACCCATTTTCATTTTTATGACTTGTGTTTTGGAGAAAACTGTATTGAAGGGGTCAATAGCCAGAAGTGGCTCTGCTGCCCTTGTGGAGGGGAACAGTCTCTAACAAAGACAAGTGAACACTTCTGTGATTTCCAGAACCTGTGCTCTTCAATAAACCTCTCATTTTTCAGGGTAAGAAATGAGGAAATGGTAACATATACTGTAAAATCATAGTTGCTAAATTAATATCAAATACTATAAACTATCCATGTAAAATTCATTGTGCACACATGCACATTGAACCTAAAATTATATGAACAAACCTGACCCTGTACATGGACATGCAGCTAAGTATAGACAAAAACAGTCAAATTTATCAAGATAGGAGGGTTTTTTTCACTGTTTAGGTTTTTTTACCATCCCTGCCTCAAAAGAGATAAGGACACAGCAAAAGTCCTAGGAGTCCTACAAGAAGGTGCAGTAGGGAAGGGGTTGGACTGGGTGTAAGTATGTAACAAATCCAATTTTCTAAAGTCAAGTTCCATTGCAAAGAAACAAGAGTCCATGCAACACAGAACTGGATTCCACCTCTACCTCAGTTAATACTCCATTGCTGCTATATGTGAATGCAATCTACTCAAAACATGCAAGGTACAGTCTCAAGGACAGCCTCTTAGAAAACTTCTTGCTCTCTCAGGGTTTAAGAGTTTCCTTTGGTCTCCGTCAAAACAATTTTCCATCTCTTAAAATGAATGGTTTGCTCTAGATTCCTGAATATGTTACCATATTAAGTTGCTCAAACTTTTTTAAATTTACAGGACTTCTTTCATACAATTTGCAAAATTCTTCGAAAAACAGAATGCATAATAAACAAAAAACCCTCCAAACCTGTTTTTCAAAACCAACACAAAAAAATAGTTACTTTAACAACACCTAAATACAAACATATATAAATACAAAACACACTCCTAGCAGCAATTGATTCACCTGTGGTTTCCACCTTCACTCTGAAAGGTGGCAACAACAAATCTCTGCAGAAGTCTTATAAAGCTACCTGTCTTTGAAAACCTCTTGGCCTTGAATGCTTAGTGACACAATGAATTAACTACTGAGTGAGCAACATTGTGAATGCAAGTACTGACATGCTGTGGACAGATGGAGTACGACACTGTGTCAGTGAGCACTTGTCCTGGCTGCACGATACATGCTTTTCCAAAAAGGTTTTGACAGAATTCATGCCAGAAATTACTGGAATTATAAAAGCCTGATGGAAAGCACACAATTTTTAATGCCCATGTATCCTTTTGAATACAGGTCTGATGAAGAAACAGGAATAAAACTGTTCTGTTCAGTTTAGTCCATTTCAGTGAACCCCTACAGACCAGAATATTTCAAACTGAGCAGAACTTCTATTCAGCAGAAGTCACCTGAGTAACAACTCACAATAATATCTGTATAAATCCTATCATTAGATATGATAGTAACCCATCAGCAGTGAAGGGCCTGGATCCTGGCACGTGTCTGGTCTTGCTCCATGCAGTAACAGAACGGGGCTGTGCCCTGACATGGGCTGCAGTCCCACAGCTGCTGCACCTTGCTGCTCCAAAGAAGGGAATGTCACACTTCCCTAGTCTTTCAGCTGCACATTTAACCCTCTGAATATCTGCCTGACATGCTAACTCAGTGGAAAATATCCAGATTTTTTCTTTTCCAGAGTAGTTCTGTTATTTTAGCAAACAAAATGAGGCTTGCAGAGACCAAGTGCCAGGGCTGGTACAGACAATCAGAAGGAGCTCTGGGCCAGGATCAAGGTGATGCCACGGTGCAAACCTTTCCCTTTGTGGATGCTGTGAGCTGTTAAACTGGCTCACAGAAAGCATTCAGTCTGAGTGGCTTTTTGTCAAAAAGGCAAAAGAGAACTAGACACTCATGTTTGGCTCTCCAGATGAGTTGTGCTGGGATGCTACATGGTGAAGTTACCTTTCACTGATTTCCAGATGTCAATCTGGATGTCACTGTTCCCCAAGCATTCCTGGTACCTTGCTTTTGCCCAGAACAGTTTCACTGGAAGGTCAGACTTCTTCCTCTTTGCTCCCCCAAATCTTTAGCATTATGCAAACAACACTTCCAAACCACTTTCCTCTAATTATACACTATGTTTCCAAGTCATACTGATCTTCATTTTAAAAGTGTAAGTATGTTTTATGACTCTATAGCAAACACATGAATTCTACTTTAAAAATGTCTATAAAGTGATAATTGAGAAAGTAAGTACAAAAAATCCTGGCAAAAAATGATCTATAAAGAGAAACTTACAGCTGAGGAACTGAGTTCAGTCATGTTATTTCTTCTACTTCCCTCACTGTAAACAATATGGATTTCAATTTATGGGGGGAAAAAATGGTTTGTTTCTCCAACTATAAATTCAGCACCTTACACTATATCCCTGTCAGCAGACCAATACTGCGTATCTGCCAAGTCAGGAAAAGAAAAAAAATAAACCCTACCTGGAACCCATTTAATCTCCATTCCTATATCCTTTTCTTCCTGTTTTTTCTCTTTTTCTTGGATACTTTGCAGAAGTTCTCTGTACTTGGCAATTTGCTCTTCATCATCTTTTTGGCTTTTCCTGGGTTTGTCATCTTCCATTTCATTACCTACATCACCATCTAGGAGGAGAAAGCAAAGTTATCACAGAGAGTCTCAAGAAAATGAGCAACTGAAGTTAACCTTTACAAAATAAACCTAAGACACACATTATTACCAGAAGATAATATAAAATATTTTCATCTCTTTTTACCCCACAGAGTAGCCAGTTTAAGAATTCTCTTTATTTAGATGAAATAAAATAGTATCTGAAAAGACAAAAGACAATTTGTCCTTTAAAGGAAATCACTCACTGGACACACATCCTTCACCATACTTTAGAATTATTACTTTGAGAGTCCCTTCCAGCAGAGTAGAATGAAAATCTCCAAAATCAGCCCTTCCAGCCCTTTGTGTAGATGGGCATTACCTCTACTAATTTCCAGTTAACTGGGACCTCCCTGATTATCCAGGACTGCTCAAAAATGACAGCAAGTTGCTAAGAGCATATGATATTCGCCAGCTCCCTCCCTTGGGTGGATCCCATCTGGCCCTACAGACTTTTGTGTCCCCTTGTGCTCCCTGCTCCTGTCTCCCAGTTCAGGTAACCAGAGAATTGGCATTACTACTAAAGACTGAGGCAAAGGAGGCAATATTACTGCAGTCTTTCACTCATTCTTTGTCACAGTGCTTCCCTCTACATCCAGTAAAGGATGGAGATCCTCCTTAACTCTCCTCTTATTGCAAATGTAAGTTCTAGGTTGGCTGTGACCCTTATTTTCTCCCTGCACAACCTCCCAACACCCTGGTAGTCCCCCTGAATTGCCTGCCCCTTCTTCCCAAGTTCATAAACTCTCCTTTCTTTCCAAAGTTCCAGCCAAAACTCTCTGTTCAGCCAGGCCAGGCTTGTTCCCTGCTGGCTCATCTTTCACATGGCACATGGGGACAAGTCAGCTGCAGCTGCTTTTCTACTTTCCTCATCAGAAGCTGAGATCTAAGAGAGAAGCATCTGCTCATCCAGAAAGCAGGAGGCAACTCTGTTTTGAAGACAAGTAGAAAAAGAAGACATTTGGTTGTTTCTTATTCCTAGTGCCCTGAGAAAGAAGAGGCTGTGCTGCATTGGAAGTGAAAAAATCCTTAAGCTAAAAGAGGATCCCTAAAACCTGGATAGGCAAGGGGCTACCAGTTTGTATTTATCACTTGTTTTGCTAGGAGAAATTTAAGTGGCAATGCATATTATCATTCTTTCTCATTTAGATAAAAGTTGTACTCTGTCTAAACTAACAGTTTTAAAACAAATGTTCAACATTGCCTTCAAAAGAACTGTAGGAGCTTTTAATTCTGTAAGCAAATAAAGCACATTTGACAACAGCTGCAAGAAAGGAAAGTGAGCTGAGTTTGTTCTCAAAGTTTGTTCAGAGTTCAAATAACCTTGTCAGTGGCTTTCAAGTATCAAGCTGTATTGCACAACATCAGGAACCACTTTCTGATGGATATTAAGGCAGCAATGCTTTCTGCCAACAGCTTGTTCAAAGGCTTTTTGAACAAAACACACAAACCAAAAAGTTCTGGGGCATTAACTGCTGCACTGCAAGAAAAATACAATCAACCTGGGAAGGAGAAAAAGGCAAAAACTGATGAAATTTAGAGTACAAAATACAAGCATATTCTTATTGTTTTCAAAAGAAAGTAGTAAAAGAAGTGCTAAAAGATTTTAAAATAAGAAGGGCTGGTCAGAAACATTCCAATACAACAATTTGTTTTTAAAAGATGACATTAATACCAAATATAACCAAATGCAGAGGTTCAATATATTAAATCAGTGACTGGCAGCTGAGTTAGCTGAGATCATGTTCTTGTAATCACAGGGTTGTGAAGAGATCATGTTCTTAGTTTAAGAAGATTATCTTGCAATAGCTGAGTAGATGAATCTTTTTTTAAAAAAACCTCAGCCTTAGAAACTAAAGACAGTAGAAAACTTTTAGCAGATCTAACATCTGACAAGAGGTCTGCTGCAAAGCTGATTATTTTAAAGGTGGGGGGGAATTTTCTTTCCATGATGTAATGGCAAAGGAGAAAACTCAGCTACTGACTTGGATGCTGATGGCCATACCATAAAAATTGCCCTAAATGTCTCAATTTTATTCAGGGTAGTTACTCAAGTTCAGATAGATAAAAAATAAAAACCAAAATACATACAATGCATGTAGACCCAGAGAATTAAAACCAAAAATCTTTACACTCCAGTGTTCAAGAATCAAGTCTGAGGTAGAGGTTTTTGCACTACAGCATGCTATGAAAAATTTCATGTGTTGATGTCAGTCATGAGTCAGAAAATAATGTCAAAGAAAACACTGGGGTTTAACCCCATTTTCCCCACATTCTAAGCACTTCCTGATCAAGGATTTGTGCAAATCCCATTAGTTCTTCCCACTGATAGTAAAAAAATGGAAAAATTTAGAATACAAGAAGAAGTTTATTCAAAGCCTAACACAGTTGATGCCTTTTTTGTAAGACTTTTCAGGGAGAAAAGATACTGGAAGAAGAGAATGCAAACAGATAACAGTAAATGAATGCTAACCATTGAATGCTGACATTTTCTTAAGATTTTTTTGCATTTTCCTTCAGGTCTGTGTAGTCTAACTATTGAGGGGTGTGCCCTGGGTGCAGTTTTTAAACCTGCCATTACAAACCAGGTGAGTTTTGTAGCTGCAGCCTTCAAGGACCTGTCTGTGCAGAGGTGAGCTGGCACCACTGGAGACTCAGCTCTGAGCCAGCCAGACCTAAGGCAAGGTTTACACTCTGGGAATCAGAATCAGTCCTGAGTAAGGACTCACTGGCCTGGAAAAAGCACAGGCAGATGTGTTCTTCATGTTACTGGACACCTCCAACAGTTGATATGAGCTTCCTAGGAGGAATGCTGACATGACCCTTCTTGGCCTTACAAGCACCTTTAATTACAAATCAAACCAAAGCCAGCAGTTCCTGCAAACATGCTTTGGAAAAGTATCCAACATCTGCATCAGTTGTATCAAGTTTCTGATGTTTCACAGAAAAAAAATAATCAGGTTGCGGTATTTGGATTCTGAAATTCCCATGAAATTCCACCCAGCTTGGCCAACTCATAAACTGCTAAACCCTCTTCCTTCTTCTTTCCACAGACAATAATAAATAACCACATGTTCTACTTCTGTCACCCTCCATTTCTTAGCCTTCTGTAATAGCTTTAGCAGATATAAACACATGTGGATACCCTTCATTTTTAAGAGAAAAAGGCTGTACCTTACTAATAAAATGCTATATATGCATTTTAATTTATATATGTAGTCATGAGTTATTGCAACAAACAGATTTCAGAGTTGTAAAAAGATTTGGTAACTAGTCTGATTCTATCTAACCTTAATCATTGAAAATAAGACTTAGCAGCATCATTTAAACAAAGATTCCTCCCTCCTGACCACTACATTACCTTTCAGTGCACTTGTGCACCTCTGGTGTCAGGACAGCAGCACAAAACAAAAGACCTACTGGCTTTGTGGAGTCTTATATTGGAAGTCAAATACCACAGGAGACTGGGCTTCCTGCTCAGATTCCCACTGAGGAGAGCAGAGATCTACATGAAGCTCCTACAATCCTGGTGGTGTTCAGTGTTTGGACAACTCTTTGGTTTAACTTTCAGGTTTCCCTTCGTGAAGTCACAACATGGATCCAATGATCCTCATGGGTCCCTTCCAACTCAGGATATTCCATGATTCTATCAAGACCAGCTAATTTAAAATAGTCCTATAAAAGTATTTAACATAGAGTCTGTTTCACTATTTGTGTGCTGTGCAAAGCAGAAGAGCAGAAAAGATGTTGCTCTCGTAAAGATTAAAAAAAAAAAAAAACAGATCAAAAACTTAGACATAAACCCCATTGTGCTTAATTTGAAGCATATTTAAAATGCCATACATTAAGTCACTGGTCCACATTGTCAAAATAGCAATTATGGGCTGGGTTTGATGAATGCCACAAACACTTCCTAACTGGGATAAATGTACCCAAGTACCAGAAAATTCAGAAGCAACGTAAAGGAGAAGTTCTGTGCTACGAACCACAACATTCCAGGTCACTGAAATCCTTGATGTTACAGAACTGTTGTTTAAGAGTAATACTAGCATTCATGATGCACATATTTTAACTTGAAAAATTCCATGAAAAAACATGTTAGAACTGGCCAACAAAAACCCTTTCAAAAATAAAACATTTTAATAAGTTTGAAAAGTACGAATAGAAGTCCAGGACATTTTTTTCCTCCTTATCAGACTCCTACATTTCCATTCAAGCAGCTGACATTGATTTTTCCCATTTGTGCATAGCACCACGTAATTCTGCTGGATGGAACCCTGACAGATGGAATCCTGTTTTGTATCACATAACTGAATGGATAAAATGTCAGGAACATATTAAAGACCTGACAACATAATTCCTCTATTAGCAACTTACTTTTCAAAACATCATTTGAATCTAGATATTTCCAGATTTAAAATTTATTAGTGTGGTAAGATTATTTAAGGTCTTTTTTTTTCCTTACCAGCAATGGAATTTTACTCTTTAAAATTCCTGAAGTGTTGTTCACATGAATATTTGCTTTCATCACCACCCTATCACAGATGTTTATCTTTAGCAACTTGATAGCCTTGTACCTGAGAGAAGTGCTTTACTCTGCATCCTCTGGTCCCCTTTACAAACTTCACCAAGTATTGCTAGAGAAACTAAAGTGCATTACAGTGCAGTTTGTGAGGTTTTATGTAAGGGGAGAAACAAGTGGACATTATCACTGCCAGGATAATGCCAAGATGAGTTTGCTGCCACAAGATTTCCCAACTCTATAACCAGAAAAATTTGTAATGTTTTTTTGCATGCTCCAAGCTCACCTCTGATTGCAGCAACCTGCTTTAATGTAGTATAAATCAATTTTAACATCTGTTTGAAAGACCTAATTAAGGCTTAATGAAATTTTATTTGCCTTGTAATTTAGGCTGTATATATTATTAAGAGCAGGAGGAATTTTAGAATGAAGACAAGCAATTTAAATCAGGAATTTAAACATTGCTCTACCATATGCAAAAGACTCATGTAGCTTACGGATGAAATGCTCTTTATATTCTTAAGAAGTATGTAAATCAAAAAGCATTTGAAAGATGTTCCTGTTCATTTAGTCACTATCCACCTTGCATTTCAAACTAGGACTTTTCCTCTGAAAAAGGAACACTTCAAATTCTATGGGCCTATAATTTATTTCAGAAATGAACAGATTAAAAGCAGATATTGCCAAACTTGACAAAGAGATGTCAAGATACCCCGAAAAAAGGGGAAAAAAAGGAAGTAAGAGGAGAAACAAAATGCAAGAAGATGATTCTCCACTCAGACTTGCAAGCTCCTATTCAGAAAGCAGCTACTGTAGTCCAGTGGAAGGTGTCCCTGCCAATGGCAGGGTGTTGGAGCTAGATGGTCTTTTAGGTCCCTTCCAGTCTGAACTATTTAAAGACTCTGCTCAGGGGCACAATCATTATACAACAAAGCATTTTCTATAGATATGACATTTAAATATCTAAATAATTTGTATTCAAAACCCTGCAGCCAATGGCTTTGTGTACAATATTTATTACCAAAGTACCTTGCTGCTGTTCCTCCTCTTCTTCACTTGATGAAGCCAAATAAGCTTGAAAATCCATGTCAAGCAGCTCCTCTTTGTTAAAAGTTCTGCTGAGTGACGTTACTCGCTCATGATCTGTCTCATCCCATGTGATATCTACCTTAAAAGAAAGATGCCAGTTGTAGAAGCTGGAACACTAAAACTAAACACTGTCTTTTTAGGGAAAATTACTTTATACTTTCCATTCAATTACCTGTTAGTAATTCTCTCTACAGTAACTCACTATAACAACCATTTAGTAACATGAATTTAATTATAACATTTTGGAATTTATACTACAGTCACTTTTAATGCGTTTGAGCTACAAGAAAAACTGCAGAAATCTCATGCACTGAATGGTTCTGTTACAGCAGGTCCCACAACACAAAACCTCTGTGAGCCAAATTTCCTTTGTGTCAACAGATACTGGAGTTGAAGCAGCCACCAAGGCCTCTCTTTTCCTCTTCCAGCAGCAATTCACTGCAGGCATCACACACGGATTGCAATGGAGACAATGAAAGCGTTTGCGCAACTGCGCCCTCGACCAGAACGTGGAACAGATCTGACTGAAACGTGATCCAGCACAAAGTACTTATTTCTCAACTAATCACTTCTCCAATCTGGTTCACTTCATGGCCAGAGGGAAATTTTGGCTCTCAGCAGGACAGAGTAGGAATGAATTGCTACAAGGAAGGGAAGCAACTGTTGAAGCCTGGCATTACTACCAAAAAAGCTCTTAGTGATTTATACACGAACATCCATTTTAGGCAAATTAAAAGATTTGATTGTAAATAACAAAGTAATTTTATGTGCAACTTGTCACAGAGATATAATGAGGTCAAAATTTTGGATTTAATTTGTAAAAGAGAAGCACAATCTCCTTTAAAATCCAAACCAGGGCTGCAACTTGTAGGTCCATAGCATGCTTAAATCTTTTAATATGCTTGATGTCTTTATTTTGAAATGGTGGAGATAAAACAGGAATCTTTTCCCCGGTACATATATCACTCATAAGCTGACAGCAAAACTAAACAAATAAGAAAAGCATTACAAAAACACTGTAAAGATACCTTTGATGTTCCCATAGCAGCAGATGTGAAGTACTTTGGCTTATAAGCAGCTATGTTCACTTCTGAGGCTACATCTTTTGGCTTATCATCAAATGTAACGTTATCTGGAATAAATCTTAAAGGCAAATAAAACATGTTATTCTTCAAATACACTGGGAAATTGCATAGCATAAACAGCCTAAGCTTTCCTGAGTATGGTACATCAGCATGAAAGAATTAGCAAAAATAAAAAGGGGGTAAGCCTGAAGAAGGAACAAAAGATATGGACAAGTACTCCACACATGTAAGATTTATTGCCTGGCTTCTGCAGATCTGTTCCACAGGTTTTCACTGTGTAACAACACTCTCTTTGGGAAGTATTTAAATTTTCAGTCTGGTATAAACAGGGTCACAGGTGGCTTTTTTGGTGGTTTTGTTTTAAGAACGATATTTTCAGAAAGTTTAATATTAAAAATTAAAAATAAAAAAGTGAATAAAATAGGATTTGGGAACAGATGAGTAAGAAATATTTACTCCAAATTATTATAAACTTCCTGGCCCAACATGCAAAATTATAACCAGTGGAGTTACCTCAGGTCTATGAAAGAACAGCTACTTTCAAATTCCAGTCCATCACATTCCTCATAAATTTTATTGGCTGTTTCAGGAGAATCACATTCCACAACTGCATAGAAGTATTTCAGTCGCTTGAACTGGTACTCCCTCAGTTTTTCCCTATAAATCCTGCAAAAGTGGAGAAAAGACCAGTCAGGTGAGCTGGCTTCAACAGCTTTTGATTCACAATATCTTTTAATTCAACTCATTAAAAACATGCACCAATCAATCACTCTCCTAATCTCGTAAGATTAAATGTTAAACAGCACAAAGTTCTACCAGTATTGAGTTTTCTTTAAGTAAAAAGACTATTTCAGGCAGTTTTATTAAGTGTGAAATTTGTACATGGCTCCACTGAAAGGTCACAGGGATGAAGTTCAGTGAATCTGAAGGGCACAGGTATCACTGAGGTACCTCTGGGATACCTGGATTTCTGCATGTTGGATTCCAGATGCTCTCAATCCCACTGAGCACTAAATCCAACACTTCAGGATGCACCTTGATGAACACAATGCAGGTGACTCAGAACATGCTCTACACATCCACCTTACACTCTCCTGATGCACCACAGAATGTCTTCAAAGGGATCTGCCCTTATTTTAGAAACATCTAGATTTTCTAAATACAGGGCAGTCCAGCAGGATGGATTATACAAATATGGCCCCAGTCAGGCTGCCAAACATCTGGAAATTCTGGAAAAATATTAAAGCAAAACCCTGAACAAAAGCTAAAAAAAGGCAAAAAGACATGCCTGAAAAAGGCAGGACAATGGCAGACAGAAGAACTCAGCCTAGGAGGCCAGGGATGTCACTGGTGGCACTCAAGAAATCTCAGTCTGGGAATTCTTGGACTAAGGTCTGTGCTGATTTAGGTAAGAATTTTGACAGTGAGCTCTAAAGGGAGTTTACTGCACAAATGGCAATTTGTAGAGGAGAAATGCTGTTTTTTAAGCTGCCCACGTATTTGTTCCATTGATTATTCCAATGAGCTACATCATAAAATTTTGAACTCACATTAAAAAGCAAATCTTCTCAAGTTTCATCATCATGCACTGATTAAATGCACTGATAATGAACCTGTTGTAAAACAACCTCTGAAAAAAACCTAAAAAATTAAGGTGTCCACAGGAGACACTACCACATATGAACTCCTGGAAACAGGAGTTGATTGGGATTTCCACTAAGAATTAAACATATTATATCTCTCATTTGAAGACAAAAATTAAAATTAATACCCATCATCCTCTGTGGTATTCTCTGGAAGATCGAACAGCTCCACAGGTCCTTTTTGTTCTTCCTCTTTCAATCTCTCTTTTCCAAATTCTGAAGGATAAATCTACAAATACAGCAACACAAAAGCAAATTTTGGTGTAATGTACAATTGCTAAGGAAAAAAAAAAATCTCTCCAGGCTTTTACGCTTCACAGTTTTTATTTAGGATCAGTAAAGGATCAATTCCATAAACTGTAATAGCTTCCTAATTTTAACTTATGGAAAACCCATTCCTGCTAGGAATTTTAAGGTAGATGAAGAACAACTGATTTTGTTCATTGTACATTGTGGCCCTTTTCAGAATAAAGTGTCTGATTAAAATTTCTCAGAGAGCTGAGGCAGACACTAATAATAGAAAAAAATAACTTAACTGGCCAGAATACAACCAATTTATTAGCAAGGTCTAAGGTTGGGTTATCTGCCATACAGACCACTGAATATTAAACTAATCAATGAAATGTAGTCTCCTCCAACTAGAGAAAAACACCACTGAGGGCCAACCTCATAAACACAAGAAGTCAATGGCTTTGGCCTCTAATTCTGCCAAACACATGCCTGTTACAGCAAGTTAAATTGTAACATAGTTTCTCTTTAAACACATTAATATTTCTTTTGGTTTTCCACAGTACTGTCTTGCCTCTTATTTTGTAGTCTATTTTTTTTAACAGTAAAAGTCAGCACTCCTTTTAGAAACCAGTTCTTACCTTAACAGAAAACACTGTTCCTCCTTTGGGTGTGAAAGAATTAAATAGAGCCAACAAATCCTTAGCCTTCAACCTATCCCAATCCATATTACAAACAGCCAATCTACTTGTAATCTGAAAGAACATAAAATTCATAGGTTAAACTGTTGACTGTTGTGGGGAATACACAATTCTCTAGAAGAACTCAGTGGTAAAAATCACAGTCAGGAATAAACTTTGTCGAAAAAAATAAAAGCAGCATTGTCATAGTGACTTTTTATCACTCAAAGTAGCAAAGATGAGAAGCATCAATTACCAGAGCACATAAAAAGGACATGCAAAGTGCAAAGTTGCTACATACCTCAAAGCATGCTTTTTACATGCAAAGTATATAAAAAGCAACTCTGAAAGTTGCTTTCCACATACCTCATCTCCACGAGGGGCATCTTTATCCAGCTCGCGCCACGAGTGCTCGATCTCTGGCTCCTTTGGAAAGAGCTCATTTAAATCCTCATCATCTTCTGAGCTTGTGTCAATGTTCCCTATGCCTCTGGCAAGATCAGGCCCACTGTCACTTTCTTCATCATCTTCTGAGTCACTGTCATCTTCACCCATCTCCCCATCATCTTCTGGCTCCTCTTCCTCACCTGTTTCTTCACCATCTTCTGATTCCTCTTCTTCCAATTCTGCATCTTCACTTGAAGAGGTTTCTTCTTCTAACTGGCTTTTACATTTTACACTTTGGTCACAGATGTCTGAGCACAGAAATATAAACATTAGATACATTTTTATATTAGAATTACACATGACCCTTTACAAAAAGGAAAACGTTAGGGCTTTTTCATACCTATTTACAGGACTCCTGAAAGGTGTAATGATGCAGGAGCAAGTAACAGAAAACATCAGAGTTTCCTCTTTTGTTTGTCTTGTCTAATGTAATTTAATTACTCTTTGGGCCCAGAATTGTACTATCAATCACAACTGTAATTAAATATTCTGCTATTTTATTTATATTACAGAACCAACAGGTAGAAATCTATTTAATAACAGAGGCTATACACACACACAAGCAATACAAATAAAGTTTTTCTTCTAAAGCTTGTTCTTTCTAATCTCCCCTAATATTAATGGCTCAGTGCTGCCATGATTACAATTTCAGTCCACAAGCTGTAATGTGCCTTCATGGTATCAGTTCATATATTTGCTATTCAGTTTGACAAATACAGCAATGTATATGTTGTTATAAATTTTACTTTCCTAACTAACCAACAATTTCAGCTCCAACCATTAAAAGGACAGGGATGTTCACAATCTTATTGAAGAATTAGATTCTATACAGAGCTGACCAATCCTTCAGCAGCACTGAATCTGAGTCAGCCAGCTATTTTATAACTAATTTATGGATAAAACAAAAGCACCAACATCCACATGAACACAATTGGATTCTCCTTGTTATTTGAACAACTAACCTGATTCTTTTATTTTCCCTCCTAAGGAGTGGTCCATCCTGGGAGCTTTGACTGACTTAGTAGCACTTCCTTGTGAAGACTTTTCCTTGTTTTGAATTGAAATGGGTCTTCCTCCTTGCTTGTCTTCCCCTTTGGGTAAAAGGCCCTTGTTTCCCCGAGAGGGATCACCTTCCACCAGAGGTTTCTGCGAGTCCTCTTTCAAGCTGAACTTTGATTTACTTTTTTGTCCTTCTTTTTTAAGGTCATTTAGTTTAGCCACAGCTTCACATGTTTGGTCCACCTCTTGTTGGGTTTTTTTACTCTCCTCCTTTGGGAGGCCACCAGCAAGGGCCTTTACAGAATCTCCTTCTCCTTTACCTTTCTTTTTCTTTTTCTTCTTTACTGCGATTTCTTTACTATCACTTTCTGAAAGATCAGAGTCAGATTCTGACAAGGCATAAAACTTCCTGAGGTTCTCTGTAGAGGTGTAGTTAACAGGGCGACCTCTTTTATCCACTGTGTACCTCAGCTTGAACTTCTTGTCATGGAACATGGCTCGGAATCGCTTGTCAATCTTGACCTTACGCTCTTTTTCAGGCATCTCCCAAAACCTGGGATCCCTTGCAACGCAGCTGAACCGGCCATCGCGCAGTATTTCCTCCTGGGCTGACGTTTTTGATACCATTTTTGAAGACTTGGACATCTAAAATGTGGAAAAAACCCAATCATTTCTGATTTAAAAAAACCTTAACAAAGTTAGATTTCTAACCTATACCTAAGAAGTTCTTTCCAAAAACACATGGCAATTTCATGGAATCACACGCCACTGTTACTATATTTTCTGAAAAATCCCTTGGCAAGGATTTTTCTCCTGAAAAGCCTCAGAAAAAAAATGTAAATAATAAGTACCTAATTGCTTGGAATGTGGTTTAGAAGTTGCTTAACAACAGGTGCATCTTTGATTAGTTCCATGTGAATTGTTTTTACTTAATGACCAATCTCAGTCCAGCTGCATCAAGACTCTGATCTGTCACAGGTTTTTATTATTCATTCTTGTCTAGCCTTCTGATGTCTCCTTTCTCTTTCTTTAGCATAGTTTTATGATATCATTTTCTTTTGGTATAATATCATAAAATAATAAAACAGCCTTCTGAAAACTTAAAGTCAAATTCTAATTTCTCACCTCGCCCTAAAAACCCTTCACAACACCGCAACACACCACCTGGTTGGAAGGGCCTCAAAGATTCCCTGGCCCAACATTTCTAGGCAAAAGCATTGAATATACAAGATGGCCCAGCACTCTGTCCAGCCAAATCTTGTAAGTGGGAATCTCTCAGTTTCTCTGGGTCTGGATTGAAGGCACTTGAGATGGCATTTCATGTTCAGACTCAGGTGTTTATTATTTCTTATCAGTAAAACAGTCTCACCACCATGAGTTCAGCATCAAGGCAGAAGCTGGCCAACAATCTCTTGTTACAAGGTCTTTCAAGACTAAACTGTCCAATGAAGAGCTGACACCTGGATTATTTTCCCTTTTAACCCAATAACTGATCCCACAGAGCTGCAATGGGGACTTCTCTGCCCAATTACAAAATGCCAGCCAAACCCATGAAGGAGAAGAAAGAAGCAGCATGAAGAAGAAACTCAGGACAGCACCCTGTGCCCTCCATCTTGCTTCTATCCACAACATACTAAAAACCCTAAAACATAAGTTTCTCACCCAGTGATACACCTACACTGCTCTCTATAATCTATTTCACACCTTAGTGCATTCTGGTCTATTCTGGAGTTTAGGAAACTTTCTCCATGAAAGAGGGTCCAAGCCAGTGCTGCCCTGGGGGTCAGGGCACCCAGAGCAGACAGAGAAATATTCCCAGAGCCCTGGGTTGCCACAGGAATCCATCACTTCCCTGGGGAGATTTTTCCAGTGGTTGAATGTTCTCATTGAGGAAGATTTTCCTCTTGTATCTAAATGGAATCTCTCCAGGAATAACTTGTACCTATGACCCTTCGTCTTTTGCTCCTGACTTCTTGTGAAAACACAGTATCCAACCTCTCTGTAACCACCTTTTCAATGCCAGAACGCGAGGATAAGATCTCCCCTGAGCCTTCTTTCCTCAAGGTGGTACAAACCCAGCTCTCTCTGCCTTTCCTCACACGGCAGCTTCCCAGTCCTTTGGCCATCCCTGTGGCCTTTCTCTGGACCCTCTCCAGCCTGTCCACATCTTTTCTGTACAGCAGGAACCAAAACTGAACACAGATGTGACCTGACAAGCACCATGTGGCACAATGACTTCTTTATCCCTGGTTGATAGACCCTAGCAGCCTGTTGGTTTTGATGCAGCAGCAGATTTAAACAAGTCACAAATAATCCTGTACCTACCACAGTCTCAGCCACAAATCTTTGCTTTGCCAGCTGCAATGGGAGCCCAAAACTCCCCTGTGCCTTAGGCTGTGTCTAAAGCTCCAAGGACAGCAAATGAGGAAGGGAATTCTGCTCCGGCGAGAGCCCACCTAAAGTGCTGTATCCATGTAAGGGGATACAATTTAAGAAAATAAAAGTAGCATAGAAAGTAATCTTACCCCTTAAAAACCTGAGCCAATTATTAGAGATTAGGAACAGGCCTGACTCTGACAGGCTGCAGCTGGAGCCAATAAGAAGAAGAGTGTTATAAAAGAGTGGATTGGGGGGCTGAGAGGGAACTGGAGTTAGTTGACTACTGTGAGAAGAAGGAAGAGTCAGTGCTTAGAGGAACTGCCTACCAAAAACATCAAGGAGGTAGGAAACTCTTGTAATATGGAACCTTTGCAATATAATAACACTAGAACCCTTGTGATATAAAAACAACGTGTCCAGATCTGGGGTCCCAACACAGGAAGGACATGGAGCTGTTGGAGCAAGTCTAGAGACCACTAAGATAATAGGAGTTCCTCTCCTAGGAGAAAAGACTAAGAGAATTGAAATTCTTCAGCCTGGAGAAGAGAAGGCTTCAGGAGACCTAACTGTGGCCTTCCATCTGAAGGGAGCCTACAAGAAAGATGAAGAAAGACTATTTACAAGGGGCTGGAGCAACAGGGCACAGGAGAATGGCTTTAATCTATTAGAAATCAGGTTTAGATTCGATAGGAAGAAAAAATTCTTCCCTATGAGGGTGGTGAGGCCCTGGCACAGGTTGCCCAGAGAAGCTGTGGATGCCCAATCCCTGGAAGTGTTCAAGGCCAGGCTGGATGGGGGTCTCAGCAACCCGACCCGGTAGAAGGTGCCCCTAGCCATGGGGAGAGGGTTTCGAACGAGACTGTGTTTAATATCCCTTTCACCCCAGGCCTTCTATGATCCTACGATACACCTGGGCTGCAGACACCTCCCCGTGACTCCTCACCGCACCAACGCGCGGCGCCTTCCACAAGATTAACCCAGTGCGCACCGCAGCTACAGCCCGCCAGCAGCACCTTCAGCCCCCACACCCGCTCCGTCCCCGACCCCAGCGAGGAGCCCCGAGGCCGCTCCGCTCACACCGACCGTGCCCGGCACACGCCGCTCCCTCACAGCGATATCCGCACGCCGCCACCACACGGCCGCTTCCGGCGAAGCTACGGCGGCCGCGGCGGGACACGGCTCCCCGGCCGCACGGCGCAGGCGCGGAGGGGCGCGCGAGGCCGAGCCGATGAGGGGCCTGGCGCGGCCGGCGCTGAGGGCGCGATGGTGCCGCTCGCTCTGGGCGCTGCCGGCAAGGGCCGCCGCCAGCGCTGCTTCGCCGCCTCCTCCTCCCGCCGGAGCCTCGCCGGGCGCGCTGAACCCGTTCGACCGGCGGCTGAAGCGGAAACAGAAGAACTGGGCGGCGCTGCAGGCCGAGCCCGCTAAGTGCGATTACCTGCGGGAGGAGGTGCGGGGTCGGGGGCTGGCGCGGTCACCCTGAGTGCTGTGGCGGGTTCTGGGCCCGCAGCTCAGGGGCGATAGTGAGGAGGGCAGCGGGGCTGGAGCACAAGTCTCTGAGAGAGCTGTGTTCAGCCTGGAGGAAAGAAGGCTCAGGGGTCGCCTTCATCACTCTCTCCAACTCCTTGGGTAGAGGTCGGTCTGTTTTCCTGGGCAGCCAGCGACAGGATAAGAAGATAGCGTCTCAAGCTTTGCCGGGGAAGTTGAGGTTGGACGTAAGGAATTTCCTCCCAGAAAAGAGTGATCAGGCATTGGAATGGTCTGCCCAGGGAGGTGGTGGAGTCACCTTCCCTGGAGGTCTTTAAGGAAAGACTGGACGTGGCACTCAGTGCCATGGTTTAGTTGATGTGATAGATGAGTAATGCAATGATTGACTCTCACAATTAATGGACAAATAGCATGCATATAGGTTAAGAAAAGTTTTATAGGTTTGTAGTTATGTTTTACCCCCTCGCGTGGTTATCAAGGGACAGCTGGGGTCGGGACATCTGGGAGGGCTGGCTTGTCCCTATGGTGACATCTGACCTCCAATGAGGATAGGAGGAAGAGATCTGCACCCCTGGACAACGAAGGACAGAACTTTGGGAGGGGTTAAAGGGTTAAAAGGCGAAACCTCCATTGTGTGGGTGAGGACAGGGTGGGGAAAATCTCTTGCTCCCTGCACTGTAACCTTTTTCTCTGCTCAGTCTTCTGTTGTATTTTTGATAAGGTTTAATGAACCTTTCTAAATTATGAAAAGCGAGTAACCATTTCTCGCAGTTGATAAGGTGCTGGTTACTAATGGGTTGTACTTGATGATCTCAGAGGTCTTTTCCAGCCTCATTGATCCTGTGATTCTGACCGCTGGCTCTCCCCCCCCAGGTCGGTGGCAGGATCGCGGACCGGGTGTTTGACATCACCAGGTGAGCCCCGCCGTGTCCCCAGCCCTCCCCTCTTCCCCAGGGAACGGCACCCCTGGGGAGATAGCTGGATGCTGAGCCCTTTCCCCGAGGTACCACTAAAGGATGCTCGGTGGGCTGAGCTCAATAAGGCCTTTAGAGATTAGCAGGGGAAACTTAATATAGTCTAAAATTATTTCAAGACTTGGTTATGTTTTGTGTTGCTAATCTTATCCTTTAGAACGTTTCCTCTGGCTTTGGATGTTGGCTCTGGAAGAGGTTACATAGCTCAGCACTTAACCAAGGTACTGTCTCTTCATACTTCTAAGTGTTTAGAGGAAGTTCATATGTGTGCCTCCCTTTCAAAGAGGGCTCTGTTACAACTTAAGACAATCATTTGAGTCTTGATGAGGTAAATCTTCTCCCCTACCCCCATACCTGTAGTTATAAGCTGCATGTTGTGCAGGCTGTTCTTCATTTATTGCTGCTGAAAACTGGACAGATCTGCAAGGGAAGTTATCTCTGATGATACAGTTAACTTTTAGTTTTGGGTAGGAATATGCCTGTTTTTTTGGTGAATTCATTGGCCACAGTTAGTTGTTCAAGAGAAGCATCATTATGGAGGCTTTGAAGCCATCAACAGTTTACCATTCATGAACCATTCTGTAAGTAAAGGCACTTCCATGGTTTATGTTTAACTAAACTTATGCCTAAAATTACAGAATGTGTTTTCTGTTGCCACTTCTGCCTCAGCTGTTCTCCCTGGGAGCAGGTGCCACATTGGGTGGGGAAAATAAAGCTTCTATCAAGAGTGGGAAAGGTTCTTTCTAATTTATTATAAACAGGTGTAAGTGCCAAAAAATTACTTATGTCCATTTACAAAATAATTCACATATTTAATAGACTTCTAAAATTTTATTTCAGGAAACAGTTGAAAAACTTATTCAAGTTGATATCGCAGAGAATGCTTTAGTAAGTAGCTTTTTGAATGCTCAAGTGCTTCAATTCTGTAATACAGGGGAGCAAAAGAAGTGAGGTTTTGATGAGCTGTTTTTCTTCCAACCCAACATTAGAAAAATGCTGTAGAATCTGAAATCCCGACAGTCAGGGTCGTAGCTGATGAGGAATTCCTTCCTTTCAAAGAAGATACGTTTGATCTTGTTGTCAGCAGCTTAAGGTATGTACTCATAATTTATTTATTTTGTTTTGTTTAAGTTGTTAATAACATTCTTTTCAGAGTAGCTTTAAGAAATTAAATCCAACAAAGATTACTTGCCCATTAAAAGGGAATAAGAAAAGTACTTACATAGTTAATATGAGCATGCATTAAGAAAAACTGCTGTTCTGGTGATTCTTCCTGTTTTGTTTGTTTAACTTCCTTCAAAACACTTGGAGCTTCTCTTTTTCCTGCTTTTTGACAAACTAGTCCCCAGGACTTATTTTCTCACCTAAAAGAAGTGCTTTGTGGATAAACTTCTGTTCTTGTTTGGTGTCAGTTCCAAGCAGGTGTTTCAGCATGGTTGCACCTTCAGAAATCAGTTTGTGGCTTGGCTCCTAAAACTTACTTATCTAATTAGGTAGTTACTGGCATTCCCTAATTTGGATTAAATCTGAAATTATAAAATGTACACTTCTGTTATTTCAGTTTGCATTGGGTGAATGACCTTCCTAAAGCTTTCAAAGAGGTAAGAAATTGTTTTTTAATACTCTAAGTTAGCACTTGCCATTACTTGCATTGACCAAGACTTTTTGGTATTGGAATTAAGCAAATACTTGTTTAAGACAGAAAAATGTTTTTCTTTCACCAACAGTTTTGGGTGTTTTGGATTACTTCAGCTCTTTCCTGCAGGTGTAAACTTTAGTGAAATCAAACATGTTAACCAGTTTGCTGCTTTTTCATTTATTTAAAATTGATCAGTCATTGTAGTGCTGGCCTATCACCTGTTGGTAGGAATAGGACTACCCTACTGTTACTGAAATAATAAAGATCAAGTGAAAAGCATTCAGTAGTTATTAAAAAAAACTTGAAAGAAATACACAATTTTCACTGGAATTTAAGTATTTTATGGAGAGTCAAATACTTTCTGCCACACTAAATAAAACTGACACTGTCTCACAATGGCAAGGGAACTGGGCTTCTTGGCCAGCTTTCATGATTTCCTGTGTTGTCTTTAACTAATAGAAACTGCCTTTAACTGCCTCATTTTCTAACCTATCAATTAAAGGCTTTTTTACTAGCACAGAAAAGGTAGCTTGATTAATACGTCATTTAAAAATGATTTCATTTTTTTTATTTTCAAAGGCATTGGAAATGCTTGCTGTCTTGTTAGCCTGGTTATATAATCAGGCTCTTCTGGATGTCTAAACCAGAGATCATTTCCAGCTCTTAAAGAAATGAGAAAGCATGAATTTATTCCTCAATAGGAAGAGGGCTAGAACTTAAGAGACCAGAAAGCAGCTTGTCACCCTTGCTGTTTGAATTATGATACTGCTGTTTTGGCAAGTTAATAATTAGTCATTGTAGACATAATAAAAATGGCATTACTCTATTGTCTCAGAAGTGCAGAGTTCAGTACTGGAAACTAAAGTTAAATCAAGCCATTAACAAGTGCTTTTGCTGCTCTCAGAAAGTAAAAGTAAATAGCATACTTTCCTTAATCTACCCTCCTTTTAGAAGTAAATTAATTTAGAATAGTGTTTTAGGACTATTGTGCTGAAAATAGTTTTACCCTCAATTTCCACGGTTTGTTCCATGATTCCTGACTGTAAGTGTAATTTCTGAGGATTTCTTCTTAAAAGTAGAAGATACTCTGGCTGAAGAGAGACTATTTGTTTGCAGTGTGACCAGAAGCTGTGTCAGTTTGTTCTGCAGAATACAGTCAATATTAAAAAAAAGTCACTCGCAGCTCTTACAATGATTGCTTTTGAGTTCTTAAAGATAAAAAAGTCTAAGAACCACTTAGTTACATATAGGAAACAAGTTGACCCCCATGACAGAGAGAAATTATTAGGAGAACTCCATCTTATCAGAAGGCAAATTAATTACTTTATTATACTATATTATTCTATATTACATCCAAACTGGATGTGTTATATATTACATCTAAACTGAATCTGCCAAGCACTCAACTACACAGAATCTTGTGACTGTTGGCCAACAGTCCCAACACACACACACAAAAAAGGATTCAGTTGGTCAGTGAATCAAAACACACCAGAATCCAATTCTCAATTCCCTTCAGGTAAACAATCTTCCACAATGCATTCCACTTGGGAACAATGCAGGAGCGGTAAATGAGATAAGAATTGTTTTGATCATTCTTGACCTCTCTCACTGCTTCTGCCAGGCTCAGAGAATGTGATCCCACAGCCATGCCCTGTGTGTTTGTGTGTTGCAGATCCACCAGGTGCTGAAGCCCGATGGAGTGTTCATTGGAGCCATGTTTGGGGGGGACACTCTGTATGAGCTGCGCTGCTCCCTGCAGCTGGCCGAGCTGGAGAGGGAAGGGGGCTTCTCTCCTCACGTGTCACCCTTCACCGCCGTCGCCGATCTGGGACATCTCCTCTCCAGGGCTGGCTTTAACACCCTCACTGTGGTAATTATAAGTAAGAGAGCCATCAGGGAGAACAATCCAGAACATAAGAGCTGCTGGAATATGAAAAGCACTGTTTGCTAATGTAGTAATGACATACTGCTTCCTTCTGCATTTAACCTCGCTGAACGGGCTGCAGAAATAGCCTGGGCTGCCACTGGTTTTGGCTTTGTGGTAGTTAATGGAACCAACTGTAGTGTACACTGAAGTGCACCTTTGGCTCATGGCCCAGTGGAATTTGGATGGTTTTCTTGGAGACATGTCAGAGAATGTTAGATTTGCATGAAAAAATTATAGACACTTGCTCTTTCTTCTAAAACCAAGAAGAAAATAATGGTATTTAAATTAAAATTTGATTGTGTTTGGGCTACTAAGCAAAACTTTTTAGACATGTTAAAACAGTACTTTCTTCCTAGAAATACATGATTTGAGCAGAAGAGGCAGATGAATAGAATTGTATAATGGTTTGGGTTAGAAAGGACCTTAGAAATCATGTAGTTCCAACCTTCCTGCCATGGGCTGTCACAGTCATATTTTTTTGTAAAATCCCTTTGCCCAGGATTCTTCTCCTGGGAAGTTGCAAAGCCTCAGAGGAAAAGGAAAACAATTATCTGATTTGCTTCTCTTGTGTTTTGCTGCTTTAGAATGTGTTTGGACATTGTTTACCAGCAGGTGGTGGTTTCAGTGGTTTCATGTGAATTGTTTTCTTATTGACCAATCAGGGTCAAGCTGTGTTGGGGCTCTGGAAAGAGTCACAAGTTTTCCTTAGTATCTTTTTAGCCTTCTGTAAGTATCTTTTCTGTATTCTTTAGTATAGTTTAGTTTAATATTCTCTAATATAAGATAGATCATAAAATAATAAATTAGCCTTCTGAAAACCTAAAGTCAGATTCATCATTCTGTCCTTCGTCTGAGAACCCTGCAAGTACAAGAATGGGCAGGGAATAGTTTGGTAGTACAGCAAGGTTGAACTAATGCTGTTGCTTTAGTTTGATGTGCTCTAAAATTGAACTTCTCAATTCTTCTAGGATACTGATGAAATCCAAGTGAACTACCCAGGGTTGTTTGAGGTTATGGAAGACTTACAAGGCAAGTACATTCTTTGTGGAAACATAAATGTTTTCTGTATCAGTGGACCAAACACAGAACTGTCTTACTGTGTGTTTCTTAACTCCAAATCATAGACTAGTATGGGTTGGAAAGAACTTTTAAAGGCCATCTAGTCCAACTCTCTGCAGTGGGCAGGGACATCTTGAACTACATCAGGGTGCTCAGAGCTTCTTCTGACCTGGTTTTGGATGTTTCCAGGTGTGGGTCATCCACCACATCTCTTAGCAACCTGAGCCAGTATTTCACCATCTTAATCACAAAGAATTTCTTTCTTTAAAAAATAAATCTTATTGCAACAGGGGAGCATTAGGTTTTTTCCTGCTACCTGGTGAGTCAGGAGATGATGCCTGTCAGGAGATTTGTGTTGGGAAGCACAAGTCAAAGATTTGCTACTTCATGGTCTGCTGGGAATGTTCTGCTTCCCTGGAGTTCCTGTTCTGCATGAGCCTGCTCAGTGTAAGGTGCAGAAAAGCCCTCAAAGGGAGACAGAATATCCCACACACTGGCATTTCCTGTGAGCCTTTCTAATTACCAGGGCAATCAGCAAACTGCTTTGGAAGGAGAGTAAATATATCCTTAATTTGGACTATGCTGAGGAACAGCAAACAGTTGAGGAACAGTTTTGTTAATATTCTGATTGCATTTGCCATGGATTGTAAAGCAGTCATCCACATGCACTCTGTTGTTACTGACATCAACTCAGGGCATTTCTTATCTGGATCCACTGCTGTATGGAGTAATTGCTTAATGGAAAGGCAACTTTTATTCTGAGTAGAAACATTCAGATGCAGTAAATGATTAAAAAGATTAGAATTGGGTTTACTTTATTTTGTATTTTAAATCTCTTGGACTAGTAATTTTAAGGGTTAACTGTTAAAACAGTACAGTCATGTGTCTGAATAAACCCTTTGTACTAATTCTTAAAATCAGTTATACTTAAAAGCCAAAATGTTCAAAGACTCAGGCTGAAGAAGGAATTATTTGAAATGATTCCTAGCAATGCCAACTTTGCAAAGCGTAGGAATTAAAAATTCTGGATTCCAACACATAAGAAACTCACCTAATGATCTGTGGTATGTTCTCTCTTACAGTGAATAGCAGAGAATTCTGTACTTTGGTTTTGTAAGAATCTGTCCTTAGTGCATGACACTTAACTCATGCCATGTGCAATATCTTCTTTTTCTTAAAGCTAAAACATATTTTTAGGTATGGGGGAGAGTAATTGCTCTTGGAATAGAAAACCTCTGCTGCACAGGGAGACAATGCTGGCAGCTGCTGCAATATACCAAGGTCAGTATTTGGGAGTAATGAGTTAATCTAAAGTGACTTTAAGAACATTTTTTCTGTCTTTTTTTTTAATGACCTTTGTGTAAAAAAAACCCAAAACCCTAAACAAACCCAAAGCAAAACTGAAAACACCAAACACTTCAGAACAAAATGCCATTATCATGAGCTATTTTTAACCTTAATTATAATGCCAGGATTTGAACTGTATTGATGCACCAGTATGAGATATTTTTATTGTCCCAAATCTTTCACCAGGAGTCATTATGATGAATATGATGTTCTGAGAGCTGAGTGTTTCCTAGAGCTGACATCCTGTACCTTCTCTCTCCCCCTTCCTGCCCTAACAGAAATGTATGGAAACAGCAATGGCTCTGTACCTGCCACCTTTCAGATCTACTACATGATTGGCTGGAAATATCATGAGTCACAGGTAATGTGAAGCTCTTATTTTCTCTTTGAAGGTACTATTTAAATAAGTGATGTTTTAAAAGATTTTTACAAAACATTTTTATTTAAAGTTAGCCCTAAATATTTTGTTGGTTTTTTTTCCTTAGGCAAAACCAGCCCAGCGAGGTTCTGCAACAGTTTCATTTGGAGATCTGGCAAAAATAGAAGGACTTCTTAAAAGAGGAAAAAAATAGTTGTTCTTCAGAAATAATTGTCTTGAAACTTCTCTAGAAGTTTAAATTGCAGACAGTCTTCACTTGTGCTTATTTAGTGATGACATCCTGAAATGATAATAAAGTATGCACTATAGAGGTTTTTGTACTGTGCCATAGCATTATCTGTGTGAAGTGGTGTTAATTTCTTGTCTAGATAAATATTTGACCAGTTTCCTCTTTCAAGTCTTTGAGAGAGCAATTCAACTCCCAACTTTTTATAAAATTTGCTATTTTCAAAAATAATGCCTCTTTCAGCTTTTCAGTATCACAGGCTGCTCCAGGTAGGGTTTACATGTCTTGAATGCATTTTTGAATTATTTTTCAAGGATAGTAGATCATAATAAATAATAATGTATTATAAAAGTAAAGGTATATTTGAGACATCCTGGAAGAGAAACCATCAGCAAATACAAAGATACAAATTACTATGGTTTTTATGAGTTGGGAAGTATGGGTAAAAAGTTACTGTAAGAGATTTAAATAATTAAGTGATGCTTTATCTAAATGTTAGTTGAAAATGACATTAACACATTACTTTCCACTTTTCTATGTCAGAGGCTAAAGAGCTAGAAGAGTAATTCTCTTTAGCTGTGCATGGAGCTATGACTTTTCCTGTCTATAACTGCATTACCAGAGATTGATATTAATTGCAACTATGACCCATTAATAAGAGATTTAGAAAAAATACCTGCCCAGAGATTTTGCTTGATTGTAGCACTCATGGAGTTGGGGAGAAACAATGGATGAAGTCTATGCAACCAAATATGCAGTTCTATAAGTTTTATCCTAGTATTTGAGTGGTATATCAATCCTGGTGGAGCTAAAGCTTTTTTAAGTTTATTTCCTAGGCTTTTTTAAGATTATCCACCAGGTGGAGTTTGACAGAACTTGTGTGTAGCACAAACCCAACAGCCAGGTAGGCAGAACACTTCCCATCTGTAAGATCCTGATTTGGAGGATTATTTTATTGACCAGGCTTTGACTTTGAATAAGAAATGGGCAGAGAAGGTACAGCTCATGAGAAGGAGGGCAGTAATATTCTGTCCTGTTTTTGCTTACAAGCCTAACCCCTGATTATTTGAGGGAAATTAGTTCATTTTTTGTTTCCTAGAAAAGAACAGTAATTCTGCTGGAAAAAGGGGGAGAAACTCTAAATGGTCTGATAATGTTTAAAGCTCTCTAAAGACTCAATCTAATTCAAGAGCTTGTTTCTGTGAAAGCTTCTGTTTTTTTAATACCCCAACAGTGGACTTAGTACAAGATACTGCATCACTCTGCAGGTACTCTCTGGCTTAAATAAAATTCCCTTGTTTCTGGAGGAATCTCTGGTTTCCCAGATGTAGGTTTCTGTGAAGTTATGTGCCAAATTAATGTAACTTTAGAAATCATTGCTTTAGTAGGTTAATTTCCAGTCACTTGAGCTGGTGGTTGTGACTCAGACATGTTAAGGGAATGAGGAGGTGGAATGTGCTGGATAAATGTTAATTGGAGAAGTGCTCCTACTGTGCTCCTTTTGAAGTATTGAAGTTATGGTGAAAAGGAAGGATTTCCAATTCTTTGATTTCATATTTCATAGATGGCATACATAAATACTAAAGTGTTTTGGCAGTGGGGAAACATCTTCTGAACAGGGAAAAAAGATAAGTAGCTTTCCTCCTAGCTCTTGGGGGGAAAAAAGGTGTAGATATTCTATTAATTTGAAAAAGAGCTGGGGAGTAATAGAAGTAAGGAGTAGTAAATATGGCATTGGAGCAGTGTGGGTTGGAATTAGGGAACATGTAACAGGCAGGCAAGGTGTTAATTTCCCTGTCTGTGTTTGAATGCCTGCCTTTTGGGGGGGGTTTTAGCTGCAGTTATGGGGTTTTTCTGTAGTACTTCTTGGAGTTCTAGGTTACTTCTGGGTTCCACTAGTTGTTCGAATAAGGAACTTTGAAAACACTTAGTTTATGATGAAGAGATGTTTTTGTTACAAGGCTCTCTTTCATTTTAATGAAAATATTTTCATTCTTTTTCAGATTTAAGTCTTCATGGCTTTCTAAAATTGAAATGAAGAACACAGTTGCCAGTTGCTAGCCTAGTACTTTGTGTGCTGAGAGTCAGCTTTTACAGAGCAAGTAACTTCAATAATGTCTCTTGTAAGCTTAGTTAACTTAAAAAGCTTTATGCATAATACAGAATATTTTTCTTCTGAATACAGAATGAGAAAATTCAAGGAGAGAATTATTTTGATTAATCAAAAGCTAGGAACCATAAATAAAAGAAAAATTAGTTTAGAAGAAGCATGGTCGCACTTAATAACCATGAGTATTTTTATTTTAGAGTTTGAGTCACAGATCAGTGAGTATGCTTGGTCTGGTCTTTGGTTACAAGATCTATCAATGTGCAGTTTTATTCAAGTCTGTTTAGGATAAAGGAATGAGATCCTGTACTTTCAAGACTAAGAATTTGTGAAGTTAAAACATGAGAGAGGCTTCTTCATTACCTCTAATTTAGAAAAATGTCATCAGCAGAAGTATAAAAGTCAACCATGCAAAATTAAATTTAGCTGTATTTTTTACACTGTTTAAAAAAGAAAAATATGACACTCTTTTAATGTTTTCTGGAAAATTTAGGATCTAACACAGAGCTTTCACTTGCAGGGGGAGAAACACACCAAGCTTTTGTATGGTGTTTAATTGGAATTTTCTGAAGCAAAAACCTGATCTCAGGGATTAAATTCATTAGTGCATCTTGTTTAAGAAGCCACTTTTTTAGAAGGCTAGCATGTATGTTAAACCTCTTAAGTTTTCATTTGTCTATCTCAAAGATTTAATACACACTTTTCAAAGATATCGTGGTCCATTTTTGGCCAGGTTTTTGAAGGCATGACTTTGGAGAAGTGCAATTATTGTATTCCTTTGACTGGAATCAGTCTGAGTACTGAAGCAAGTGTGACTTCCTGAATATCTTGGGTGCTGTCAGGTGAAAGAAAAAGAAAAACCTGATATAGGTAAGTTTAGTTGAAGGCTACTTATAAGAGTGAAGCAGAAGACATTGAAGGAGTGCATTTGCTGCTTGTAAGGGAAAAACAGCTCATGCCTTACTTAAATCAAGTTAAAATTGAAGTGATTTGTTGATTTATTGATAGCTTGTAATTAACTGTTAGTCCATGAACTATACATGCAGGATTAATAGCAGCAATATAAGAGATAAATGACTACAAGAGCCTTACAAAACCTTAGTAAACATCTTCACATACCTAAACACACTGCTGTAGCAATCCCCACAGCTTCCACCCTCAAATTTGCAGGTAAATGCTCATCCCTGTCCCTTCACCAGCAGGTTTCAGTGGTGTGAGCCTACCCTTCTCAGAATGTGTTCCTGTGTGCATCCATCACCAGAGGGATGTGGATGCTGTGGCTGCATTCCCACCTGGGCTGTTCCTATCACCTGCTAATCCACCCAGCTGTTGGGGCAGGACCTCAGAGGTGGCACCACAGGAGTGACCTGTGCTTGTTGAGCCCTGGGTTCTCAGCCCACTGCCAGGGGAGGGTGTTCCCTCAGGCCCTCACAGAGCTTGAGGCACTAGGGGCACCTTCTTGCTGTCAGACCAGGTTTTCACTGCTTTTTTCTCCCTGTTAGAAATGTTAGGGCTTTTTATATTTGATTTTTTTTAGCTGATTTTTCTTTCCCATCTGAGGTCTCTTGATAACTGCCTGATTACTATTTCATGTGGCTGATGGTTATCTTCATTTTCAGACAATCTCAGCAGATTTTAAGCAAACACCCTCTCACTACTGGATGTTTTGTTCACACACATGGCACATGTATTTCTATCACAGCAGCTGATGTCCAGGATTTTTTTGCCACCTTGTACTCTCTGTAGGTTCCCCCCATTATTTGGAGCTGTGTCTTGGGCTACAAGGTATGTTGATATAGGAAGAGACAAATTCCACAAGAAAAGGGTTCCTGTTTGGAGCTGTATTTTGAAGCGGTGAAGAATGAATACTGGGGATTTCTACCTGGTCTCAAACTGTTCATAATAGACCAGAATATATTAAAATTTGCAAGTTTTCTAATAATCATAAAATAAGGAGGTCTCATTATTCATATACCATCTATATAATACATTTCAGGTATAATTTCTGGTTTCACAGATGACAAAACTACAGGGACAGAAATACATTGGATACATTTCAGCAGCCTCCCTGTACTAAAGGGGCTGCAAAAGAGCTGGTGAGGGACTTTTTAATGGTGTGTGGGGTGATGGCTCTGAAGTGACAGGGGGTGGGTTTAGATTAAATAATAGGAAAAAATTATTCCCTGTGAGGGTGGTGAGGCTCTTGAACAGGTTGCCCAGGGGAGCTGTGGGTATCCCATCCCTGGAGAAATGTTCAAGGCCAAGTTGGATGGGGCTTGCAGTAACTTAATCTGGCACAAGGTCTCCCTGCCAGTGGCAGGGGGTTGGAACAAGGCAACCTTTAACATTTCTCTCAACCCAAGCCATTCTATGATCCTTTGTATAAAAACCCACCTTTTTAGCCAAATTACAACATAAAAGAAGTTATTGTTTTACTCAGTACTTGCATTTGTTTAAGTGGTTTGAATCTCTACCCTTGATTTTTTTTTTTTTTTTTTTACATCTAAATGAAGTCACCTTATTATTAAAATATTACTTATTCTGTGGAAATACTAGCCAAAATTAAGAATTTACTGAGGGAATCTACTGGGTAACAGGTATAAGAAGTAATAACTGAAAGTTTTTGTTAATAGTGGAATCATTGTACTCCCTGAGGTTTTTTTTCCTCCCTGGAATTTTTTCCTCCTGGAATTGTTTTCTCCTTAAACTGAGCACAGGTGGTTGTATGTGATGCCCATTTTTTAGCTATACTATTATCTTGCCTTCACAAAGCATTCAGATGCCAGAGGCATCAGCTCTTACCAAATGTTACATAAAGAATGTTTTGAAGTCTCCCATTTCTTTTTCTACCATGTGTAGGAATGTGCCCCCTGTTGATGGAGTGACTAAATTATTCTTTGTCTTCTTGAAAAGGCAAAAAGCCTTTTTAAGAAGTTTCTCTTCCAGACTGGTACAGAGACACCTCATACGACTTTTTGGACTTCACCTCAGACCTGGGGCTGCCCTATTGGACAGAGGCCAAGAGGTCCCACCTAGGTAATTCACTAGAAAAGAACAAAGGACATAATTGCTTTTGTGGGGTGTTTTAGCAGGAGCAAGAACCTCTTGCCCCTGGCTTGGTTTTTCTCTGTAAGAGCTTTGTTATTTTGTCTTTTATTAAACCTTTTTCTGTTTCCAACACTACCTCAGAAGCCATCCTGCTATTTTTATGCCATTCAGGGTAGCTGGGCTATCTTGGTTTCTCTGAGAGTTCATAAAGCCTGGCTTAAGGAGAAGCCCATCAACCATCTATTCTATTTTCAGTTTTATGAAGATCTATGACTTTGTTCCAGTTCTAGAACTATTGATTGCTTTAATTTGATGCAGAACTTATATTTGTTACAGAACTCTTCATGTTATTTCCTAATGTCAGTTGCTTTCCCTTCTGAAATTAAAAATGTAATTCCCATCGAGTACCACTTCAGATTTGGTGATTGTATGCCCAGTCAATTTCTTTTCTGACTCAAAAGCAGGATGCCTGATCTTAGGGCAGTTGCAGTTCTGAGGCAGCAGCTGTAGTAAGCTTTACTTGGTAAACAAATGCTGAACTTCATAGGTAGCTAAATTCAAAATATAAGCCGGTCAGAACTCAGTACCCACTTCAGAGATTTGCATAATATCTTGTCCAGGCCTGACTTGTTCTCTGTGATTTTTATTTTTTTTTTTAACCTATAATTGTTTCTGAAATTCTAAAAGAATAGCTGAGCTGGAGCTACTGCCAAGAGATTTTGCTAATCACATCTCAAACAAAGCATTCCTCAGATGATTTTGCCTCCAGGACTCAGCTTTGGAGGCATTCTCAGGAGGAGCTGCGGTGCTGTCACAGCACTCTTGAGTCAACAGACGTAGAGCACTTGTTTGATGCATGGATGACTGATCTTTGATTACCACCTTGCACAAAACAAATGAAAACATCTGTTCTTTTATTTATATGTGAGCTTTCCAAGTAGATGTGTACAATTTTCTTTTGTTTATTTTTGCTGTGTGTGTTCTTTTTCCCTCTTGACTCACTGAATCTTCATTGTATGGTAAGTGAAACTTTGAGCACTGAGTGGATTGGGTGATTGAATCTCTATTCAGGTTGGTTTACAGTGTGGTGGCTGGTATTTTTTTGTAGCTAAAAGTTTATTATCCTAAGAAGATAGCTAAGCACAGAGTTCTAAATTAAATTATATCCCAAAGTTATAGCATTAAGATAATAGCAAGAAACTTAAGAAGGCTTGCCTGAAAAAACACCTCACCAAAATTAAGATAGAAAAATAGTTTACAAGCAATAAAAACTATAACCAAATTTTAAAAATCACTAGCCTAACTACAAATTGTCAACAAGGGTGAGATTATAACAGTATGATTATTTATTAACCTATGTTTGGAGCAGATTCAGTTGTTCTGCTTTGGGAAAGAATTCAGGTTTATGAATGCGAAGGCTTCCAAAGTGCAGGGAAGTGTTTCCCTGCAGAGTTACTAAATCTTGACAAATATAAAATTACTCAATCCCTGCACTCCTTTCTGGCATTTTCTGTTGGACTGCTTGGCATTGTTATACTGGCTCTCCTAGGTCTCTGGATAGTCACACAGAGACTGTGCATAATTTTAGAAGTCTTGAGAATTGAAATCAGAGCCCCTTAGCTGTAAAAAGGCTCTGAGAGTTAGATCACAGAATGGTTTGGGTAGGAAGGGATCTTAAAGCTCATCTAGTTCCAACCCCCCTGCCATGGGCAGGGGCACCTTTCCCCAGAGCCCCTGAGTGCAGTTTCTGCTTCTGAGTACTGCTGAATAACTCCATTGAACTGTATTGTAAATATTATTGGTTTTGAGCAGTTAACCATCTTGAAAACATGACTTAATGTAACACTTGATGAATTTACAAATGAATCTTGGCATAAGGCAAATGCATTTTAACACTGAGGTTTGTATGCTTGCTCCCTGCATATTTATTTTCAACTTCCAGTTGATTAGCTGCTTTGTCTTGTGTGTAGAAATGGCCTGTTTAATGCAGTGGGAAGTCAAGTAGAAGCCAGCATTTGTTAATGGATGCTTTGAACAGGCACAGTCAGACATTTTAAATTATTCTAACTAAGCAGGAATTCTAATTTATTTCTAAAGATAGAAGTACAACAACCCAATTACCTAGTTTTCTCACAGAGTGTAATGAGTATAATTAGCATAAAATTGGTCTATAAATTTAATGGGCAATTTCTTGTGTGGACATTAAAAACACTAGTAAAAATGTGGCAAGCTATATTAGAGTCCCTATAGTAACTTGTTCCTATTAGATGCTTCCTTGACAGAAGGCATCACTGTAAAATATCAATCAAATCTGTTCTGCACAAGGAGTTTTTAAGGTGTTAGTTCAAACAGGCATGCCTGTAGATTTGAAAGTTCCTTCAATCAGAGAATCTTTTTTGGCTGGGCTGGCAGTAGGGGTTTTTTACCTTTTAAAGGTGGTATTCTGAGTATGAGTTCAAACTTGTAGTATATGTGAGGATGTGGCCAATTCTGTGTGTAGCTTCATCAGTTGTTCTAAGTGCAGAATATACACACAGCTGACAATAAAGATAATAAAATTCTATTTATTTACTATTGAAAATGAAAGGGGTGCTGGAGTCCCACCCCTGATGCAGAGGTTCTCAAATCATGATTCAGGCTGCTGCCAGCACTTGTGCAGTTGGTTGGCTGTGGGGCATTTCAGAAGTTCTAGATGGTGGAATTCAAAGACTATTTTTCCCTCCCCTCTACAGCTGATTTGTTTATGAAGGGGTATTCTCTATGTACAGAAAACTCAAACACAGCAATGTTGCAGTGACCTGCTGGGACTAAAGTGGTGAAAATTAATGCTGTGAGAGAGAACACATACTTAGAAGAATATGAAGTTTCTTCTGCTTTGTCTGTTTCCTAGAGAGTGAATAAACAAAAAATTCAACCCTGAGGCTTGAAGATTAGGACCAAGTTCTTCAAAGTATGTTTTTCATGATGGATTTTTGATTTCACCCTTGTGCAAGCTGACATTACTGAAAAGAGACATAAATGTAAAATCCTCTAAAACAAATTTACTAATCATGAAAATGCTTTAATTCCTTCAGGAGTGCATCCATTTTAAAGGTACTTTTATTGCATTATTCTGTTAAGTACAATGAATAAAATTATAGCTGTGACTGTGAAAATAGCAAGTTATTTCTTGTGCATTAGAACAGCAACTCTCTCAGGGATTTATGCCCTACCACACCTTTCCCTGTCTGAAAATTTCACAGAGTTGTACTTGCCTGCCTTTCTCTTTTGCCTTATCACTGAGCAAATGAAATAGTTTGCAGGTCCTGGGCTGCTTTGGAGGGCTGGTGGGCCACTGTGTGTACTCTGGCTAGCAGTCTGCCCAACAAACTGGGCAGTGTGCTCAATTTACTTGGTTGTAGGGCCAGTAAAAGATGTATCTTTACATTTCTAGGATTTAACTCAGGGCAATGTAAATTATTTTATCAAAATATATTGACATCTAATTAACAATTCTGTTCCAGGTTAAGCCCTACAAATGTTAATCCTATTGGATTGCTAACTCTGATTTATTCAAGAAATAGTATTTTAAAGTAGGTATTGAGAAAAAAAAGGGTTTTTTTTAAGTTCCTGAGTTCAATGTAAACCCCACAGCAAAAGGAGAAAAGCATGGAGCAGTCCATTGCTGGCCTCCCTCAAACTGAGCTGTACTCTGCTAAAATAGATCTTCTTAAGGAGGAGAAGTGTTCTCAGGTCTTTTGTTCTGAGAGAGTCACAGAAAAGATAGGTCAAAGTTTTAAATAAATCTCTTGGGAGAGTGTATTCATATCTTACCTGGTAAATCACTGCATCTTTCTTCACTAGTAGCTGAAGATTGAAGATGTGGTTCTATAAGAAGGGTGTTTTGGCAGTACAACTTTAGGGAGTAAAATATTTTGTTGGTCTCTGTAGGAATTCAGGTGTGTTTGACTTGGGACGTGAGAACCACCTCACTTAATCCTGATTAGAGCAATAAAGTTATTCACAGGCAGTGCAGGAAGGGGCTGATTTTTGTGGCTGTGATCACAGGGGTAGTGTTTCAGGGCTGCCCTCACCTCTGCAGGCAAAAAAACCCCCAAAACTTTAAAGTTCCCATTTCTGGAAATATGGCCAAGCTGGATGGGACTGTGTGCAACCCACTCTGGTTGAAGGTATCCCTGCTCCTTGCAGGGAGGTTGGACTAGATGGTCTCTAAAGGGCCTTTAAACCTAAACCATTGCATGAGTGTGCAATCTTACTGAAGTGGAAATCATAATACATTTCTACCATCAAATGCTTTGTGATTGACAAAATAGGACCAGATGTAAGCACAAAACAAACCCTTGTTTCCCAAGGAGTTTCAGAAGTTAAAAATGGACATATGGGTAAGTTTGGAAGTTGGCTGCAAGGTCAGGTAAGTAGAGCAACGTTATTGCTCTTAAAAATAATTGTGTTGGTTTTTCTCTTTTGTGAGTTTTTTTCAGCACAGGCTTTTACCATCTACTGGAAGCAGAGCACTTGTGCTCTGAAATGAATAATTAGCTGTTGAAGTAGGTCTGTGCTGTGTCAGTGCTGTCTTCCACTTGCCTTCTCTTATGTAACAGAGAAATTGGAAATGAAATGGGGAAAAGTTACTAAATCCTATACAGAGGTTTAACTTTTAAGTGAAAATGGGATTGTGATGTTAGAAAGATGTTGCTTGGGAAAGACACTTTTCTTCCTAGTGTTCTCCTGGTAATCATATTTTCAGCAGTGTTCTTGCAGAACTGAATTTTTGAGCATATTTCATTTAAAAAAATAATAGTAATTTAAACTCTAACATGGTGCCACTAACTGGCTATTTTTTGCAAAATGATACCATGAGAAGCATATAATTTAATAGTAATAAGGACATTAAATTCAGCATTCTATGGATCATATATGGTTTATATTTTAGTAAAATATGCACATATAATTTTTTCTAATGTACTTTGCATTAATGTTGAACATGATTATTCTTTATCTATAGTTGCAGTTATTATCACTTGTATTAGGCTGTTTTGCAACTTGTCCAGCTCTGTGGAATACAACTAACTGTATGTAGGTATAATACAGTTTTTTATTTAAAAGCATAATTATTTATAAAACAAATTATGAAAATCCCTGTTCTAGTAAAGTTTATTCAGCAACACCATATAAAACTAACCACAGGAGAATGAAATCTGTTTAATTTGGAAAGGTACAGCTCTGTTAGAGGAATGTGTGTGATAACCATGAAGACCTGTCTCTTTCACTGAGAACTGGATTAGTGAAGACAAAGGAAGGAAACTAAGAAGAGAAAGATCACTCATCACCTAAATGTTGAAATTCACACTCCAAACTGCGAGACAGCTTATTACCAACTCAAGATTTTAAAAGGTATCATATTTCTCATTAACCTTCTTTAATAATTTAGATTTAATGTTTTGCATTTCACCTTTTCATGCTCTGCCTTCCCCTTTATATACTGTAGACAACTCTGCTAGTTTTTAATTTCCAAGCTGTGTTACTTAGAGGTACTCAAATATAGATCACAATGGTGTCTTTATCTCCATTTACTGAATGACAGTGCATATCATTTCTGCATTGATTCATATGTTAGGTTGCCACAAATGCTTAGGCTTAAGACCTTGATATTAATTCCTTATGCACAGCTATTTATATGGAAAACTCAATTGTTTGAGCACTCCTGGAAAGTAAATGCAGGAAGTGTCCTGATATCATTAAATCAAATTCACTGAAAAATATAAGAAGGAAAATTTGTGCAGAGTGAAGATGTATGGCTGCAGATCTGGAGTTTGGTCAGACATGGAGATGAGCCTTGTAGCCTGCTTGAGTTGAGGTATTTTTATTGCTTATGCAGAAATGAGCTGCATATATAACCTGATAGGTCACACAGCAGGTTGGCTTGAACAGGTCTGGAACTTTGACCTCTGGATTGCCAACTTACTGCAGCTGGTGTTTTCCTTTGCTACAGACACTTGCTACTGGTTTTTAAAGCTGGTGATGTTATCATATGCTGTTCTGAAAGGAAGTAAAGGGTATAGCTACAAACAGTGAAACTGTGGCCAACACATAAATATGTCATTGTTTTAAGAAGTCCCAGATCTTTGCAGTTCCTAGACTTCCATCCCTGCAACTGAAAGGCAGAAGGCACTAAGAATGGAGGAACAAATCTTAATTGTACTTTCTGTTTGCTCCTTGTTGTTCAGGCCCTGAAATGCCAAGGTTGCCAAGTGGCTTGAAAATTTCTGAGACTATTTTTTTTTCCCAAGTGGAATAAAAGCAGTACAGAGCAGCACATTTGTTATAGTTCTGTGTTTAGCTGAAACATAAAGGGACTTGTGAGGGCAAAACCCTTGTTTTGGGACCTAACTGAAGAAAGCATTTTTGCTTCCTCTTCTTGTTACCAAAAATAAAAAGCATTATTAAGCAATGATGTTTGCAGCTATGCCAGGGAAGCTGTATTGCTTCCATGTGATTTCACAGAGTATTGACAGAGAACACTATGAAAAGGACTTAGAAACATGGAACATTGAGAGAGGACAGCTCAGAGGGCATCACAGGCTAAACTAAAGCCTGAGATATCAGTTCATTTACAATTCATTTACATCTCTAGGATTTAACTCAGGGCAATGTAAATTATTTTATCAAAATATATTGACATCTTATCAAAATGCACTCAATACAATATCAAAATAACATTTTATAAAATAACGTTTACCACAATATATTAACATTTTATCAATATATATTAACATAAAAGGCAGAGGCTTTTGAATCTGAAAATGAAAACCCTAAATGTCAAGGGTAAAGTAATGATAAAAGCAGCTATCAAGGGTGGGGTGGTCAGCAGCTGGATTCCCAAAACACCAAAGAACTTAGGGTGACAAGCAGGAAAAGGGGTTCTGTCAAAAGTATCTACTGTGGTGTCAGGATCAGAGAGAAAGAGGAAAACAGGTTTACAGAACAACATGGAAAGAAGGCAGATAGCAAAGCTGTTTCTAAATCCTAAAGGAGAAATTGGTTGAGTGTTCGAATGATGGACGGAGAAGGACAAGTTTGAATGAGGGAAAAGGGATCTGACAAACTTGAAACTGTCTTTTTGTTAGTTAGCTGGAGGTGACAAGGCACACCTTGAATTCTGGTGCTAAAAATGGGAGCTTGGAGTACAGCCAGGAGATATTTAGATCACTCAAAGGCAGAAATTACTTTTGGAAACACTGAGAATAGGTGATGTCATTTAGGTGAAAGAGAAAAAGTGCAGCAAAAGAGGCTGCAGGAAAAGGAAATCTGTCTTTTTATCACCTTATTCAATGGGGTTAAGTTTTAGGAGGAGAAGTAATTATTGCTTTTCCTTTCTCCTTTGACATTAGACTGATAGGTGCAGTCATTGAAAATACTTAAAAAGTTATTATGAAGACAAGATTTGGACTTTGTCATCCTGGTCACTCAGATATGTCAAATTTCAGTGAAGGAAAGGAAAAAATATGTTGCAGATTGAAAAGGATTAGAAGTAGTAGAGTGACAGGAATTACTTTGCTATACAAAACACTGAAAAAGTTTTGGAAAGAGGTTGAGTGGAACAGGTGCAGTGATGAAGGTGAGAGGCTGAAAATGAGAGGAGACAGTGTGGGGAGTGATGTAGGCTGACTCCTACTCTATGTGAAACGCACGGTCAGCTCAGTATTTCCTGGCACTGTGAACAAGGTTGAGTTTTAAGAGGTGAGGGAAAATAAATTTCCTAAGAGGTGAGGGGAAAATAAATTTCCTCTCCCAGAGAGGATGAAAACCAACTCCTGTGGCTGCTGCTACCTTGCAGAGAGTGAGTAAATCTGCATCTATTGTAGACAAGAAGTCAGATGCAGTGCCATGGCAACTGCTGAGACCAAGCAAGTCTGCCTCTTCTTACTTTCCTATGTTATGCTTTTTCCATCCCATTAGACTAAAAGGTTATTTATCTTTTCTCTCCCTCCCTGCCCCCAGTAATTGCTTGCTTTGATAATGGTGCATACAAATGAGAAAAGACGTCCTTCAAATTGTTAAAGAAAGATAAGAACACAGGCAGGGATTAAATCACTTGAGAGGGATCAACAATACTGATTGTTTTTAAGGGAAAGATGAGAAGGTATGTTTCTGTTTTCTGACTAAAAACTTTTCCTCAGTACAATAGTAAAATTAAGTCTGTTAGTAGTATGGATTTAAGGATACAGGTGAGGAAGTACTTCAGGATATCTGTTTTATGTTGGCAGCTTCATACCGTACAGTCCCTTAGTTTCTAAAGGCTCCAGTAGAGTTGTGCTGGCTTGAAAGTTTCTCAGAGTTTTCATGCTAATTGATAAAACTTTTTGTGCCTGGAGTCATCAGGCGGTCAGTATCTGTCTTTGGGGTATCACCTCCTAGGGACATGCTTCAGAACACTGAAGAACCCTTGGTGACTTCAGTAAAGAACCCAAAAGATCTTTAATCTTGATTTGAGAGCTCAAATGCAAG